>NC_143044.1:1125000-1497500 GCF_057628025.1 Oncorhynchus mykiss
GATTCTCTCATTAACACAGGTGTGAGTGTTGACGAGGACAAGGCTGGAGATCACGCTACCATGCTGATTGAGTTTGAATAACAGACTGGAGGCTTCAAAGGGACCATTGTGCTTGGAATCATTGTTCTTCCTCTGTTAGCCATGGTTACCTGCAAGAAAACGTGCCGTCATCATTGCTTTGCACAAAATGGGCTTCACAGGCAAGTAAGATTGCACCTAAATCAACCATATATCGGATCATCAAGAACTTCAAGGAGAGCGGTTCAATTGTTGTGAAGAAGGCTTCAGGGTGCCCAAGAAAGTCCAACATGCACCAGGACCTTCTCCTAATGTTGATTCAGCTGCGGGATCGGGGTACCACCAGTACAGAGCCTGCTCAGGAATGGCATCGGGCAGGTGTGAGTGCATTTGCACACACAGTGATGCAAGGACTTTTGGAGGATGGCCTGGTGACAAGAAGGGCAGCAAACAAGCCACTTCTCTCCAGGAAAAACATCAGGGACAGACTGATATTCTGCAAAAGGTACAGGGATTGGACTGCTGAGGACTGGGGTAAAGTCATTTTCTCTGATGAATCCCCTTTCCGATTGTTTGGGGCATCCGGAAAAAAGTTTTTCCGGAGAAGACAAGGTGAGTGCTACCATCAGTCCTGTGTCATGCCAACAGTAAATTATCCTGAGACCATTCATGTGTGGGGTTGCTTTTCAGCCAAGGGAGTGGGCTCACTCACAATTTCGCCTAAGAATACAGCCATGAATAAAGAATGGTACCAACACATCCTCCGAGAGCAACTTCTCCCAACCATCCAGGAACAGTTTGGTGACGATGCCTTTTCCAGCATGATGGAGCACCTTGCCATCAGGTAAAAGTGATAACTAAGTGTCTCGGGGAAGAAAACATCAATATTTTGGGTCCAAGGCCAGGAAACTCCCCAGACCGTAATCCCATTGAGAACTTGTGGTCAATCCTCAAGAGGCGGGTGGACAAACAAAAACCAACAAATTCTGACAAACTCCAAGCATTGATTATGCAAGAATGGGCTGCCATCAGTCAGGATGTGGCCCATCTGCCAGGGCGGATTGCAGAGGTCTTGAAAAAGAAGGGACAACACTGCAAACATTGACTCATTGCATCAACTTCATGTAATTGTCAATAAAAGCCTTTGACACCTATGAAATGCTTGTAATTATATTTCAGTATTCAGTACACTGAAGCAGCAAAATTTGTGAAAATTTAGATTTTTGTCATTTTCAAAACTTTTGGCCACGACTGTATATTCTAAAATGTATGCATTTTTTTTCTCTCATAAATCTACACACAATACCCCATAATGATGAAGTGAAAACAGCTATTTGGATATTTTTGCAAATGTATTAAAAATAAAAAACAGGAATACCTTATTTACAATAAGTATTCAGTCCCTTTGCTATGAGACTACTATTACCATCATTCATTCTTGATATGTTTCTACAACATGATTGGAGTCCACCTCTGGTAAATTCAATTGATTGGACATGATTTGAAAAGGCACACACCTGTCTACATAAAGTCCCACAGATGAAAGTGCATGTCAGAGCAAAAACCAAACCGAGACAGGATTGTTTAGGCTTGATTGTGTCGAGGCACAGACCTGGGGAAAGGTACCAAAACTTTTCTGCAGCATTGAAGGTCCCCAAAAACACAGTGGCCTCCATCATTCTTAAATGGAAGAAGTTTGGAACCACCAAGACTCTTCCTAGAGCTGGTTGCTGGGCCAAACTGAGCAATCGGAGGAGAAGGGCCTTGGTCAAGGAGGTGACCAAGAACCCAAGGGTCACTCTGACAGAGCTCAGAGTTCCTTTATGGAGATGGGAGAACCTTACAGAAGGACAACCTTCTCTGCAGCACTCCACCAATCAGGCCTTTATGGTGGAGTGGCCAGACAGAAGCCACTCCACAGTACAAGGCATATGACTGCCCGCTTGGAATTTGCCAAAAGGTATCTAAAGGTCTCAGACCATGAGGCACAAGATTCTCTGGTCTGATGAAACTAAGATTGAACTATTTGGCCTGAATGCCAAGTATCACGTCTGGAGGAAATCTGGCACCATCCCTACGGTGAAGCATGGTGGTGGCAACATCATGCTGCAGGGACTGGGACACAAGTCAGGATTGAGGGAAGATGAACGGAGCAAAGTACAAAGAGATTGTTGATGAAAATCTGCTCCGGAACGCTCATGACGTAGGTCTAGGGCAAAGGTACACCTTTAAACTGGACAACGACCCTAAGCCCACAGCCAAGACAACGCAGGAGTGGCTTCGGGACAAGTGTGGCCTAGCCAGAGCCCAGACTTGAACACGATCTAACATCTCTGAAGAAACCTGAAAATAGCTGAGCAGCGACGCTCACCATCCAACCTGACAGAGCTTCAGAGGATCTGCAGAGAAGAATGGGAGAAACTCCCCAAATACAGGTGTGCCAAGCTTGTATCGTCATACCCAATTAGAATCGAGGCTGTAATCACTGCATCATGCTGTGGGGATGTTTTTCAGAGGCAGGTACTGAGAGACTAGTCAGGATCTGTGGCGACCTGTCATTCAGGGCAGAAGGGGCAGAGCCCCAACTGTTTTGAGCTCCACATTTTTAGCAAAATACATATACTGTAGATTATTTTTTTTCCTACTATGTTATTGACTTGTTTATTGTTTACTCCATGTGTAACTCTGTGTTGGTGTCTGTTCACACTGCTATGCTTTATCTTGGCCAGGTCGCAGTTGCAAATGAGAACTTGTTCTCAACTAGCCACCCTGGTTAAATAAAGGTGAACTAAATAAAAAAAATAAAAGGACCTTGTGAAGATGCTGGAGAAAACAGGTACAAAAGTATCTATATCCACAGTAAAACGAGTCCTATATCGACATAACCTGAACGGCTGAAGCCACTGCTCCAAAACCGCCATAAAAAAAAGCCTGACTACGGTTTGCAACTGCACATGGGGACAAAGTTCATACTTTTTTGAGAAATGTCCTCTGGTCTGATGAAAGAAAAATAGAACTGTTTGGCCATAATGACCATCGTTATGTTTGGAGGAAAAAAGTGGAGGCTTGCAAGGGTGGTGCGAGGGTGGCGGCATCATGTTATGGGGGTGCCTTGCTGTAGGAGGGACTGGTGCACTTCACAAAATAGATGGCATCATGAAGCAGGAAAATTATGTGGATATATTGAAGCAACATCTCAAGCCATCAGTCAGGAAGTTACAATTTGGTCGCAAATGGGTCTTCCAAATGGACAATGACCCCAAGCATACAGTCAGGGTATTGGAGTGGCCATCACAAAGCCATATAGCCTCAATCCTATAGAAAGTTTGTGGGCAAAACTGAAAAAGCGTTTGCGAGCAAGGAGGCCTACAAACCTGGCTCTGTCACACCTGCTCTGTCATGAGGAATGGGTCAAAATTTATCCAACTTATTGTGAGAAACTCGTGGAAGGCTACCCGAAATGTTTGACCCAAGTTAAACAATTTAAAGGCAATGCTACCAAATAATTATCTGCTGATTGTGCCCAAGAACACAAAGGCAACCTGCCTAAATGATTACAGACCCCTTTCACTCACGTCCCTAACCATGAAGTGCTTTGGAAGGTTGGAATGGTTCACATCAACACCATTATCCCGGAAATCCTAGACCCACTCCAATTTGGATACTGCCCAAACAGATCCACAGATGACGCAATCTATATTGCACTCCACACTGCCCTTTCCCACCTGGACAAAAGGAACACTTATGTGAGAATGCTTATCATTGACTACAGCTCAGCGTTCAACACCATAGTACCCTCAAAGCTCATCACTAAGCTAAGGATCCTGGGACTAAACACCTTCCTCTGCAATTGGATCCTGGACTTCTTGACGTGCCGCCCCAGGTGATGAGGGTAGGTAGCAACACATCTGTCACGCTGATCCTCAACACGGGAGCTCCACAAGGGTCCGTGCTCAGTCCCCTCCTGTACTCCCTGTTCAACCACGACTGCATGGCCAGGCACGACTCCAACACCATCATTAAGTTTGCAGACGACACAACAGTGGTAGGCCTGATCACCAACAACGACAAGACAGCCTATAGGGATGAGGTCAGAGACCCTGCCGTGTCGTGCCAGAATAACAACCTAAATCCCTCAACGTAACCAAGACTAAGGAGATGATTGTGAACTACAGGAAAAGGAGGACCGAGCACGCCCCCATTCTCATCGACGGGGCAGTAGTGGAGCAGGTTGAGAGCTTCAAGTTCCTCGGTGTCCACATCAACAACAAACTAGAATGGTCCAAACACACCAAGACAGTCGTGAAGAGGGCACGACAAAGCCTATTCCACTTCAGGAAACTAAAAAGATTTGGCATGGGTCCTGAGATCCTCAAAAGGTTTTATAGCTGCAACATCGAGAGCAACACTGGTTGCATCACTGCCCAGTACGGCAATTGCTCGGCCTCTGACCGCAAGGCACTACAGAGGGTAGTGCGTACGGACCAGTACATCACTGGGGCTAAGCTGCCAGCCATCCAGGACCTCTACACCAGGCGGTGTCAGAGGAAGGCCCTAAAAATTGTCAAAGACCCCAGCCACACCAGTCATAGACTGTTCTCTCTACTACCGCATGGCAAGCGGTACTGGAGTGCCAAGTCTAGGACAAAAAAGCTTCTCAACAGTTCTTACTGCCAAGCCATAAGACTCCTGAAAACAGGTCATCAAATGGCTACCCGGACTATTTGCATTGCGTTTTTCGGGCCTTCCTTTGACAACTGCCTGCTATTGAGGTCCTGGATGGCAGGGAGCTCGGCCTAAGTAATGTATTGGGCCATCCGCACCACTCTCTGTAGCGTTTTGCGGTCAAGTTCATCATGATTTATGTTCTAAATTATCCACAAAGTGGTTACTCATATCTGGCTATGGATATATTTAGCTGTTTTTGATGCATAATCCTTAGAAAATAATTTTCAGGTTAGAAAAAATGTCTGCTACAGTATATGCTAACTGCCGTTCGTTTAAACTGGTAGTTAATCTATGGGGGGGCAATATTCTGAATCTTTCCCGACGGGAAAGCGTGATTGGTGTTGCCATGGCATTTCCATTGCTTTGGTCGACTTCCTTTGATATATTTACCACATCCATAATTGTGAGTGAGTGATGTCATCTTTTCCTTAAATTCCAACCCTGGTCTGTCTCCACAGCACACAGTCACAAACGAATGCAAACAATCTGCTCTTCTGATAAACTGAGTCAAATCTGTCCTACTTTGAACAGTTTATTCATTCCTTTACTCATCACAGGGCTTGATTACTCACTGATGGCAGAGAAAACAGAGAGAGGAGGGGGTGAGGGTAAGTGTCAGAGAGAGAGAAAGAGAAAGACAGAATAAGATATAGCAGAAGAGAACTGAATTGCATGCACAGAAAAGGGAAGAGAGCAGAAAATGTAATAAAAATATGTTTAGAAAGTAGAATAAATCACCTTGTGCATGAGATGAGGAGCCAGTGAACATCTGTGATATGACACACATGCACATACATACAACCTATTCACGTGGCATGCAAAAGCACCAGCTGGTATGACACACTCAACACTCATTTCAATGTGAACATGATGGAGGGAGCGAGAGAGAGAAACAGAGAGATGGAAAGAGGGAGGCACCAGGTGGAAGTGCTTGTGTCAGAGAACTATGCTGACTAATGTTGGACAAGCATGCACACAGGCACACAGGCACACCCACACACACCCACACTTTCATCTTTGGTAGTAAAGCTTTTACTTGAACGCAAACACCATATAGTTATGGGGTCGTATAGAGGTTAGGGGTCAGGGACAGGGTTCAGAAACTGAAAGGATAAAAAGTGCCAGGTCTAACCAGGGCTGATTACGAACGTATCGTGTTATGAGTGGGAGTGATCGAGTGCACAATTCAGAGTAAAGGACACAAAACAGAGTGCAACCAGAGTGATGCCATCTCCCATCTAGAGGTTGAAGAGGTTGAGACACACAGGCAGATCTGTCATGTCTCTCTGTCATGGGTAGCTGAGGTAAGCAGAGCCCTGGACATTCGTTGGTTGGATAGCCAGCCAGGCATGGAATTGAGTGTTAAGTACAAATATAAGCAAATATTGACGAGGCACATTTTAATCTCTGTAATTTATTTGAAATAAACTTCAAAGAGGAACTTTTCTAAAGTGTCACGCATGTCATGTACAGCATACACATATATAGCAACAGCTATTTCTAGACTAGATAGAAGCAGTGGGACTCTTCATCAGCATAAATCAGATACAGTATATTGTTGATAAAACAACATCACCACTATGTGTGCAATTCAAAGACCTGAGACAGCTAGTTGAGATCAATAACAGATCAGGTTTGAATAACCTAAACATGAGTTTTACAGTCGGGACAGACTGCTCGGCCCGAAATGGAGTGAGTGACACAAGCGACAACGTTTAAGCAAGCTATAGCCAGCAAGCTAGCTAACTATTTTCCAATTAAGGCTTTCATTTAATTATTCATCTAATGTTGCTTGCTAGGTTATAGACATACAGTGCATTCGGAAAGTATTCAGACTGATTCCCTTTTTCCACATTTTGTTACGTTACAGCCTTATTCTAAAATGGATTAAACATTTTTCTTTCTCATCGATCTTCACACAATACCCCATAATGACAAAGTGAATAAAGGTTTTTAGAATTGTTTGCAAATTTATAAAACATAAAAAACATAAATACCTTATTTACATAAATGTTCAGAACCTTTGCTATGAGGCTCGCAATTGATTTCACGTGCATCCATTTACCATTGATCATCCTTAGATGTAGATGTTTCTACAATTTCATTGGAGTTCCCCTGCGGTAAATTCAATTGATTGGACATTATTTGGAAAAGCACACACCTATTTATATAATGTCCCACAGTTGACAGTGCATGTCAGAGCTCCGAGACAGGATTGTGTCGAGGCACAGATCTGGGGAAGCGAACCAAGACATTTCTGCAGCATTGAACGTCCCCAAGAACACAGTGGCCTCCATCATTCTTAAATGGAAGAAGTTTGGAACCACCAAGACTCTTCCTAGAACTGAGCAATCGGGAAAGAAGGGCCTTGGTCAGGGAGGTGACCAAGAACCTGATGGTCACTTTGACATCAGGTTCCTCTGTGGAGATGGGAGAACCTTACAGAAGGACAATCATCTCTGTAGCATTCAACAAATCTGGCCTTTCAGGTAGAGGGGCCAGACAGAAGCCGCTTGGAGAATGCCAAAAAGCACCCAAATGACTCTATGACCATGAGAAACATGATTCTCAGGTCTGATGAAACCAAGATTGAACTCTTTGCCCCAAATGCCAAGGGTCATGTTTGGAGGAAACCTGGCACCATCCCTACGGTGAAGCACTGTGGTGGCAGCATCATGCTGTGGGGATGTTTTAAAGCAGCAGTGACTGGGAGACTAGTCAGGATTGAGGCAATGATGAACGGAGCAAAGTACAGAGAGATCCTTGATGAAAGCCTGCTCCAGAGCGCTCAGGACCTCAGACTGGGGCGAAGGTTCACCTTCCAACAGGAGAACGACCCTAAGCACACAGCCAAGACAACGCAGGAGTGGCTTCGGGCCAAGTCTACAGAGGATCTACAGAGAAGAATGGGAGAGACTCCCCAAATACAGGTGTGCCATGCTTGTAGCGCCATACCCAAGAAGACTCCAGCCTCAAAGGTGCTTCATCAAAGTACTAAGTAAAGAGTCTGAATACATGTAAATGTGATATTTCAATTATTATTATAAAAATAAAAATAAAGTGTTTTTGCTTTGTCGTTATGGGTTATTGTCTGTAGATTGATGAAACATTTAAAAAAAAACATTTAAAAAAAAAACATTTTTCAACCACTCCACAAATTTCTTGCTAACACACGATAGTTTTGGCAAGTCGTTTAGGACATCTACTTTGTGCATGACGCAAGTAATTTTTCCAACAATTGTTTACAGACAGATTATTTCACTTATAATTCACTGTATCACAATTCTAGTGGGTCAGAAGTTTACATACACGAAGTTGACTGTGCCTTTAAATAGCATGGACAATTCCAGAAAATTATGTAATGGCTTTAGAAGCTTCTGATAGGCTAATTAACACCATGAGTCAATTGGAGGTGTACCTGTGAATGTATTTCAAGGCCTACCTTCAAACTCAGTGCCTCTTTGCGTGGCATCATGGGAAATCAGCCAAGACCTCAGAAAACTAATTGTAGACCCAGGCAAGTCTGGTTCATCATTGGGAGCAATTTCCAAACGCCTGAAGGTACCACGTTCATCTGTACAAATAATAGTACGCAAGTATAAACACCATGGAAACACGCAGAAGTCATACCGCTGAGGAAGGAGACGAGTTCTGTCTCGTACAGATGAACGTACTTTGGTTCGAAAAGTGCAAATCAATCCCAGAACAACAGCAAAGGACCCTGTGAAAATGCTGGATGAATCAGGTACAAAGGTATCTATGTCCACAGTAAAAAAGAGTCCTAATATCGACATAACCTGAAAAGCCGCTCAGCAAGGAAGAAGCCACTGCTCCAAAACCTCCATAAAAAAATCTAGACTAAGGTTTGCAACTGCACATGGGGACAAAGATTGTACTTTTTGGAGAAATGTCCTCTGGTCTGATGAAATAAAAATAGAACGGTTTGGCCATAATGACCATTGTTATGTTTGGGGGGAAAAGGGGGAAGCTTGCAAGCCTGAAGAATACCATCCCACAAAATAGATGGCATCATGAGGAAGGACAATTATGTGGATATATTGAAGCAAAATTTCAAGACATCAGTCAGAAGTTAAAGCTTGGTCGCAAATGGGTCTTCCAACGAATAAAGACCCCAACCATACTTCCAAAGTTGTGGGAAAATGGCATAAGGACAACAAAGTCTAGGTATTGGAGGGGCCATCAGAAAGCCCTGAAATCCTATAGACAATCTGTGGGCAGAACTGAAAAAGCATGTGCTAGCAATGAGGCATACTCAACTGACTTAGTTACACCAGCTCTGTCAGGAGGAATGGGCCAAAATTCACCCAACGTATTGTGGGAAGCTTGTGGAAGGCTACACAAAATGTTTGACCCAAGTTAAACAAGGCTGGTAACTCTAATGAACTTATCCTCTGCAGCAGAGGTAACTCTGGGTCTTTCTTTCCTGTCGCGGTCCTCATGAGTCCTAGTTTCCTCATAGCGCTTGATGGTTTTTGTGACTGCACTTGAAGAAACTTTAAAAGTTCTTGACATTTTCCAGATTGACTGACCTTCGTGTCTTAAAGTAATGATGGACTGACATTTCTCTTTACTTAGTTGAGCTGTTCTTGACATAATATGAACTTGGTCTTTTACCAAATAGGGCTATCTTCTGTTTGCCAACAGATGTCAATTTTTTTGTGTAAACACTGTTTAGGCTACATGCATTAACCCTCCACCACACCACTGGATGTGACCACAAGCAACAGTGTGAACCAAAGATATTATGAGGCACCCACAAAGAGCATCTGTGCAAATACACATCGCTTCACACTTCTCTAATGTGATTGCTGCATGACAACTACTGCTGAGGAAATTCTCTCACTTTGCACTTTCTTTGTTTGTTTCTATTTGCTAATAGTAATTTACTGTATATCTCATATCGCTGAGTCTACTTTTAAGGCCTGATACAAACAAAAAAACGGGTTGGAATCTGTAGATTTTAATCCAGGACTTGAGCAGGTCAGGGGGACAGGAGTACAGCAACACGAGAGGAGGTTTGAAGTGAGAGACAGAGGAAGGGGAACAGGAGAAAGAGAGAGGGAGTGAGAAGAGCGGAGACAGTGGGAGTGAGAGAAACCATCTGAAACAGATATTAAATCTCTGCTGCCTGGTTAAATCAAGGTGAAATTGAAAAAATAAATAATAATAACAATATACTTATATTTAGGGGACCAAGCCTGGTCCCAAGTAGCTACAGTGTGTATGCTTTTGTTCCAGCCCTACACTAACACACTTGATGCAACTCATCACAGTCCTGATGAGAAACTGGTTGGTGTAATTTGGTGTGTTAGTGAAGGACTGGAAATGAACCCAGCACAACGTGTAGCTGATGTGTATGACTCTGATTGCACTAAACTAAGACTATGGTGACATGCGGTGGTTCAGATTTAGTATTACAGTTTAGCCACACCACCATAACCTCAGTTCATTTCTACTATTCAGTCTGCTCCATCTGAATAAAGAAAATATGATTTTAAGGCAAAGGTTTCACAAATGATGTGTGGCTCAGTTGGTAAGAACACAATGCCAAGGTCATGGTTTAATTCTCACAAGGATCAAGTACACATACATACTTTGAACTTGCTCCTGTACTGTAAATCGCTTTGCTTTGAATAAGTGTCTGCTAATTGGGCATTCCTGTAGATTGGATTAATTGGATAGATATAAACAATATGGTAATATCTTCATCTTGCCTTTTGAATAGCTGGGTGAAAAAGTTGCCGTTTTGTACACTCCCATCCAATCCTCTCAAATATACAGGAATGACTAGGAACAAGGGTCTTGGCCAGGGGTTGATTTGGAATTCAGCACTGGTGAATGTCGTGTACAGTCCAATTGATACCAACAGAGGGCAGCCTAACCAAGGTGGAGCCAGGTGGAGTTACATCTCATCATCAGTGTTGGACCACAAAGAGGAAGTGCAAAAATATTGAACTATTGTCATTTTCACAAAACAAGAGTAAAGACATACTTTTTATTCGACCTGCTGTTCTATGTTAAATTCCCTTCAGCCTATGAAGGCCAGCGTTTAAAAAGGAACTGCACCTGCTGATTTGGCCTTGGTTTTTGCCTTGATCTTCTAGAAATGCAGGTGGCCATGACAGAAGCCAAACTTGACATCATACCATAGATACTGATATACTAATATAACAATGTGCACCTTTCATTGTCATTCACAGCCGATACAGATACTGTGCCTATCTGCATTTTGTCTGCTGGTAATGGGGCTACATTGACAAACAGAGTGGTCATTCTGTACTTTCTTGTGTGGTGTCCTGTATACAACAAGAGTTCCCTGATCCTGGTGCAGAATACACAGGGATTCTCCCTCCCCATATTGACAGATACCAATTCAATTCAATAGTAAAAAAGACAATACAAGTAAAAGTTGTGTCTAGTAAAAATGTTATGCCGAGTGCCAGGTCTCCCTCCACTCAGAGACGTCCGTATCAAGCCTGCCTGTCAGTCAGGACTCCATCACATCATCTTGCAAGTCTCCAAGTGCTGGCTCAATAGATGCATCTGTGAACACATACACAGTCACTGTTCTATTACCAATGGCAGTTAGGAAAGGTGATATTTGACAAACAAACATACACTACGTTGAAGTTTGAACAGGTCAGACTAAATCTACCTAATTTGGGTCTCCCCATTGACGACCGTTGGTGAGCAGGCAAGAGGTGAAACTGGAGGTGAGGTCTTTGCCAGAGCCCCACTGATTGGCAAGGCAGCATTGATCAGCTCCTTGCCCCTCAAAGTTACTGGTCGGTCACACAAACACACACACAGAGCAATGATTACATTATCAATGGTGGTTATGATTAGCATGGTGGAACCAACCTGATCGCTGCATTCACCTTTCTATTTCACTTCATATATCATGATATGTGAAGTTAAATAGAATGGTAAACCCATAGATCAGGCTAGTTATGTAGGTGATTTGGGACAAATCTCAAAACTGTTTCGGTCAAACGTCATCATCCTGATTCAAGTGCCCTCCCTGTTCCATTTATACGAATGCTCACAGCGAGGGGAATAGACAGCCAAGTGGTAAATTACATTTTGTTATGTAGAAAGGACAAAGCTTTTTTATAATGCACTTCACAACCAAAATGACTACTACTTGTATCTGCTTTGCTGGGTAATTAACCGACTAGTTTATCAAACAGGGTATTTTTTCATACAACTTTCCACATAACACACATTACCGTTGTTGATGAAGCCATATTTGTCATTATGGCAGGGTCAAGCTAATTCAAGGTCGTCACTAATTACCACAGCCACAAAGTCATAAAGCCTTTCTATTCCTAAAGTCTTATTAAAATCTTATTTTAAACCTACCCTTAACCACACTGCTAACCTTAATTTAGGTCAAAAAATCACATTTTTGTTTTCATACTGTACCAATCAAAAGTTTGAACACAGCTACTCATTCTAGTTTTTATTTATTTACCATTTTGTACATTGTAAAACAGACATCAAAACTATGAAATAACACTTATGGAATCATGTAGTAACCAAACAGTTTTAAACAAAACAAAATATATTTTAGATTCTTCAAAGTAGCCACCCTTTGCCTTGGTGACAGCTTTGCACACGCTTGGCATTCTCTCAACCAGCTTCTCTTGGAATTAATTTCCAACAGTCTTGAAGGAGATCCCACATATACTGAGCACTTGTTGGATGCTTTTCCTTCACTCTGCCGTCCAACTCATCCCAAACCATCTCAATTGGGTTGAGCCCTTACACAGCCTGGAGGTGTGTTGCGTCATTGTCCTGTTGAAAAACAAATGATAGTCCCACTAAGCACAAACCAGATGGGATGGCATAATGATGTGGTAGCCATGCTGGTTAAGTGTACTTTGAATTCTAAATAAATCACAGACAGTGTCATCAGCAAAGCACCCCCACACCATCACACCTGCTCTTCCATGCTTCACTGTGGGAACCACACATGCGGAGATCATCCGTTCACCTACTCTGCGTTTCACAAAAACCCAGCAGTTGGAACCAAAAAACTCAAATTTGGACTCATAAGACCAAAAGGACATATTTCCACCGGTCTAATGTCCATTGCTCGTGTTTCTTGGCCCAAGCAAGTCTCTCTTATTGGTGTCCTTTAGTAGTGGTTTCTTTGCAGAAATTCGACCATGAAGGCCTGATTCACACCGTCTCCTCTGAACAGTTGATGTTGAGATGTGTCTGTTACTTGAACTCTGTGAAGCATTTATTTGGGCTGCAATTTCTGAGGCTGGTAACTCTAATGAACTTATCCTCTGCAGCAGAGGTAACTCTGGGTCTTCCTTTCCTGTGGCGGTCCTCATGAGTCCTAGTTTCATCATAGCACCTGATGGTTGATATTTTTTGCAACAGCACTTGAAGTTCTTGACATTTTCCGGATTGACTGACCATGTCTTAAAATGTCTTATTTGAGCGGTTCTTGCCATAATATGGACTTGGTCTTTTACCAAATAGGGCTATCTTCTGTATACCACCCCTACCTTGTCAAAACACAACTGATTGGCTCAAATGCATTAAGAATGAAATAAATTCCACAAATGAACTTTTAACAAGGCACACCTGTTAATTGAAATGCATTCCAGATGACTACCTCATGAAGCTGGTTGAGAGAATGCCAAGAGTGTGCAAAGCTGTCATCATGGAGAAGGGTGGCTACTTTGAAGAATCTCAAATATATTTTGATGTGTTAAACATGATTCCATATGTGTTACTTCATAGTTTATGTTTTCACTATTATTCTACAATGTAGAAATGGTAAAAATAAAGAAAAACCCTTGAATGAGTAGGTGTGTCCAAACTTTTGACTGGTACTTTAAATGTTTACAATAGCCAATTTTGACTTTGTGGCTGTTGTAACTAATGGAAACCCAAAATCTATGCTTAGCAGATGACTGTACATTAGCTCCAGATTAGATTAGATTAAGGCCATTGAAGCCGTTATGGTTTGTTGATCTTAGTCCACTGTACAACTCAGACTCATTATTTAGTTTTGCCCTAGACAATACAGAATACACTTGTATGAGCTATGAACTAACTTCCAAGTCCAACGTTAGCTATTTATCTAACATTAGTTAGCCTGTGACCAGCTAGCCTGCCTTGCAAGCATTATCAGATAATTACGTTACATAACCAGCAGTATCTAGACAATAAACAATAAACTTGCATGAGCTAAAGACCTAACTAAGTTGTAATGAAGTAGCTAGCTAGCTAGTAGGTAATGTTAGCTAAAACTTTAGCTAGGCTGCCTTGCTTTATCACAAGATAGCTACCAACATAACCAGCAATAACATTATCTAATGTCGTTAGCTAAACTATACAATAGAGGTCATTATAGTCCAATATCTCTGGTTATAATCACCACCACTGGTCGTTGCACACCAAGCTAGCATTACTGGTGCAGACAAACTCCAAGCACCTATTTCGCATACTGATTTATTTCGCAGGGCATGCAAACAATAGAACTTTGGTTGTGGAGGCATGGTCAATCCGTATAGGTCCCTTGATCCTTTGAAAGCGTTGGGGGCGATAAAACATAGGAGTTCTATTCGATAAAGGGAAACGATTTGCAAATGGAGCTTGGCAAAACGGGACATGATTTGTTGATGGGTTGTAATCCAAACCCAACGTTTATTTACTCGTTGTGACACACTGAGGTTCCAAACTCTATTTTAGACGAGACAAAATGATCCTATTTACACTGTGTGGTAAATTTTTTCACTAGAATAAATGTTTCGGACTCATATCGATGTCACATAGGCCATTTTCAAAGGGATTAATTGCTTTTTAGGGGCAGTCGCTCTTTATAAGGGAAAAGAGAAAGTCATCCACACACAAATGCACTCACGCAGCAGCAGTTATACTAGACTATAGATTACTAGTGTGAACAAGATTAGAAGAGAACTTCTGTCTGCTTGATTCTCTTTCTTGCTCTCTCATTTGGCTGTGTTCTCTCCCCCCACTCTCCCTTAACTTCTTGTATACCGTGTGCGTGCATTCGTGTGAGCATGTGGAACCACACCAGGGCTTACACAAACCAGATACAGCTAGTGTGCAGCTATGTCGGAGGGTTTGGAGCATTTTGGCTCTGGAGGAGAGACGAGGATCAGGGTACAGATTGAGGTGGCTCAGAAGGTTTTGATGTGTTTGGGAATCACTCGGATCACCTCACTGGGGAACCAGTGGTATTCACACCACTCTGAAATATTTAATATGACACACACATATTCTCCAATTATCTCTCCATCTCTCCCTGTTTCTAAGGTTTTCTACTATTGGCCACAGTACCACTCACTCTGTTCTCCTCTGTGCATAGATTACCACACCCCCTCGCATTAGTAAGGGCCTTCTAAATAGAGTCTACCTGATTGTCTCCTAGGAATATATTTACTTGTCCATTCCTACTGTAAATAGAAAAAATAGAAAAACCATTTAGCGACTTAAAGTAATGCGTGCACAGTTGTTTTTATGTAACACCTCGAATCACGTTTGTTGAGCGGCTTGTACTTCTTTCGTTCCAGATATAGATGTTTGTGTGAGTGCGTGCATATGTGTGAATATCAGACACTGAGATCTACCAGTGTGTGTGTATGTAGGAATCTTTCTGGAGCAGGAGAGTGCTTACTCCGCCCCCACCCCTCAGTCACATTGTTTGGACAACGGTGTGTGTGTGTGTGTGTGTGTGTTTGTAGCTGTGAGTGTTTGTGTGTGTATGTATGTGTGTGAGAAATTAGGGGTCAATGTGCAGCATGGACTAATATGACAAAGATGTTAAGTAGCCTAATAATGAACGCATGTATTGACAGATTTGTACTTACACTGCCGTTTAGAGTTCCTTTGTCCAGTGTCTGTGTTCTTTTGCCCATCTTAATATTTTCTTTTAATTGGCCAGTCTGACTGAGATATGGCTTTTTCTTTGCAACTCTGCCTAGAAGGCCAGCATCCTGGAGTCGCCTCTTCACTGTTGACATTGAAACTGGTGTTTTGCGGGTACTATTTAATGAAGCTGCCAGTTGAGGACTTTGAGGCGTCTGTTTCTCGAACTAGACACTCTAATGTACTTGTCCTATTGCTCAGTTGTGCATCGGGGCCTCCCACTCCTCTTTCTATTCTGGTTAGAGCCAGTTCTGTGAAGGGAGTAGTACACAGCGTTGTACGAGATCTTCAGTTTCTTGACAAATTCTCGAATGGGATAGCCTTAATTTCTCAGAACAAGAATAGACTGACGAGTTTCAGAAGAACGTTCTTTGTTTCTGGACATTTTGAGCCTGTAATCGAACCCACAAATGCTGATGCCCCAGATACTCAACTAGTCTAAAGAAGGCCAGTTTTATTGCTTATTTAAATGGCATAACAGTTTTCCACTGTGCCAACATTGTTGCAAAAGGGATTTCTAATGATCAATTAACCTTTTAAAATTCGAAACTTCAATTAGCTAACACAACATGCCATTGGTACGGCAGGAGTGATGGTTGCTGATAATGGGCCTCTATACGCCTATGCAGATATTCCATTTAAAAAATCAGCCGTTTCCTCCACAATAGTCATTTACAACATTACCAATGTCTACACTGTATTTCTGATAAATGTTATGTTATTTTAAATGGACAAAAAATGTGCCTTTCTTTCAAAAACAAGGACATTTCTAAGTGACCCCAAACTTTTGAACGGTAGTGTATATAATAAATACAGAAATATATGGAATAAATAATACTGATTCAACTATTTGGCTAATATTAGGTCTAGGCCTGATCCATTTTAATTACAGTTAGTGACATTCTTTTCGTGGTTGGTGGAGGCGCCTTTCATTCCAAAACAACGTAATTCTCATTCATCACAGGGCTCTGAATAGCACTGTAATTGGTCAGTTATTAAATGTAGCATAACATTAAAATACCATTATAGAAGGTAAAGTCAAAATCCAAAATGGTAAATAAAGACCACCGGTCTGTAAATGAAGAACGGTATATCGTGTTTTACCATACCGTCCAGTCCTAATGGAGAGTGGACTGCTACTAAGTGGACCACTTACAGTGCTACTATAATTCCACAGCTATATACTTAAATTCCCAGCAAGCCTTAACACCTACTAGACTAGAGCTTTCTCAAGGAGCTCTCTGTACATCTTATTTAAGTGCACTCAACTCCACCTCTCCTTTTCTATGTCTCTTCACTTTCTCGCCTTGTTTTAAAAAATTTAACTAGGCAAGTCAGTTAAGAGCAAAATGTTATTGACAATGACGGCCTACCCTCCCCTAAACCGGACAATTGTGTGCCGTCCTATGGGACTCCCACTCACAGCCGGTTGTGATACAACCCATGATGCAACCAGGGATTGAACCAGGGTCTGTAGCAACACATCTAGCACTGAGATGCAGTGCCTTAGACCACTGCACCAATCAGGAGCTGTCAATAGCACAGACTTTGCTGATAGCTATTTTATTGATGATTTTTCTTTTTACTGTGACTGTGATATGTGGTTGGCCCACCAAGCTATGTTAAGATGAACGCACTAACGGTAAGTTGCTCTGGATAAGAGCGTTGGCTAAATTACAAAAATGTAAATGTCTCTCTCGCCTTGATCTCTCTCTTTCCTTATGAAGTGTCAGTACTCCTGGCTGCCCCCCCCCTTCCTCTGAAGTGTCGTCTCTAGTCATAGTACTCTCATGCATCTCTCTTTCTCTCTCTCTCTCCCTCCCTCTCTCTGAAGTACAGCCTAGCAGCTACCAGCTTTCTCCTCTCTCCTCTTATCACACAAACACAGACAGCAACTCCCACTGGAAAACACCCCTCTCTCTTTATACCTCTCCATTCTCCTCTCTCGTTCTGTCTACCCCTCTCTATTTCTAACTACCTCTGTTTCTCAACGTCCTCAAAGCCCACATGTTTAGAACAGAGAGAACTACAGGAGCCAAAGAGGGGCACACTCACAACAACAACAAGTGTGATTAGTCAGTGTAATGACCTTAAACTAGAGAGAGACAAAGGGTAAATTCTACACAGAAAGTCTCAATATTGTCCCAGACACAAACACACATGCTCTGTTCATATCAGCCCAACTGTTGGCTACAAGGGGTTTAGGGGAATACCCGGGCACTGGGGACTGTAAGCTGGCAAATACAAACACACACTCACTGCCCAGGTAATCCTCAGGCTGTGATCGTACCAGTTCTGGGAATCAGTTATCAGAATCACGGCTCAGAAACCTGAGGTAATTTATATAGCTTGAACCCATGCACGCACGCACACACACACACACACACACGCACGCGCACACGCACACGCACACACACACACACACACACACGTGTCCGACACACTCTCTCTGTAGACAATATACCCTGTGTCAAACTTAGACATTAGATGTGTTGAGGTCAATATGAACACACTCAACTGAGCACTTCATGTATGACTTAATTCAAGCTAATAATAAAACAAATTATCATGAGAAAACCACAGCAAAAACAAAGAAGAATCACAAAAAATACAGAGTGTGAAGTTAGAGTAAAAAATGTATCTTAGAAAAGAAACAGATATTTTGATTTGCTAGGTATCAAGCTAGCTAACGTTAGTTCACATTAGCTTGCTTGTCTAAAGTCCAGCAGCTAGCCTCTCTAGCTAGCTAGGTAGCTAACACCAGTCAGCTGAAAGCTAGTTAGCTAACAAACAGGCAGAGAAAGGTAGCTAGTTATATTCCTTTATGAAAGGTTTGTTACACAAATAATGTTTGCCATTATCTAGCTAGCTAAAGCCAGATAACAACAGCTGACCTCAACACAGAAGCTAGCTAACGATAGCTAGCTCACGTTCAAATGCATTTTTCCACAAAACATAGCTAGCTAGCTAATGTAAACTCACCCCATTCAGTACAAATGTGCGCAACCGCAACATTCAAACGAGGCTACAAAGAAAACTAATGGGACTGTAGCGACTGTGTTGACGTCAAAATGGTGGGTGTGAACTAGGTTTCGATTCAAGCATTGATCAACATGGTAATGGCTCTATAGTATTGGAGAAAGTTGAAAAAACTGACCCTCCGTTACATCTTGACGTGTCATGTCGTAACGTACAGCATGCATAAAGCAACTATTTATGTCTTACAATCTCTCTCCACCAGGTGTAGCACTTCTATCATCCCTTAAAAACAATAAATGGATAGTGATGTGGGTAAGGGGGATACCTAGTTAATTTTTCGTCATCATTGCATGCGATCATCATTCTCAAAGCCGCTGTTGACTTCTAAGATCACTTTAGCACTGCCCTAAAAACCCGATTCAAATTCGACACAAACCTTCAAATAGGTATGTAATGACACATTATATAAACTCTTTATAGTGTTTTATTTATAGTTTAGAGGCGATAAGGTGATAAGTTGGACAGATCGAGTGAAAAAAAGCAATCTCTCCTTCTCACTATCACGCATTAGTTTCGCTTCCCCACCCGCCATTTTTAAAAAGACCCGACGGGGCTCATTGCCTGCTTGAATTATGCAGAAACGGGCAGCGTTTAGGTCATATAATTGATTCTGTTGGAAAGGGAAGAAATTGTGCTTTACAATGGTATTGACATTACAGTTGATCTGGAAGTATTGCGTTTTTGGGGCGCTAAAATAAGGGCAATTGTACGGACCAAGGCGATGTACGAGTTTACGTGAGTTTACGTTGTATCAGTAAAAAAAAAAAAAAAAAAAAACATATCTTAGTCCAAATATGTGCTTATCAACAGTGCCAAACTAACAACTCTGCCATTTGACTATGTTGATTGTACAGCTGAAGTTGGAAGTTTACATACACTTAGGTTGGAGCCATTAAAACTAGTTTTTCAACCACTCCACAAATTTCTTGTTAAACAAACTACAGTTTTGGCAAGTCGGTTAGGACATCTACTTTGTGCATGACACAAGTCATTTTTCCAACAATTGTTTACAGACAGATTATTTCACTTATAATTCACTGTATCACAATTCCAGTGGGTCAGAAGTTTACATACACTAAGTTGACTGTGGCTTTACACAGCTTCGAAAATCCAGACAATTATGTCATGGCTTTAGAAGCTTCTGATAGGCTAATTGACATCATTTGAGTCAATTGGAGGTGTACCTGTGGATGTATTTCAAGGCCTACCTTCAAACTCAGTGCCTCTTTGCTTGACATCATGGGAAAATGTAAAGAAATCAGCCAAGAATTGTGGACATCCATAAGTCTGGTTCATCCTTGGGAGCAATTTCCAAATGCCTGAAGGTACCACATCTGTACAAACAATAGTACGCAAGTATAAACACCATGGGACCACGCAGCTGTCATACCTCTCAGGAAGGAGAAGGGTTCTGTCTCCTAGAGATGAACGTACTTTGATGCGAAAAGTGCAAATCAATCCCAGAACAACAGCAAAGGACCTTGTGAAGATGCTGGAGGAAACGGGTACAAAATAATCTATATCCACAGAGGGCATCTTTGAGAAGCATTTGATAGTATTCTGTATTGGCATTACCATGGAATTTAAAAACTTTTTTGTAAAACAAATAGTATATGAGATTGATTTTAAGGAATTTGGCTTAATTAATTTGATTAATATTATGGTGTTTCCATTCAGAGAAAAATTCAGACCGTTTCGCTCTCGGAGCGCAGTAGGGTTGATTTGAGTGTTCTGGCCTTACAACGGCAGTCAAGTACCCAAGCTAACGTTGGCTAGCTACTTTCACAAATGAGACCACTCTGACGATTTTACTCACCCTAGCAGAACTGGTAAGGCAGTTTTCGTGTTAACCAGAGCGTTGGTGACTGTAAATGTGCTGCTGGAAACAATTTAATTATGCTTTTTTCCCGATGTTTACTGACACCGGCCATATTCAACGGGTGTTGAGCGCTCATAAAGTAATTATTCTGCGCTCTGGTACACTCAGACGAGAGTGCTCTGAAATCTGTGCAGATAGTAGCCTGGACACATTACATTTTTAACAGCGTTCTTTTCTGATAAAAACTAGCTCATTGCATCCACCGTGGAGCCCAGTTTCATAATATGACAACATTTCCCAGCTGCTTGCTGTTGTTTGGAAGTAATCGTGAAAAAACAGGCCTTATATTAGTGCATTTTTCTCCCTGCCAGCTCCTATTAGTTCTATTGAGCCACGTGGCACCAACTCGCCTTCCGAACGTTCTATTCCCAGCTTATTGTTCAACGTCTCAATGCCTGTTTCGCTATTGTTGGCAATGAAACCTGTTCACGTTGTTTTATAGTTAAATTGTAAACAATGAAATGTAGACAACAAAAATAATATTGGAACTCTGCGGTTTTCCCATTGTTTCCTATCGGGGAAATATAGGCATGTCTGTTTCGCCAAATATCTCGCAATGTGTACATTTAGATTTTTTTCAAGTTGGGCGTAACCGGTGTGAAATGGTTAGCTAGTTAGCATGGTGCGCGCTAATAGCATTTCAATCAGTGACGTCAATCGCTCTGAGACCTGGAAGTAGTTGTTCCCCTTGCTCTGCAAGGGCTGCGGTTTTTGTGGCGCGATGGGTAACGATGCTTCGAGGGTGGCTGTTGTCTATGTGCGCAGCACTAGCTAACATACCGGTACATACTGCTTTAATGATATGCTATGTGTGATAGGAGGGTCTGTGATAGAAGTTTTTTTTCCACACCTAGCTCGGCTATTAGACTGTTCTTTAGTAAAGGTTGTTCAGCTATTAGCTCTCCTCATCATTCTGCTCCTGAGTGACTCGCTTGTGCGCGTGCTGGCAGGCAAAAATAAATCTAAAATCATTGTTCTGAAAGCAACTTTTTTTCCGAAACAAGGGAAGTCAAAGCGGACACCTACGAAGATGTCATCTCAGGTTAGCAGCACTGGGCTGTATTGACGTATCCTAAAAATGACATCTGCTGCTTTATATTGAACGGTCATAGCTCAGTATTTGTTTTCATATCTATAAAAATAAGCTGTTTTCTTTACTTTCAGAGAGCCCGTTGACCAAGGGGTCGAAAATGTAGATATTGCCAGATGTTCACTGTCCGAGGAACAGGCCGTGGAAGCTTTACTGCTGGAGAAAGTGTCCATAATCAGAGGTAATGAAACTGTTCTGTTATCTTTTTCTCCATCTCTGCCTGTCTTGTTATACATGGAACCTGTCTCACATGCATTAATTAAGGTGTCAGATTTAAAATTTTCAGATTTACACAACATAAACACAGCCATTTTCAATGGACTATCTGTTGCTGCCAAGACATGATTTCCCTGGAGGTTAGCCTTGCAATAACCAAGTGTTGAGACACAAAGCCCTCTATATTTAAATGTTTCAAGTACACTCTGATTGATGTCTGCATCACATACAGTATCTTCTATTGACATTATCTTCTATACTTTGTCCTCATGTGTCTGTTTTCCAGCATAAAGTACTCTGTAGCCACTTAGTGTGGACACCAGGTGAGACCACACACACAATAACAGTCTCTTCTTCACTTCATCCCACTCCCCCTTCTCCCTAAATCCTCTAGGATATAGCAGCTGTTTTGGTGAATCCCTCCCACATCTGAACTGGCTGACACAGAGGGCACAGCATGATCATAGGTGAGATGTCACTTGGTCGGGTCAACAGGAAGTATTGTTAAAGAGATGCTTCACATTGAAATGCAGACAGAGATGTAGTAGTCCCAGAGTTAATGATCCAAGGTCAGTTTTGCATTTCACCTCCTGATTTAAGATGCCTGACCATGTTAGAATAAGAAGAGAGAGGAAGCCAGTCCCTATATCGCCACCTCAGCCGCTCTTAAGATAACCTTCGGGCCAACTGGGTGCCCAAGGCTGGTTAGGAGACACCGCAATTGTGATGAACTGAGAGAATATTAGGGTAGCACTGTAATTCATGAATCATATGCTGTCTGCCGCTGTTCTTATCTCTTTCCCTTTCTGTCTTCTACAACTCTCTCACCACCTCGTCTTTCTTCCTCGTTTTATAATGCACACCACGTGTGCATTGAAGTACAGCTTGAAATTGTATTTATAATATTACAATTATCATAATTATAATGCATTCATGTATTTATAACACCTGGATAATGAACTTCTTTCAATAAAGCGTTTCCCATTCTCCACTGGTTGAAATTAAGTATCTCATTGAAATACTATCCTGTGTCCTCAGATTAATGCAGATGAAGGGGGTAAGATATGCATAGTTTTTTTTCAGTGTATATATATGAATTACAAATCAATCATGTTTCTAGTCTATTGCATAGTTACAATATGTAATCATTGATGTCTCAAGAGCATGAGTGGTAAACACTGTTGAAGTGTAAAACACTAAAACACTAATACATACAATGGGGAGAACAAGTATTTGATACACTGCCGATTTTGCAGGTTTTCCTACTTACAAAGCATGTAGAGGTCTGTACTTTTTAGCATAGGTACACTTCAACTGCGAGAGACGAAATCTAAAACAAAAATCCAGAAAATCACATTGTATGATTTTTTTGTAATTATTTTGCATTTTATTGCATGACATAAGTATTTGATACATCAGAAAAGCAGAACATAATTGTTGCAGGTTTCAATGCCAGGGTGGTAGCTAGCTATGTTACTTCAGCTGCATTGCAAGGCAAGCTTACATTCAATTTGCAGTAAATTGCTTTAGCTTGCTAGATTCGTTTCATCCACTGTTTCACAAGATATCAGCCTGGTTTGCTGGTTCTCTCAGGAGTCACAAAAACATTAAACAACACAAATTACAAATTCATTTTCCTAACACTAGACAGAACTTGCTAAATAGCAATTTTCATAAATGAACTTTATGACAAAATATGCACAAACGTTTGTCTATACATTAACTAACATATTCCTCTCAATTGTACAGTTTTAGCTTGACTCGCTATGACGTTATAACAACTTACATCTGTTTCCACCGTAATGTTTTGTCAGCCATCTTTGTTGAAAGCCACAAAGGCAAGGGTGGCTCGCGTCACAATTCGTCATTGGAACCACTCGGTATGATTGGTCATATGCATAATGAGTGATCTAACTCCCCCTTGTGGTGGTCTGGAGCAATGAAGCCGTGACGCTGAGTACCTCCAAGTCCCACGGTGCAAGCTCGCAACCTTTTAAAGGAGGAACCACTGTAACTAGCTAGCTAGCTATATTATAGGTAACTGTGCGGTGAAGTAAATCCATATGAAGTTGCTAAATTCATTTATAAAATGGGTGGTTGAGCTCTGAATGCTGATTGGCTGACTGCTGTGGTATGTCGGACCATATACCACAGGTATGACAAGACATTTATTTTTACTGCTCTAACTTTGTTGGTAACCAGTTTATAAAAGCAATAAGGCACCTCGGGGGTTTGTAGTAGTATATGGTCAATATACCACAGCTAAGGGCTCTATTTTTTTAGCCTTATTTTATCATGTAAGTTGATTGAGAACACACTCAATTACAGCAACAACCTGGGGAATAGTTGCAGTGGAGAGGAAGTGGGATGAATAAGCCAATTAGAAGCTGGGGATGATTAGGTGGCCATGATGGTCAGAATGGGAATTTAGCCAGGACACTGGGGTTAACACCCCTACTCTTATAATAAGTGCCATGGTATCTTAAGTGACCACAGAGAGTCAGGTCACCTGTTTAACATCCGGGATGCAGGGTGGTATGCTCTGTGTTGCGTCATGCCTAAGAACAGCCCTTAGCTGTGGTATATTGACCATATATTGTCCATATACCACACCCCCTTGGGCCTTACTGCTTAAATATAGCTCAGCGAGGAAATCACTGCTTTACCAGTACTAATGCGACTGCTGTCTTACCAAACGCAAAGCTGTCTCTACAGTAATAAACCTCGCTGTCAAAGGGAGTGTGTGTTTTCTAGCCATTGTGATACAAAATGTGAGAACTAATATTGTAGTTGCCTATATGCCATTTTCTCTTAGGCTACTATAGCCAGACACACCTTCCTTTACATGGAGAACCCTTGAGTATGATAGAATTTAGACTATACATTGATCCATGGCAGACGGACAATGTGACTATTCGCTAACTTTGTCAGTCAACAGACAACAATTCAGCCTCACTGAAATTTGTCCAGAAAAATGCAGTGTACACATTCCCTTGAGTAGCTTACTGTGAAGGTAGGCCTATGTCACTGTAAATAACATCACAACTCACACAAGCCCAGAAAACTGAGTGAGGATTCTCTCCCAAAAAATGCAATCAGGTCACCGTCCATTATTGTCCAACCCTACTAAAGTCCTTACCCCACATAGGTAAAGTAGAGTAGAGTCAGCATTACAACAAGGCTGGACAGTCATGGGTGGCTTGACCTGTGTGTTGATGTACACCGTGGAAAGGAATCTGACAGCACTGTCTTGACTGTATACAGAGAGAGAGAATCCCTGCCTGATTCTCAGGTCTCTGGGATAAGATGAGAACAGCAAAACTGTAATGTATGGACTACATCCATGACAGACATATTGACAGCAACCTACCTGTGTGTTTCATGTGTCTTACAGGACTGAGGACTCCTGGGCTGTGTGATGCAGACCAAGGACAAAGACTGAGCACGCAGCAATATTGTAATATTGACACAAAGTATGTGGATGAAATTGTAAAAAAAAATATACAGAATCACTGACTATGTCCATGTTTTGTTCTGCTCAATACCTGTTCTGATAATGTTTACAAAATCAACTACAATTACAAGCTGAACAAACAATGGAATGGAGAAAAAAATATAGTTATAGTCTTCTACTGAGCTCAGGGTCCTAACACACATTGATTACTGAGGGTTCCCGATGTTACAATATGTTTGAGGGGGGCCACATTGACATTTACATTATTATGGGGGTCCCTATGAGCACCACTGAAATGTGTCTGTGCTCTGACAAGCCACCACTTATAGTATATATATTTTGTTACAGGAACACTGTTATTGTTCAGAGAATATAAGCTAACTACTAATTTTGTACTCCATACACATCAGCAGTGTAATATCTGGCTGAAGTAGGATAATGCCAAGTAAATTCTTGCAAAACTGATAGCGCAAACCACCGCATTTAACCATGGCAAGGTGACTGGGAATATGTCAGGATGAAAACAGTGTAGTTAATCCCCCCGTAAGGCAATCAGACAGGCAAACCGTCAGTATAGAGACAAAGTGGAGTCGCAATTCAATGGCGTAGACATGAGCCGTACTGTATGTGGCAGGGTATACAGACAATCACGGACTACAAAAGGTAATACCAGCCACGTTGCCGACACCGACGTCTTGCTTCCGGACAAGGTGAACCCCTTCACCAGCTTTGAGGATAACACAGTGCCACCGACACGGTCTGCTACCAAGGACTGTGGGCTCTCCTTCTCTGTGCCGACATGAGTAGACATTTAAGCATTTAACCCTCACAAGGCTGCAGGCCCAGGCATCGCTAGCCGCGTCCTCAGAGCATGCGCAGACCAGCTGGCTGGAGTGTTTACAGATATATTCAATCTCACCCTGTCTTATTCTGCTGTCCCCACTTGCTTCAAGATGTCCACCATTGTTCTTGTACCCAAGAAAGCAAAGGTAACAACTAAATGACTATCGCCCCGTAGCACTCACTTCTGTCATCATGAAGTGCTTTGAGATGCTAGTTCTCATGGCTGGGGGGCAGTATTGAGTACCTTGGATGAATAAGTTGCCCAAAGTAAACAGCCTGCTCCTCAGTATCAGTTGCTAATATATGCATATTATTATTAGTATTAGATAGAAAACACTCTAAAGTTTCTAAAACTGTTTGAATGATGTCTGTGAGTATAACAGAACTCATATGGCAGGCAAAATCCTGAGTTGAAATCAAAACAGGAAGTGAGAAATCTGAGCTTTGTATGTATTCACCAGAGTCCCCAAAGAAATCCCCTTGAGATATGAATTATGTTGCACTGCCTAGGGGTTCCACTAGATGTCAACCAATAATATACATTTTAATGAGACTTGTATGGTGTTGTGGGAGTGAATGAGAGCAGAATGTATCAGGTGTCCATCAAGCAGCCATTTTCTGATCACGCTTATTGCGTTCCATTGCTCATGAAGACAAGAAGGAATACTCCAGTTGGAACTTTATTGAAGCTATATGTTAAAAACATCCTAATGATTGATTCTGTACTTAGTTTGAAATGTTTCTTCGACCTGTAATATAACTTTTTGAAGTTTTTGTCCGATATAACGCTGACCAGAATGAGCGCTTGGATATATATACCAAACGCGCTAACAAAAGAAGGTATTTGGACATAAATAACGGATAGTATCAAACAAAACAAACATTTATGGTGGACATTTATTGTGGAGTGCTTTCTGATGTAGATCATCAAAGGTAAGGGAATATTTATCATGTAATTTCTCGTTTATGTTGACGCCATCGTAGCGGCTATTGTGATTTTTTACTTCTGAGCGCCGTCTCAGATTATTGCATGGCTGGCTTATTCCGTAAAGTTTTTTTGAAATCAGACACAGCGGTTGCATTAAGGAGAGGTATATCTATAATTCCATGTGTATAACTTGCATTATCATCTCCATTTATGATGAGTATTTCTGTTGAATGATGATGTTTTTGGAACTAGTGAATGTAACGCGCAAATGTAAACTCATATTTCAATAAATATTAACTTTAACAAACAAAACATACATGTATTGTTAAACATGAAGTCCTATTAGTGTCATCTGATGAAGATCATCAAAGGTTAGTGATTCATTTTATCTCTATTTGTGCTTTTTGACTTTTTGGCTGGAAAAAAAATGGCTGGGTTTTTCTGTGGCGATGTGGTGACCTAACATAATCGTTTGTGGTGCTTTTGCTGTAATGCATATTTGAAATCGGACACTGTGGTGAGATTAACAACGAGAATAGCTTTAAAATGGTATGAGATACATGTATGCTTGAGGAATTTTAATTGAAATTGTTGATGTTTTGAAAATGGCGCCCTACACTTTGACTGGCTGTTGTCATATCGCTCCTGTTAACGGGATTGCAGCCATAAGAAGTTTTTTAAGGATCATATCACCAATTTGCTTACCGCCCCAAGAAATCCATAGACAATGCAATCGCCATTGCACTGCACACTGCCCTATCCCTTCAGGACAAGAGGAATACCTATGTAAGAATGCTGTTCATTGACTATAGCTCAGCATTCAACACCATAGTACCCTCCAAAGTCATCATTAAACTCTGAGCCTCTAGGTCTGAACCCTGCCCTGTGCAACTGAGTCCTGGACTTCCGGATGGTCGCCCCCAGGTGGTGAAGGTAGGAACCAACACCTCCACTTCACTGATCCTCAACACAAGCTCCCCACAAGGGCGCATGCTCAGCCCTTCCTGCACTCCCTGTTCATCCATGACTGCGTGGCCACACACGCCTCCAACTCAATCATGAAGGTTGTAGATGACACAACAGTAGTAGGCCTGATTCCCAACAATGGCGAGACAGCCTAGAGAGAGGAGGAGAGGGCCCTCAGTGTGGTTCCACGAAAATAACCTCTCACTCAATGTCGACAAGTCAAAGGAGCTGATCATGGACTTCAGGAAACAGCAGAGGGAGCACGCCCCTATCCACATCAACGGGACAGCAGTAGAGTAGGTGGAAAGCTTCAAGTTCCTCAGCGTACACATCACTGACAGTCTGAAATGGTCCACCCACACAGACAGTGTGGTGAAGAAGGCGCAACATCGCCTCCTCAAACTCAGGAGGCTGAAGAAATTTGTCTTGGCACCTAAAACCCTCACAAACGTTTACAGATGCACAATTGAGAGCATCCTGTCGGGCTGTATCACCCCGCCTGGTAGGCAACTCCCCGCCCGCAACCGCAGGGCTCTCCAGAGGGTGGTGTGGTCTTCCCAACACATCCCCGGGGGCACATAACCGGATACCTACAGCACCCGATGTCACAGGAAGGCCAAAAAGATCAAGGACAACAACCACCCAAGCCACTGCCTGTTCAACCCGCTATCATCCAGAAGGCGAGGTCAGCACTAAGCTGGGACCAAGAAACTGAAAAACAGCTTCTATCTCAAGGCCATCAGACTGTTAAATAGAATTAAATAGCTTCCACCCTGTTACATAACCCCATACCTTATAGGCTACTGCCCTAAATACATTGACTTGTAATCACTGGACACTTTATAATGGAACACTAGTCACTTTAATAATGTTTACATATTTTACTTTACTCATCTCATATGTATTCCCTATTCTATTCTACTGTATTTTAGTATATGCCACTACGACATTGCTCATCCTAATAATTCTACTGTATATTCCTTAATTCCATTATTTTACTTTTAGGTTTGTGTGTATTGTTGTGAATTGTTAGATATTACTGCACTATTGGTACTGGAAACACAAGCATTTCGCTACACCAGCAAAAACATCCGCTAAACATGTGTATGTGACAAATAAAATTGGATTTGACTACAAATAAAGGATCCCAAAGTTTTCCATATGCACAAAAAGCTCAAATTTGTTTACATACTTGTTAGTGAGCTTTTCTCCTTTGCCAAGATAACCCATCCACTTGACAGGTGTGACATACCAAGAAAATTGTTGGGCATTGTGTCAAGAAACAGTGCGGCTTGGCTGGGTTGTGTTGTGTTTTGGAGGATGCACGGCTCTTGACCTTTGCCTCTCCCGACAGTAGTTGGAGAGGCAATGGGACAGGACTGTAACTCCGTACGGGAGTTGCAACAATTGGATACAACGAAAAAGAGGGGGAAAAAGAGGGGGAAAAAGAGGGGGAAAAAAGTGGAAAAAAATAGAATTTAATAGCTTCTTCACCTGTGGGATAGTCTGAGACCGGACAACTGATGAAACTGTCTGTAATAAAGCCCCTTTTTTGGGAAAAACTCATTCTGATTGGCTGGGCCTGGCTTCCCAGTGGGTGGGCCTCGCTCCCAAGTGGGCCTTGCTCTCTATGCCCTCCCAAGCGCACCCATGACTGCACCCCTGCCGAGTCATATGAACTACATAGATTAGGGCCTAATTAATTAATTTAAATTTACTGATTTCCCTATATGAACTGAAACTCAGTAACATCGTTGAAATTGTTGCATGTTGCATTTGTTTTTATATATTTGTTCAGTATAGCTTATTTTCAACTACTTAGCATGTTAACTAACACTAACCTCAACCCTTTAACCCTAACCCTATCCTTAACACTAACCTTAACCCTAACCTCTAGCCTAGCTAACGTTAGCCACCTAGCTAACGTTAGTGTTAGCCACCTAGCCACCGAGTAACATTAACAACAACAAATTGGAATTCGTAACATATCATACTTTTTGCAAATTCGTAACATATTGTACAAAATGGATGATGGACATCCACAAAATAATACATACCATGCAAAACGTAACATATCATACTAATTGGAGTGTCCAGGATTTACGTTTACTATTTACCACTATCTACCCCTGAGTCCAGGTTGTCTGAAAACTGTAGACAATGACTTTCAAGGTAAATTCTGAACATAATTTAATAGTTAGTTCAAAACTGATTTGAGCTATTAGAGGGCAAAAGCCAGCAGACCAGGGTTTAAACCAGCAACCCTCACAGTTATGCAAGCACACCACCTGTGCCATTAAGGCCCAGACATTTTGGGCAAATTCAAGTTTACAATAGCACTGCCAATGGAATACTTGGTTGCTCCCAAAAAAAAATCAGGCTTTGCATGTCGAAATACACTGTGTAACCTCCCCTTTAACAAGTGACATCATTAAGGAATAATGGCTTACACCTGGATTCACCTGGTCAATGTCATGTTCTTAATGTTTTGTACACTTAGTGTATATATACACCGAACAAAAGTTTTTATACAACATGCAACAATTTCAAAGATTTTTCTGAATTACAGTTCCGGAGGGGATGGTTGCTGTTTTACGGGCTCCTAACCAATTATACTATTTAGTGTGTTTTTTTGCATTGTTTGTAACTTATTTTGTACATAATGTTAATGCTTCTGTCTTTTATGACCGAAAAGAGCTTCTGGATATCAGAACAGCGATTACTCAACCCGAACTGGATGGAGATTTCTTCTTTAATGAGTCTGATGTGAAGGATATAATGTTGCTCCCAGACAAGGCCCCAACCCCCGTCATTCACATTAAGAAAATAAGGAAATACAGGGGCCGCAGATCAGGGTGCTTTGTGAGAATTTGTTTGCGAGTGGTCTATGACTGGAAAATAAACTGGATGAGCTCCGTTCAAGACTATCCTACCAACGGGACATTAAAACTGTAATATCTTGTGTTTCGTGTCTGAACAACGACACAGATAATATACAGTTGGATGGGTTTTCCGTGCATCTGCAGGACGAGGGGTGGGGGTGTGTGTCTGTTTGTCAATAACAACTGGTGCGCAATGTCTAATATTAAGGTAGTCTCGAGGTGTTGCTTGCCTCAGGTAGAGCAACTTATGATAAGCTGTAGACCACACTATTTGCAAAGATAATTTTCATCTATATTGTCGTAGCAGTCTATTTACTATCACAAACTGACGCAGGCACTAAAACCGTACTCAACAAGCTGTATAAGGCCATAAGCAAACAAGAAAATGCTCATCCAGCTCTTAGTGGCTGCTGATTTTAATGCGGGCACATTTAAATCTGTTTTACCTAATTTCTACCAGCATGTCACATGTGCAACCAGAGGGAAACAAACTCTAGACCACCTCTACTGTAATGAATCATGTGGAAATTGAGCAAGTTGATGAGACTAAACTGCTTGGAGTAACCCTGGATGGTAAACTGTCATGGTAAAAACATATTGATACAGCAGTAGCTAGAATGGGGAGGTGAAATGCAAAACTGACCTTGGATCATTAACTCTGGGACTACTGCATCTCTGTCTGTATTTCAATGTAAAGCATCTCTTTAATAATTCTTCCTGTTGACCTGACCAAGTGACATCTCACCTATGATCATGCTGTGCCCTCTGTGTCAGCCAGTTCAGATGCGGGAGTGGTTCACCAAAACAGCTGATATAACCTAGAGGATTTAGGGAGAAGGGAGAGGGTATAAAGTGCAGAAGACTGTTATTGTGCATGTGTGGTCTCACTTGGTGTCCACACTAAGTGGCTACAGAGTACTTTATGCTGAAAAACAGACAAAGACTAGAAGATAATGTCAATAGGAGATACTTAATGTGATGCAGACACCTATCTGAAACATTTAAATATAGAGGGGTATGTGCCTCAACCCTTGGTTTTTGCAAGGCTAACCCCCAGGGAAATCATGACTTATCAGCTGACATTTTAAGGGTTTCTTAATTAATGCATGTGAGACAGGTTAAATGTACAACAAGACAGGCAGAGATGGAGAAAAAGAACACAGAACAGTTTAATTACCTCTGTTTATGGACACTTTTGCTAGCAATAAAGCTAACACGGCCTGTTCTTCAGACAGTGAACATCAGGCAACATCTACATTTTCTACCCCTTGGTCAGCTCGTGCTAAAGAAAACAGGTAATTTTTTTATAGATATGAAAACAATAACTGAGATGTGACCGTTCAATCTAAAGCAGCATATGTCATTTTTAGGATACGTCAATACAGCTCAGTGGATCTTACCTGCGATGCCATCTTCGTAGGTGTCCCGTGTCGGATTAAAAGTTGCTCTAAGAACAATAATTTTTGATTGAATATAAAACAGTTTTTGCTCTCGACAAAAAGACATAAATGTACCTTCATAGCATATTACAATTTGCCTGTGAATAAACACACCTTCATACAAACGTGCTACTGTTGGCAGAATTCTTGACGCACAACCAAAGATTACTGTCATATCCTGCCAGCACGCCTACAAGTGAGCCACTCAGGAGCAGAATGATGATGCGTGGAAGAGGGAAAGGAATGAGATGGGAACAGCAATTTTTTGCAATTTGGGGAGGAGGGCTAATAGCTGAACAACATTTACTAAAGAATAGTCTAACAGCCGAGCTAGGTGTGAAAAACCCCCATCATATCACAGACAAGATTTGCCATAACGGTCAAGGGGTAGCTTGCTACTCAATGTAATAAAGTAATGACTTCAAATAAGTTACCTTACACATTATGTTGGCTGACAATTTGTTAGCGACGCTGTCCTTACGAACCACATAGCATACCATTACAGCAGTGTTGACCGGTATGTTAGCCAGCTACCTAACGTTAGTAGTTATCCTGTTATGGATGATGCGAATTTTCGCAGCTTTTTGTAAAAAATTGCGCAACATTTCAAAGTCCTGCTACTCATGCCAGGAATATAGTATATGCATATGATAAGTATGTGTGTATAGAAAACACTCTGAAGTCTCTAAAACTGGTTAAAATCGGGTCTGTGGCTATAACAGAACGTGTTTAGGAGTAAAAATCCCTGGTAAAACTGTTTACCAAAAACACAAACAAAATATTTGTCCGCCATTCAATGTATTGTTTAAGGCGACCTAAAATAAATGAGGATCCCCTGTAAACGCCTACAGCTTCCACATGATGTCGCCATTGCTGTCAATTTCTCATTTATCCTTGGTTCTCATTTAACTCATTTATCCTTGGTTACAACACGAATAGACCCCTCCTTTCTTGAGGCGCACCACAGTATGTTGTGAAACTGAAAAAATGGACGATGATTTCCAGACTTGCTGCTATCGAATACAGATCGCCCCGTGATCAATTTGATACATCATTAACGTTTATTAATACCTAAAGTTGGTTCTTGTAAATAGGCTTTTTGCAGCATCAGACTGGCCTTCAGCAAATGACATTTTGGGTATACAATGACGGATTTAATCGGGAAAAAGACCCAATTGTGATGTTTATGGGACATATAGGAGTGCCAACAAAGAAGCTCGTCCAAGGTAATGAATGTTTTATATTTTATTTCTGCGTTTTGGGTAGCGCTGGCTACCGCAAAATCTGTTGTTTACGTGTCGTGCTGGTATTTTGGGGGGGTGCATGCTATCAGATAATAGCTTCTCATGCTTTCGCCGAAAAGCATTTTACAAATCTGACTTGGTGGCTAGATTCACAATGAGTGTAGCTTTAATTCAGTACCTTGCATGTGTATTTTTATGAAAGTTTGAGATTTATCGAGTACTATACTCGAGTACTATAGGTGGCGCTCTGAAATTTCCACTGAGCTGTCCCTGTGCAGGGACCACCTCCGTAACAAGTTATACATCAAACTTGACAGCATATTTACTATAGGCTATCTAACTACCCAACGTTTATTGACTTGATCATTCTCGTCATTCTTAGCTTAGCTAAATGGTATAGTCGTTGTGCTTTCTCAATGGACATTCGGGTGCTTTCGTAAATTCGCTCTGGCTATCTATAGGCTGGACAATAGAACGAGTCAAAATTCACCCAAGGCTTAACTGGAACACAACTGGAACACGGGGCTTTTTTTCCTTTTTTTTGACCCCCTTTTCTCCCCAATTTTGTGGTATCCAATTGTTTAGTAGCTACTATCTTGTCTCATCGCTACAACTCCCGTACGGGCTCGGGAGAGACGAATGTTGAAAGTCATGCATCCTCTGATACACAACCCAACCAAGCCGCACTGCTTCTTAACACAGAGCGCATCCAACCCAGAAGCCAGCCGCACCAATGTGTCGGAGGAAACACCGTGCACCTGGCAACCTTGGTTAGCACGCACTGCGCCCGGCCCGCCACAGGAGTCGCTGGTGAGCGATGAGACAAGGATATCCCTACCGGCCAAACCCTCCCTAACCCGGACGACGCTATGCCATTTGTGCGTCGCCCCACAGACCTCCCGGGCCGCAGCCGGTTACGACAGAGCCTGGGCATGAAACCAGAGTCTCTGGTGGCACAGCTGGCGCTGCAGTACAGCGCCCTTAACCACTGCGCCACCCGGGAGGCCCCGCAGAGCCTGTTCTGACTGGAGTGATGCTTAGAATTCCATAAAAAATGTATCTCTTTATTTTACCACTACAATCTGTTCGTTGGACGAAGCTGATAAAAAACAACTTGTGTAGAAAGTAAACATCTGCATTTTGATAGTGTCAACTGTGCTTATGTCTGCGTAATGAAAAAGTAGGGGAAAAAATTTAAACTTCTCACTATTTCTGGTCTAGCGATCGATGACAAACGAGCTTGCTGCCCAGACTTATATAATTACAAAGAGGAGATTCTCCTGATTAAAATGGTGCCCGTGTAATAGTCTTGCTTCCGTCCTCCTCGCCCCTACCTGGTCTCAAACCAGGGACCCTCTGCACACATAGACAACAGCCACCCTTGCAGCATCGTTACCCATCGCTCCACCAAAGCCGGGGCCTTTGCAGCGCAAAGGGAACAACTACTTCCAGGTCTCAGAGCGAGTGACGTCACCTATTGAAACGCTAGCACCCCGCTAACTAGCTAGCCATTTCACACTGGTTACACCCAATTTGAAAAAAAACTAAATATACACATTGGGAGATATTTGGCGAAATAGACAGACATTCCTATATTTCCCTATAGGAAACAATGGGAAGACCACAGAGTTCCAATATTATTTTTGTTGTATACATTTTAACTATAAAACAACATGAGCAGGTCTCATTGCCAAAAATAATAAACTGAGAATAAAACGTTCGGAAGGCGAGTTGGTGCCTCTATTCAAATGACTCTCTCCTAACACACACACGCCATACGTTGCTGCTCCTATAATTTTTTTAATACTGCTGCTCAGCCACTTTATCCTTGATTGTATGCATACAACTACCTCGTTTGTCACTATCGTTACTGATATTGTTCGTGTACATACTGTATAATATTTTATTTTGACACTATCTATTTCTGACATTGCTACTATGCAAGTAACCATTGGCTGTACCGTTTACATTTTCTGTAGAGACCCACCCATTTAGCAAGACTTAGCAAAATATTGATATATAAAATGAATATTGATATATGTGGTCATAACATGATTTTGTGACATACCACACAGACTCACTAAACACAAATGCATCGTTTGTAAATTATGTCTGAGTTTTGGAGTGGCTCTCCGTCAATGAAAAAAATCTAAATTGGGCCATCTGGTTTAAGAACCAGTGTATCTTTAATTATATGTAAAACATGTATCTTTCGTCAAAGTTTATGATGAGTATTTCTGTTATCTGCTCTCTGTAATTACTCCGGATATTTTGGAGTTATTTCTGAACATGGTGCCAATGTAAACCGAGATATTTGTGGATATAAATATGCATATTATCAAATGAAACATAAATGTATTGTGTAACATGATGTCATATGATGAAGATTATGGTTAGTGATTCATTTTATCTCTAATTCTGCTTTTGTGACTATCTTTGGCTGGAAAATGGCTGTGTTTCTTTGGGGATTTGGTGGTGATCTAACATGTGTTTTCGCTGTAAAACATTTAAAAAATCCGACACGATGGGTAGATTAACAAGATGTTTATCTTTAATTTGCTGTATTGGACTTGTTAATGTGTGAAAGTTAAATATTTCTAAAGAATATTTTCCCGCGCTGCCTTTTCAGCAGAATGTTGACCTGTGTCCTAGACAGGTTAAAACTCGTTTTTCAACCACTCCACAAATTTCTTGTTACAAACTATAGTTTGGCAAGTCGGTTAGGACATCTACTTTGTGCATGAAGTAATTTTTCCAAAAATAGTTTACAGATTATTTCACTTATAATTCACTGTATCACAATTCCAGTGGGTCAGAAGTTTACATACACTAAGTTGACTGTGCCTTTAAACAGCTTGGAAAATTCCAGACAATTATGTCATGGCTTTAGAAGCTTCTGATAGGCTAATTGACATAATTTGAGTCAATTGGAGGTGTACCTGTGGATGTATTTCAAGGCCTACCTTCAAACTCGGTGCCTCTTTGCTTGATATCATGAGAAAATCAAAAGAAATCAGCCAAGACCTCAGAAGAAAGATTGGAGACCTCCACAAGTCTGGTTCATCCTTGGGAGCAATTTCCAAACACCTGAAGGTACCACATTCATCTGTACAAACAATAGTATGCAGGTATAAACACTATTGGACCACCCAGCCGTCATACCGCTCAGGATGGAGAAGCGTTCTGTCTCCTAGAGATGAACGTAGTTTGGTCGGAGAAGTGCCAAACAACCCCAGAACAACAGCAAAGGACCTTGTGAAGATGCAGGAGGAAACGGGTACAAAAGTATCTATATCCACAGTAAAACGAGTCCTATAACGACATAACATGAAAGGCCGCTCAGCAAGGAAGAAGCCACTGCTCCAAAACCTCCATAAAAAAGCCAGACTATGGTTTGCAACTGCCCATAGGGACAAAGATCATACTTTTTGGAGAAATGTCCTCTGGTCAGATGAAACATATATAGAACTGATTGGCCATAATGACCATCATTAGGTTTGGAGGAAAAAGGGGGATGCTTGCAAGCCGAAGAACACCATCCCAACCGTGAAGCATGGGGGTGGCAGCATCATGTTGTGTTGGTGCTTTGCTGCAGAAGGGCTGCTGCACTTCACAAAATTGATGGCATCATGAGGACGACATGTTGGGGATATATTGAAGCAACATCTCAAGACATCAGTAGTTGAAGCTTGGTCGCAAATGGGTCTTCCAAATGAATAATGACCCCCAAGCATACTTCCAAAGTTGTGGCAAAATGGCTTAAGGACAACAAAGCCCTGACCTCAATCCTATAGAAAATTTGTGGGCAGAACTGAAAAAGCGTGTGCGAGCAAGAAGGCCTACAAACCTGACTCAGTTACACCAGCTCTGTCGGGAGGAATGGGCCAAAATTCACCCAACTTATTGTGGGAAGCTTGTGGAAGGCTACCCGAAACATTTGACCCAAGTTAAACAATTTAAAGGCAATGCTACCAAATACTAATTGAGTGTATGTAAACTTCTGACCCACTGGGAATGTGATAAAATAAATAAAAGCTGAAATAAATCATTCTCTCTACTATTATTCTGACATTTCACATTCTTAAAATAAAGTGGTGATCCTAACTGACCTAAGACAGGGAATTTTTACTAGGATGAAATGTCATGAAATGTGAAAAACTGAGTTTAAATGTATTTAGCTAAGGTGTATGTAAACTTCTGACTTCAACTGTAGATAGATATGTAAAGCAATATTTTTCTTTTTTTCTTTCAGGTTCCTGTGACAGGATTCAGTGTTTTTATGCTCAAAGAAACTGACACAAACACAAAGGTAATACAATGGTGAAGGTCCTTCAAATGAAGTGTACGTGCATGTGTGCGTGCAAGCATGCAAGCATGCATGTGTCCTTGTGTTCTCCCGCTCCTCAGGAGAAAGATAGAAGGATGGCGTGAAAAAGGGAGGGACAATTCTTCAAAACTTCATCCATAATAGATATTGGCACTGATCTTAAATGTATCTCTACCCTCCTGTTCCCCAGTCTAACACACAAACACACTTCTCTAGTTTCACTTTTATGGGTAGATGTGCATTGGCTCATATAATTTTTAAAACCGTCTTATTTCATCTGAAAGAAACCGCAGATCCAGTCTGTCTTAAGTTCTCAAAAAATAGGTTGTGGGATTCTACTTTCTCTTCAATCTCTAGCTATTACTCTTCTATTACCTCTGTTTTTTCATCCTCCTCCATCTAACTCCATAGCAGCCCCTATCACTCCATGTATCTCTCCCCCCTCTCTCCATCCTTCCCTTCTGTCATCTGTTCCTCTCTTTCCTCCTAATGACGAGTGTCAGACTCCAGCCTTTTTCTCTCCAGGGCACCACATATAATCACACTCACACCTGTATAGAAAGAAGGACAGAGTGGAAGAGAGAAAGTGAGAGAGAGAATTAGACAGAAATGAGAGATAAATAAAGAAAGAGAGACCACTGAAATAGAATGACAGAGAGCGGAGAAAAGGGGAAAAGGATAGAACACAAAGAAAGGCATTAATAAATGACAGACAGGATTAGAGAAAGAGAGGGAAAAAAGAGAGTGAGAATGAGGGAGTTTAAAAGCTAGAACAGGTAGTCAATGTGTGACAAAGACACCTGGTGCAGTGAAGCGTGCGCACACACACACACACAGACACACACACACACACACACACACACACACACACACACACACACACACACACACACACACACACACACACACACACACACACACACACACACACACCTGCTGCCATCAAGCAGGGATCAAATCTACGGCGTATCCTCTCTGCTGATATATGCACAAAGACAGTGGAGAATGAGAAAGAAACTAAATGTATTTGCACACACACAAACACTTCCACGCCCACCTAACAAACAAAATTCCTATCTGACTAAACTAGATGGATGTTGTCCATCTATACCATATTACACCAACCTGGTCTCAGAGCATTTCATATTATTCTACAAGTAAATCTGAGACACTCCATTAGGCATGATATGTTACGTTTTGTAAGGTATGTATTCATTTCTGGATGACCATCACCCATTTTGTATGATATGTTACAAATTACAATTCCTATTATGTTCCAAATTTACTAGATGTTCGTGTTATACGCCTACCCATCCACCCCGACCAACCACATTACTTTATTTTTTGCCTTAAGTAACCATCTGTCTTATGTAACCATACCAAACGTAACTAATTTGAGTGTCCCGGATTTAAATTTCCTATGTTACGTCTTGGCCAACAGGGACTGGCTATTGGTAGAATGGGAAGTTATTATTAATATCTGTGTATTGACAGACCACTGCAAAGTTTAGCTTCAGGGAAACAAAGGTGTGTGTGTGTGTGTGTGTGTGTACCGTGCTTGTTGACAGAGTTTGGCTGCTCAGGGGGAAACCCAAATGATATGCCAGTGTCTAAATGAGGATGGATGGTTTAGAGAGAAGAGTTGAGGTAACATTCTAAAATGCTGATGTGACATCTCTGCTAGAGGGCACACAGCAGAGGGACTTTAAACCTTGGTACAGTACAGGCGTGTGTGTGCGTGTGCATGTGCGTACAGTATGATTAATCCTTATAATGTGAAGCACAACTCAAGGGCATATAAACTGCTTTCTCGCTGTGCAGAAAAAATTACACTTTCAGATTGAGTAGGGACAATAAGCTAAACTTAAAGAATTCGTCCAATGATCCACTGATTTAAAGCTTACATGTAGAACTTGAAGTAATAGTTTACATATGGATGTGGGTCGGGCTGGAAGCATCAGAGCAGTGCTGTTTCTAGACATAAGCGACATAGGCAGCCGCTCAGGGCCAAAGGAAGTCAGTCTCAACTTAATGTTAGTTAAGGTAGTAGATTACACAACGTACAATTTAGAACTGCATCAGCAGTTTTTTCCTGTTGTTATGTCAGTCACTGACAGTCACTCAATTTAGTGTCACGACTTCCATTGAAGTCGGTCCCTCTCCTTGTTCGGGCGGCGTTTGGCGGTCAACGTCACCGGCCTTCTAGCCATTGCCGATCTACTTTTCATTTTCCAGGCACCTGCCCAGAGGGAAGTTACAACCCCTACCCATTCTACAACGGCCGTGGTCCTGCCGTCTCCTCCCTTTGCCCAGTCTCCCTACAGCCCTACAGACTGCGGAGGCCGTGTTCACTCACGCGGACGAATGGTTTAAGCACTCGGAGGAGACCTGGGACACCGCCCATGTGCACCTGCAACGGACCGTGAGGCAGCAGAAGGCGAGGGCTGACCGCCACCACAGTGAGGCCCCGGTGTTCGCGCTCTCGACCAGAAACCTTCCCCTCCGCCTGCCCTGCCGGAAGCTGGGTCTGTGGTTTGTGGGGTCATTCAAAGTCCTGGGGAGACTGAATGAGGTATGCTACAGGTTTCAGCTCCCCCAGATTACTGTATTAATCCCTCGTTCCATGTGTCTCTCCTCAGGCCGGTGGTGGCTGGTCCACTCCAGGAGTCTGAGGTGCGGGAGGTTCCTCCGCCCCCCTCTGGACATCGAAGGGGCCACAGCGTATGCTGTTCGAGCCATCCTGGACTCGAGGCGTCGGGAGTGGGAGGTACATCGTGGAGTGGGAGGGGTACGGTCCGGAGGAGAGATGCTGGGTGCAAGTGGAGGACGTCTTGGACCCTTCGTTGCTGCGGGAGTTCCACCGTCTCCATCCGGATTGCCTTGAGCTTCGTCCTCCAGGTCGTCCCCGAGGTCGGTGTCGGCGCACTGCTGGAGCCGCGCGTAAGGGGGGGGGGGGGGGTACTGTCACGACCTCCGCCGAAGTCGGTCCATCTCCTTGTTTGGGCGGCGTTCGGTGGTCGACGTCACCGGCCTTCTAGCCATTGACGATTCTCTTTTCATTTTCCATTTGGTTTGTCTTCGTCTTACACACCTGGTTTCAATTCCCCAATTACTTGTTCATTATTTAACCCTCTGTTCCCCCATGTTTGTTTGTTTGAGTAATTGTTTGTTTTGCAGTCCGTATTGTGTGGCCTTGTATTTATATTATGTGTATTGTATTTATATTGAGTAAATTGCTTTCTTTACTCATATCTGCTGTCCTGCGTCTGACTCATCTCACCAGCTACACACAGCATTACAATTAGCCCATGTCAGCTAACATTTTATAGATTGCTAGGTAAGTTAGTTTTGCCAGTTATCTAAAGTAATCATGTCCGAAATTACTGGCCGAATTATGTGCCAAGGGCCCCTGACCTCCAGGGGGCCCCCATTAATGTTGTTAGTCACTCTCACTCAGATATCATGTAAATATGGCATAAATCCCAGCATAATTGCAGGAAATTTGCTTTAAAAACTTCTTAGGGCTGAGATCCCGTTAACGGGATCGATATGACAACAGCCAGTGAAAGTGCAGGGCACCAAATTCAAAACAACAAATCTCCTAATTAAAATTCCTCAAACATACAAGTATTTTATACCATTTTAAAGGTAATCTTGTTGCTAATCCCACCACAGTGTTCAATTCCAAATAGGCTTTACAGTGAAAGCACCACAAGCGATCATGTTAGGTCAGAGCCAAGTCACAGAAAAACACAGCCATTTTTCCAGCCAAAGAGTGGAGTCACAAAAATCAGAAATAGAGAATTAATCACTAACCTTTGATGATCTTCATCAGATGACACTCATTGGACTTCATGTTACACAATACATGTATGTTTTGTTCGATAAAGTTCGTATTTATATAAAAAAATCTCAGTATACATTGCCGCGTTATGTTCAGTAGTTCCAAAAACATTCAGTGATTTTGCAGAGAGCCACATCAATTTACAGAAATACTCATTATAAATGTTGATGAAAATACAAGTGTTATACATGGAACTATAGATACACTTCTCCTTAATGGAACCGCTGTATCAGATTTCAAAAAGGCTTTACGGAAAAAGCAAACCATGCAATCTGAGTAAGCCGCTCAGAGACCCAACAAGCCAAAAGGATATCCGCCATATTGTTCAGTCAACAGAAGTCAGAAATAACATTATAAATATTAACTTACCTTTGATGATCTTCATCAGAATGCACTCCCAAGAATCCCCGTTCCACAATAAATTTTAGATTTATATCGATAATGTCCGTCATTTATGTCCAAATAGCTACTTTTGTTAGCACGTTTTGTAAACAAATCCAATGTCACAAAGCAGGTTCACTAGGAGCAGACAAAATTTCTAAAAGTTCCGTTACAGTCCGTAGAAACATGTCAAACGATGTATAGAAACAATCTTTAGGATGTTTTTATCATACATGTTCAATAATGTTCCAGCCTGAGAATTCCTTTGTCTGTAGAAAAGCAATGGAACGCGAGATACCTCTCATGTGAATGCGCATGACCAACTTGTGGCAATCTGCCAGACCACTGACTCAAGGAGTCCTTATGAGCCCCTCTATAGTAGAAGCATCAAACAAGTTTCTAAAGAGGGTTGACATCTAGTGGAAGCCTTGGGAAGTGCAACATGACCAATATCCCAGGGAATGAGTTGAAAATCAACCAACCTCAGATTTCCCACTTCCTGGTTGGATTTCTTCTCAGGTTTTTGCCTGCCATATGAGTTATGTTATACTCACAGACATCATTCAAACAGTTTTAGAAACTTCAGAGTGTTTATCCAAATATCCAAATATACTAATAGTATGCATATATTAGCAACTGGGACTGAGGAGCAGGCAGTTTACTCTGGGCACCTTATTCATCCAAGCTACTCAATACTGCCCCCAGCCATAAGAAGTTAAAACAGAAGACAAAAAATCTCCATCCCATAGAAAATGTGTAGAACTGCTGGAAATTGTCTTTAAAAATGCATTTTCTCTCTAAACCCCATTGCAAAATGGCAAAATGACTTGAATTGCATGACTTTTGTTTTATAACTGCACAATTTTCTCTACGCCCCGTGGTAAAAATGTGTAGAATTGCAGGATTTAAGGCGGCAAAGTCTTCTCTCCGCCACTAAAATGTTTTGCCCACGAGGTGAGGGGACCACCAACCAAATCTAGCTTAGAAATGGCCCTGGATCAGAAAACAGACAGGAATGGAAGGTGACTCAAAACGTCTGGATGTTCACCTCTCATAAATCCTGAATGAAGTGTATATTATTTCCTCTCTCTCTCTAGGGAGAGATTAGCTACAGTCTAACAAGCGTAGACATTGGAGGCAAAAACCTGAACATACACAAACCAGAGGTAAACACGTGGGCGAAAGAGGGAATGCATCATTGACAAGAGGATAAGATAGAATGAGAGAGAGGGGGGGGGGGGGGGGGCTGTAGACTGGGGACAAGTGTCTGTCAGTGGCAGTTGCTCATACAAATATTTCCTATTTCCTTTCTGACACATGGCCTCAACTACTGTATCATCACCACACACACCCACCCACCCACCCATACACACCTTAGCTAGCATAAGGAACAACCATCACCACTAACAATACAGGAGATCTTAACAAGAGAGATGGTTTGTGGAACAACAAACAGGCAGAGAGTCAGAGAGAGAGTTGGGGTCTTTCTTACACTCATTGTTATTTCATTGTGTTTGTGCCACTGAAGGAAACTCACTGTTCTTTCTCCCTCTTCCTTCCTCTCCTCAGCACCTCTCTTCCTCCATATCCTCTCTCTGACTAGTTGAGTTGACAGGTCTCATAAAACTTTATTATACAACATAATACTTTATGAAATATACTGGCATTAACTTTACCATCATCTTCTCATGGTGTAACTTATTGCAGCTTTAAAGCTTCATTTAAATGGATATAGAGACTTTGACTTCTGCCCTCAATAACTGACTTTCAGCTTAATGAATTAAGGAACCACAAAGTGGTGTAGATACTGTACAGCCTTAAACTACTCAGGTGAAATAATCTGTGGTATCGGCTGCATCTCTTTTAGTCTCTCAAGGACAACCATAGATCAGCATTAGTAGTGTATCCTGCCTAGACGTTATTGTGCCCACTGTGCTGTTGTTTGGAGGTCCAACACAAACACACACACACACACACACACACACACACACACACACACACGCGCACACACACACACATAGAGGAGGGATTGGAGTGTAGCTCTTGGGTGACATTAAATGGAGAGGTCTCCTCTTTAGTTATATTAAGAAAGACAAGCCAATGCACTTAGAGAGAGCGAGAGAAGGGGCTGGGATGATACCAGTATCGTGATACTCGTTAGGATTGTGGCAAGGAAACAGCCCTAATGTTGGCAACAAAGATCATTATGTTGTCATCCAGTGTCACATTTATTTATTTTCCAAGCTATAGTACAAAATATTTGACATACAGCAGGTTTTTAAAAGACCAAAGAGTTTTGTCTGTTTCGTGTTTTCATTTTTGCCATGAAATAAATATTGCGATACTGCTATTGTCCCGGCCCTAAAGGATATGGGAAGAGGGATGAGCCAACTTTTCTCATTTTGAATACTGTTCTAATTCTAAATATTCAGTTACATAGCATTATTTAAATATTCCCCATGTAATGTTATTGGGGTGCTAACATGGCTGCCATAGAATGTTGTAGAAACCTTAACTTCCAACTCTCTAAATACATACAGCATCAAAGTTTAAAAATAGGAAAGCGACAGGGTGAGGGAGGATGCCTAGTCAATTGTACAACTGAATGCATTCATTTTTTTGCGTCACCACTGCAAGCCAACATGACTTTCAAAAGTCACGATAGCCGCTGTTTACTTCTGAAGATAACTTTAACGTCGTCCTAAAAACCTGATTACAAATGCGACACAAACCTTCAAATAGGTATGTAATGACACATTATAAAAAGTCTTTATAGTGTTTTATTTACATTTTAGAGGTGATAAATTGGACAGATCGGGTTTAAAAAGTAGTTTCCTCACACAGTTTATATCCCCCTTTCCCAATCACACAGTAGGTATCGCTTCCCCATTTTTAAAAAGACCCAACGGAGCTCATTACCTTCTTCAATCATGCCGAAACGGGCAACATGAAGGTCTCATCATTGACTTTCGAAAGGGGAGAAATTGTGCTTTACAATGGTATTCATATTACAGTTGACCTGGAAGTATTACGTTTTTTGGCCGCTAAAATAAGGTCAGTTGTACGTTGCAGCGTGATGTACAGAAGTGCGTTAGCTTACAGTAGTTAGCTAGCTATCATTATTCTATAACTAGCAATGCGTAATGGCATTCTGAGATAACATTACTACACAGATCATTAACGTAATGTTATGTAGCGAGCCAGCCATCTAATGTCATCTAGCTAGCTAGCAGTAAGCTTTAACTTGAAAATAAGCAATGAAAATAACTTTCTGACAAAATTAGAAACGTATATTATCTGAAATTGTAGCTAGACTCTTACCCGTTTACATGGATGAAATAAGACGCCCTGTGTCGTTTTCCGTTTTGTTTGTACAGCTTGCTTGGCCTGATGTGTCAAGTCCCTCTGGTTCACACTGAATGTGTGCAATGCCATAAGAATCATCTTTGGGGGCTTTAGCCCCCACCCAAACTCTGACCAATTTACTCACCCTAGTAGAGCTGGTTAGGCTGTTTTCATTTTATCCAGAGAGTTGGTGACTAACTGTGCTCCTCCAACAATATAATTACGCTTTTTCAACTGGTGTTGAGCGTTCGTAAAGTCATCAGTTATTCTGCACTCTGGCACACTCAGACAAGCGTGCTCCAAAACAGTTGTTGCAGTGACAAGTTTTATTGCACAATACACAACAAAAGCTATGTTAGACAGGATTACCTACACATACTGACCAGCTCAAATAGACAAAAGTGTGCTATATGACAGAACAATTCAAACTCATCTCTTGGCATGTCCAGCCCATTCATTATCTCAGCCAATCATGGCTAGCGGGAAGGTTGTTGACTTTTTCTGTGGCTTAACCAACTATGCTCGTAATTCATCAATTTTATTAGTATTTACAGTTGGCATACAAGTTTGTTATTAAGGCACATGAAAGTTCACATGTTCGAGAAGGCATTTCTACCAAAAAACGCATTTTGATTTAAAAAAAGCGACATATGCCTAGTTTCCTGAAACAGGACACAAATAGGGGAATTACTTATGTTAAATAGAATTCTATGGGAAAGCCATCCATTCCTGGTGCTTTTCTTTGTGCAATTATTTAATCAGTGTCTATTATTTATTTTTGGGTGATCTCTGTTTTTGGTGATACATTTTTGTTTGCTGATAATTGCTTCACTGTTGTTGAGTCTAAAAAGGCTGTAGGATCAGTCCAACCTTTGTTAAATTCTGATTTATATAGATTTTCATAGAAGATTTTAAAATTGTCATTGTTGTTTCTAATTAACACATTTGTATGTCTATCCTTTAAAATTATAATTGGTTTGGCATGTATTCGTTTTGTGAGGACTGTGAGATGTTTACCAGGTTTATTTGCAATTAGTTAGTATGCTTTCTTTGAGTTTAACCTGTAGTTGTTGGCTCTCTTCAAAAGTAAAATATTATATTCCTGCTTATGTTCAGAAATTGTATTTTCTTCTTTACCTTTTTTATGGGCTTTTTCTAAAGAAGGGATTTATTTTTCATACATTTTCATTTTTAACTCAGAATTAACTTTTGTCGAGTATGAGATTATCATTCCCCTAATGTACTCTTGTTGTATTTGGTAGCACTTATTTGTTTTTCCTTCGTCTCCAACCCCTTTCGATGCGTGGAACGGATGTGGGTGGGGCTAGGTCTACATAAGTGTGCTAATTTTTTAAAAATCACAAAAGCTCTGACGAAGGCCATGAGGCATTCTCCATATTCTGTCGCTAAGTGTATTTAATGTTGGTATAATTAATCATGATACCAGAGAATGATCCGATATCACTGTCATGGATTTTTTAACCCAGTAAATTGTTGAGAGCATTTTTGGGAAATAAAAATGTAGTCAATTTTTGAATAGCTTTTCTTACTATTAGAAAAAAAGGATTAGTGTTTTGTAGTTGGGAATAGTAATCTCCAGGTGTCCTGTAAATTATTTGTAGAGATTACATTTTTCAGCCACTTTGGAGGTTCCTTGAATTTGCCTTTTTTATTGCTATATATGTCAGTCTTATCAAATATATGATAATAGTTCCTATCTGGATTTTATCGAATATAGCTTTAATTATATCTAAAAACACCAGAATTGCCCCTGGTGGGATATATAATGAAATCAATGTGTATATTTTACCATGTAAGGTACAATTCAACATTAGAAAATGGCCTTCTTGGTCTGTGTGCTGGGATACCGTATTAGGGAAAAGGGTTTATTCTTATTTATCAGGATGCCTACACCTCTGCTGTTACTACATTATGTGGCAGCATAGGCCTCTCCAACCTAGCTCCTCTTTGAATATAAAATGTATAATACAAAAATATATAACTCATGCAAGAAAACCACATCTGCTGACAATCTCTTTAAGTGTTTAAGAGCCATATTTCGTTGGTCTTTACTTGAATAAAATCAAAGTTAACCTTGTCTGTTTCATTTATCATTGAAGAACCAGAAAAAACATTTTAGCAGACATGTCAGGTGAGGGCGGTGGGCATTTCATGGAATGGGAGAGTCATAGTATGAATACATAGTTATTGCATACATTACACATATAGAGCATGTGAGCTAAGCAGACATTTAAAAAAGGTGTTCAGAGTGGTGTAATAGAATAGGATTTATACTGGCATGTGTAATAGAATTCTATTTAAACTGGCATGAGTCGATTTGAGCCTATTCATTGGTTTTCTTTTTCCTTCTAACCAGTTGCCCATAGGAGATCATCAGAGTGTGTGCATACGTGCATGGCTATGTGCGAGTGTGTTGGCACAGCCCTGCCAACCCATCATTGTGCCGGCCGGGCTGCTGTTTGTCCTGTTCTCTCATGCGCCACAAAGGTTAATGGTTGAGACAACCTTTTGCTGAACACACAATAGAGAGACCATACTGGAAATGTACTTACTGTATTTCTGTTTTCTATTTTTTATAAATGTTCAAACGCTTTATCGCAATGGGGTATTGTGTGTAGATTGATGAGGAAAATGTTGTATTTAATCTATTTTAGAATAAGGCTGTTACGTAACAAAATCTGGAAAAAGTCAAGGTGTCTGAATACTTTCCGGATGCACCGTACCAATAGGGGTGCCTAAGGTAAATAATCCACTTCGTTACAGAGAAACATTTTAATCCGTTTTTAATAAAGTAGCAAACTGTTAAGTGAGTATGTTTGGGTCAAAACGCACCCCTTCCAGTTGGGCAAAATGCCCCCAGGGCAACCAATGGTCCCAATATTAGCATTTTACAAATCATGTTCAAATCAAAGTAACTTATTTGAGTTTGTATTGCTAACAATATGCATGCTTGGAATATGTTTATTCTCTACAAACTTCTTTCTTTCCATTCTGTCAATTAGGCTAGCATTGTGAAGAAACTACAAAGTTGTTGATCCATCCTCAGTTTTCTCCTATCACAACCATTCAACTCTGCAGCTGTTTTAAAGTCACCATTGGCCTCATGGTGAAATCCCTGAGCGGTTTCCCTCCTCTCTGGCAACTGAGTTAGGAAGGATGCCTGTATCTTTGTAGTGACTGGGTGTATTGATACACCATCCAAAGTGAAAGTGTAATTAATAACTTCACCATGCTCAAAGGGAAATTAATGTATTGTTTTTACCCATATTTTCTTTGTGAGGCATTGGAAAACCTCCATGGTCTTTGTGGCTGAATCTGTGTTTGAAATTCACTGCTCGATTGTATTAGTGGGGTACAGAGATGAGGCAGTCATATGCTGTAATAGAAAATAGGCCATGCTCATAAAAAACCTCCCTGATCTTAAATGGCACCGACTCCCACAGCTAGAGCTCAAGTCATTTTTTTTCAGGTATCTATATTTGTGAAATTCAGGTACATTTAAATAGTTGATTTGTTAAAGAGGTTATGTATTTCCCAGATTGTTAATGTCAATGTCAAAAATATAAATGAATTTACCCTATGTGCTAGTTCAACCTCTTTCTGTTACAATTCATTCTCTCAGACAAGGCAGACACCTCGTGAAAGCCTCCCTTCAGTGGGATAGTAGGGAGTATTGGGAATTTCCAGTACATGTGTGACATCTTAGAGTAAAATAAGTGCACTCTATATTTGTCTAGGTCATTAGGCACCATTAGACATGCACCTGTCTTGGGAGTGGGCATGTCTGTTTATTTTTGTACCATTGCTAAGGCATAATATTTACTTTTGTTATGGTTATGCCTATTGGGAATTTTCCAGTACATGTGTGCCCATTTATACATCTTAAGAGTAGTCAGCAGAATAGGTGCACTCTATATGTGTGTCTAGGTCATTAAGCACCATTAGACATGTCTTGGGAGTGGGCATGTCTGTTTATTTTTGTACCATTGCTATTGCTTAAAGGTCGTACTCACGTCGGCTACGGAGAGCGTGATTACACAGTCGTCCGGAACAGCTGATGCTCTCATGCATGCCTCAGTGTTGCTTGCCTCAAAGCGAGCATAGAAGTGGTTTAGCTCATCTGGTAAGCTTGTGTCACTGGGCAGCTCGCGGCTGTGCATCCCTTTGTAGTCAGTAATAGTTTGCAAGCCCTGCCACATAAGATGAGCGTCAGAGCCAGTGTAGTATGATTCAATCTTAGCCCTGTATTGACGCTTTGCCTGTTTGGTTTGTCGCAGGGCATACTAGGATTTCTTGTAAGCTTCCGGGTTAGAGTCCCTCACCTTGAAAGCGGCAGCTCTACCCTTTAGCTCAGTGCGAATGTTGCCTGTAATGCCTGGCTTCTGGTTGGGGTATGTACATATAGTCACTGTGGGGACGATATCCTCGATGCACTTATTGATAAAGCCAGTGACTGATGGTATACCCCTCAATGCCATCGGAAGAATCTCTATTGAACATACCTCTTTCCGTATGAAATATTATAGTTGAATTACATTTTAGGGTACCTGAGGATTAAATATAAATATATTTGGACTTGTTTTAAAGTCTAGCGGTAGCTTTTTGGATTCTTTCTCTACATGTTGAACGAGTGGATTACTCAAATCAATGGCGCCAACTAAACCGACTTTTTGGGATATTTAGAAGGATTTTATCTAACACAATGACCATGCATGTTGAAGCTGGGACCCTTGGGATTGCAAATCAGAGGAACATTTTCAAAAAGTAAGTGAATATTTAATCGCTATTTGTGATTTTACGAAGCCTGTGCTGGTTGAAAAACAAGCATGGCATGCTTTCTCTGTAAAGCCTATTGTAAATCGGACAATGCAGTTCGATTAACAAGATTTTAAATTTTAACCGATATAAGACACTTGTATGTACCTAGATGTTTAATATCCATAATTTTAATTATTATTTAGTTGAATTGCGTGCCCTCCAATGTCACCGGAAGCTGTCGACAGGTGTCTTGCTGGTGGGACGCCTATCCCAGAGAGGTTTTGAAGGGTCTAAATCTGGTGATATGATGATCGATGCTTGACTGCCGTTTGACAAATACAAATATTCTCTCTCTTATCCATAATAATCTCATCATGTAGACTAGCCTACCCGCACTGTAACTGCGAGCTGTTGGCTAGAGCACACGTGCCAAGACCAGAGTAGACACATTTGTGACTCACAACCTGGATTCGGGCTTATGTAGCAAAATTTGACATTGGGTTTTTTACATTGGTAACAAGAAGAGTCTCAGAGCTACAAAATGATATATCATACACTGCATTTTTGAGGAACAATGTGAAAATAATTCTGATTTGAAAGTTGATGAACTTGTGAACTCACTTTTGAGAAAATGGACTTTGAATGTGTTGGTACCTTCGAGAGCTCTCCTTTGTCTACACCCAATCAGCATTGTTCACACCCTCTTAAGCCAGCACCACCCATCTCTTTAAGGATTCACATGTGAGGTCATGTGCTAAACAGTGAGTAGTGTAGTAAAGATTAAGACTAAAATTGGAAGTGGCCTACAATAAGTAAAAATTCCAGGTAAACAGAAAGTTTCCAGATGTAAAGATACCTTAATAGAAAATGACTGAAGTAAAAGCAAAAGTCAAAGTATTATTTGGTTTTAAAAATATTTAAGTATCAAAAGTAAATGGAAATGCTAAAATGTACTTAAGTATCAAAAGTAAAAGTATAAATCATTTAAAATTCCTTAAACCAGACGGCCCAATTTTGCTAACTGCTAGCTTGCCAGCTCCAGTCTGCTAACTGCTAGCTTGTTTAGCCCCGGCCTACTAACTGTTAGCTTGTTAGCATCGGCCTGCTACCTGTCTGAATCGCCGTGTCCCCAGTCAGCCCAACCACTCACTGGATCCATATGTTCACTTGGCTACGCATGTCTCTCTTAAATATCAATATGCCTTGTCCATTACTGTCTTGGTTAGGGATTACTGTCTTATTTCACTGTAGAGCCTCTAGCCCTGCTCGATATGCCTTAACCTCTTGAAACTAGGGGGCACTATTTTTATTCTGGGAAAACTAACGTTCCCAAAGTAAACAGGCTATTTCTCAGGACCAGATGCTAGAATATGCATATAATTGACAGCTTATGATAGAAAACCCTCTAAAGTTTCCAAAACTGTCAAAATAGTGTCTGTGAGTATAACACAACTGATATTGCAGGTGAAAGCCTGAGAAAAATCCAATCAGGAAGTGACTCATGTTTTGAAACCGTTGTGTTCCTAATGCACCCCTATTGCCCATTGAAAGGGATATCAACCAGATTCCTTTTTCTATTACCGACCATTTCGAATCCCACCGTACCTTCTCCGCTATGCAATCTGGTTTCAGAGCTGGTAATAGGTGCACCTCAGCCACGCTCAAGGTCCTAAACGACATCATAACCGCCATCAATAAGAGACATTACTGTGCAGCCGTATTCATCGACCTGGCCAAGGCTTTCGACTCCGTCAATCACGACATTCTTATCGGCAGACTCGACAGCCTTGGTTTCTCAAATGATTGCCTCGCCTGGTTCACCAACTACTTCTCTGATAGAGTTCAGTGTGTCAAATCGGAGGGCCTGTTGTTCGGACCTCTGGCAGTCTCTATGGGTGTGCCACAGGGTTAAATTCTCTTGCCGACTCTCCTCTGTATACATCAATGATCTTGCTGCGGGTGATTCTTTGATCCACCTCTACGCAGACGACACCATTCTGTATACTTCTGGCCCCTCTTTGGACACTGTGTTTAACTAACCTCCAGACGAGCTTCAATGCCATACAACTCTCCTTCCGTGGCCTCCAACTGCTCTTAAACGCAAGTACAACTAAATGCACGCTATTCAATCGATCACTGCCTGCACTTGCTCGCCCGTCCAGCATCACTACCCTGGACTGCTCTGACTTAGAATACATGGACAACTACAAATACCTGGGTGTCTGGTTAGACTGTAAACTCTCCTTCCAGACTCACATTAAGCATCTCCAATCCAAAATTAAATCTAGAATCAGCTTCCTATATCGCAACAAAGCATCCTTCACTCATGCTGCCAAACATACCCTCGTAAAACTGACCATCTTACCGATACTCTGTCATCTATAAAATAGCCTCCAACACTCTACTCTACAAACTGAATGCAGTCTATCACAGTGCCATCTGTTTTGTCACCAAATCCCCATACACTACCCACCATTGCGACCTGTACGCTCTCATTGGTTGGCCCTCGCTTCATACTCGTCACCAAACCCACTGGCTACATCTTATCTACAAATCTCTGCTAGGTAAAGCCCCGCCTTATCTCACCATAGCAGCACCCACTCGTAGCACGTGCTCCAGCAGGTACAGTGCCTTGCGAAAGTATTCGGCCCCCTTGAACTTTGCGACCTTTTGCCACATTTCAGGCTTCAAACATAAAGATATAAAACTGTATTTTTTTTGTGAAGAATCAACAACAAGTGGGACACAATCATGAAGTGGAACGACATTTATTGGATATTTCAAACTTTTTTAACAAATCAAAAACTGAAAAATTGGGCGTGCAAAATTATTCAGCCCCCTTAAGTTAATACTTTGTTGCGCCACCTTTTGCTGCGATTACAGCTGTAAGTCGCTTGGGGTATGTCTCTATCAGTTTTGCACATCGAGAGACTGACATTTTTTCCCATTCCTCCTTGCAAAACAGCTCGAGCTCAGTGAGGTTGGATGGAGAGCATTTGTGAACAGCAGTTTTCAGTTCTTTCCACAGATTCTCGATTGGTCCTGTTATCCTGCTATGCCCTCAGATGAACCATCAAACAAGCAATGCGTCAATACAGGATTAAGATTGAATCCTACTACACCGGCTCTAATGCTCATCGGATGTGGCAGGGCTTGAAAACGATTACGGACTACAAAGGGAAACCCAGACGCGAGCTGCCCAGTGACGAGAGCCTACCAGACGAGCTAAATGCCTTTTATGCTCGCATCGAAGCAAGCAACAGTGAAGCATGCATGAGAGCACCAGCTGTTCTGGATGACTGTGTAATAATGCTCTCGGTAGCCGATGTGAACAAAACCTTTAAACAGGTCAACATTCGCAAAGCTGCAGGGCCAGACAAATTACCAGGTCGGGTACTCAAAATATGCGCAGACCAACTGTCAAGTGTCTTCACTGACATTTTCTGACAGGACTGGCAAAAAGTGCTCTTCACTGACGAGTCGCGGTTTTGTCTCATCAGGGGTGATGGTCGGATTTGCGTTTATCGACAAAGGAACGAGCGTTACACCAAGGCCTGTACTCTGGAGCGGGATCGATTTGGAGGTGGAGGGTCCCTCATGGTCTGGGGCAGTGTGTCACAGCATCATCAAACTGAGCTTGTTGTCATTGCAGGCAGTCTCAACACAGTGTGTTACAGGGAAGACATCCTCCTCCCACCTGGTACCCTTCCTGCAGGCTCATCCTGACATGACCCTCCAGCATGACAATGCCACCAGCCATACTGCTCGTTCTGTGCGTGATTTCCTGCAAGACAGGAATGTCAGTGTTCTGCCATGACCAGCGAAGAACCTGGATCTTATCCCATTGAGCATGCCTGGGACCTGTTGGATCGGAGGGTGAAGGCTAGGGCCATTCTCTGCAGAAATTTCCGGGAACTTGCAGCAGTAACTGACAAATCTGGTGCAGTCCATGAGGTAGGAGATGCACTGCAGTACTCAATGCAGCTGGTGGCCACACCAGATACTGACTGTTACTTTTGATTTTGACCCCCCTTTGCTCAGGGACACATTATTCCATTTATGTTAGTCACATGTCTGTGGAACTTGTTCAGTTTACAGTATGTCTCAGTTGTTGAATCTCATACAAAAATGTACACATGTTAAGTTTGCTGAAAATAAGCGCAATTGACAGTGAGAGGACGTTTATTTTTTTGCTGAGTTTATAAAACACTACCATTCAAAAGATTGGGTTCACTTGGAAATATCCTTGTTTTTGAAGGAAAAGCTCATTTTTTGTCCATTAAAATAACATCATATTGATCAGAAATACAGTGTTGTCACGGTCATCATATGGAGGAGACAAAGGCACAGCGTTGTTAGCGTACATTCTTCTTTAATTAAATAAAGAACACTGAACAAACTATACAAAACAACAAAACGAACCGTGAAGCTAATATGAGAAGTGCAGAACAGGCAACTAAACATAGAATAAGAACCCACAAACTACCCAAGGAATATGGCTACCTAAATATGGTCCCCAATCAGAGACAGCCGATAAACAGCTGCCTCTGATTAAGAACCAATCTAGGCAACCATAGACATATAAACACCTAGACTTACAAAAAACCCTAGACAATACGAAAACTAAACAAACCACCCTTGTCACACCCTGACCTAACCAAAATAATAAAGAAAACAAAGATAACTAAGGTTATTGTTGTTCAACAGTGAAGAGGTGACTCCAGGATGCTGGCCTTCTAGGCATAGTTGCAAAGAAAAAGCCATCTCTCAGACTGGCCAATAATAAGAAAAGATTAAGATGGGCAAAAGACAACAGACACTGGACAGAGGAGCTCTGCCTAGAAGTCCAGCATCCCAGAGTCGCCTCTTCACTGTTGATGTTGAGACTGGTGTTTTTCGGGTACTATTCAATGAAGCTGTCAGTTGAGGACTTGTGAGGTGTCTGTTTCTCAAACTATACACACTAATGTAGTTGTCCTCTTGCTCAGTTGTGCACCGGGGCCTCCCACTACTCTTTCTATTCTGGTTAGAGACAGTTTGCTCTATTCTGTGAACGAAGTAGTACACAGCGTTGTACGAGATCTTCAGTTTCTCGGCAATGTTTCGCATGGAACAGCCATCAATTCTCAGAACAAAAATAGACTGACGAGTTTCAGAAGAAAGGTTGCTGGTCATTTTGAGCCTGTAATCGAACCCACAAATGCTGATGCTCAAGATACTCAATGAATCTAAAGAAGGCCAGTTTTATTGCTTCTTTAATCAGTATGACAGTTTTCAGCTGTGCTAAAATGATTTCTGATGATCAATTTGCCTTTTAAAATGCTAAACTTGGATTAGCTAACACAACGTGCCATTGGAACACAGGAGTGATGGTTACTGATAATGGGCCTATGTACGCCTATGTAGATATTCCATAAAAATCATCCGTTTCCAGCTACAATAGCCATTTACAACATTAACAATATCTACACTGTATTTCTGATCAATGTGATGTTATTTTAATGGACAATAAATTAGCCTTTCCTTCAAAAACAAGGACATTTCTAGGAGACTCCAAACTTTTGAACGGTAGTGTATATATATATAAAGTGCCTTGCGAAAGTATTCGGCCCCCTTGAACTTTGCGACCTTTTGCCACATTTCAGGCTTCAAACATAAAGATATAAAACTGTATTTTTTTGTGAAGAATCAACAACAAGTGGGACACAATCATGAAGTGTAACGACATTTATTGGATATTTCAAACTTTTTTAACAAATCAAAAACTGAAGAATTGGGCGTGCAAAATTATTCAGCCCCTTTACTTTCAGTGCAGCAAACTCTCTCCAGAAGTTCAGTGAGGATCTCTGAATGATCCAATGTTGACCTAAATGACTAATGATGATAAATACAATCCACCTGTGTGTAATCAAGTCTCCGTATAAATGCACCTGCACTGTGATAGTCTCAGAGGTCCGTTAAAAGCGCAGAGAGCGTCATGAAGAACAAGGAACACACCAGGCAGGTCCGAGATACTGTTGTGAAGAAGTTTAAAGCCGGATTTGGATACAAAAAGATTTCCCAAGCTTTAAACATCCCAAGGAGCACTGTGCAAGCGATAATATTGAAATGGAAGGAGTATCAGACCACTGCAAATCTACCAAGACCTGGCCGTCCCTCTAAACTTTCAGCTCATACAAGGAGAAGACTGATCAGAGATGCAGCCAAGAGGCCCATGATCACTCTGGATGAACTGCAGAGATCTACAGCTGAGGTGGGAGACTCTGTCCATAGGATGACAATCAGTCGTATATTGCGCAAATCTGGCCTTTATGGAAGAGTGGCAAGAAGAAAGCCATTTCTTAAAGATATCCATAAAAAGTGTCATTTAAAGTTAGCCACAAGCCACCTGGGAGACACACCAAACATGTGGAAGAAGGTGCTCTGGTCAGATGAAACCAAAATTGAACTTTTTGGCAACAATGCAAAACGTTATGTTTGGCGTAAAAGCAACACAGCTCATCACCCTGAAACCACCATCCCCACTGTGAAACATGGTGGTGGCAGCATCATGGTTTGGGCCTGCTTTTCTTCAGCAGGGACAGGGAAGATGGTTAAAATTGATGGGAAGATGGATGGAGCCAAATACAGGACCATTCGGGAAGAAAACCTGATGGAGTCTGCAAAAGACCTGAGACTGGGACGGAGATTTGTCTTCCAACAAGACAATGATCCAAAACATAAAGCAAAATCTACAATGGAATGGTTCAAAAATAAACATATCCAGGTGTTAGAATGGCCAAGTCAAAGTCCAGACCTGAATCCAATCGAGAATCTGTGGAAAGAACTGAAAACTGCTGTTCACAAATGCTCTCCATCCAACCTCACTGAGCTCGAGCTGTTTTGCAAGGAGGAATGGGAAAAAAATTCAGTCTCTCGATGTGCAAAACTGATAGAGACATACCCCAAGCGACTTACAGCTGTAATCGCAGCAAAAGGTGGCGCTACAAAGTATTAACTTAAGGGGGCTGAATAATTTTGAACGCCCAATTTTTCAGTTTTGGATTTGTTAAAAAAGTTTGAAATATGCAATAAATGTCGTTCCACTTCATGATTGTGTCCCACTTGTTGTTGATTCTTCACAAAAAAATACAATTTTATATTTTTATGTTTGAAGCCTGAAATATGGCAAAAGGTCGCAAAGACCAAAGACGAAAGACCATTCTCCTTGTATGACTGGTGGAGGAGAGTTAGACGTGTTCTACTGATGCTGAAAGACAAATTACAGATACTAACATTGCACACACTTCATACATGTAAGTCAATGTTATCTAGCAAGCCAGCCATCTAACCTCCGCTAACGTTAGCTAGCTAACAGCAAGGTTTAACTTGGGGTCTTTTGTTTCGACATGTAACGTTAACGTTGGCTAACTAAAAAATGAACTAAAATCCCAATCCATAGAGTAACGTTAGCAAGTCAGCCATCGAAGTCCAGCTGGCTAGCTAACAGCAAGCTTTAACTAGTAATACACACCGGTTGTCATAGCTAGCTAAAGTTAACCAAATTAGGTTCAATATTAGATTCTTACCTGTATACATGGATGAAAGCTTCACTGCAGACTGCAACCCCTTTAATTAAATAAGATGTCCTGTGTCGTTTCCATTTAGTTTGAACAGCTTGTTTGGCCTGTTGTTGCAAGTCACTCGGGTTTCCTTGACCATGTGCAATGCCATAAGAATCATCAGCTCTTTCTTCCTCTCGGTCACCGATGCCATGTTTGCCCTTAGTTTGAAGATGTAATCCGGAGACATGTTTTATACAACAGCGTTCTGTGTTCTCTTTTTGACTCCCTGTGCACTCCTTATCATACAGATTTCAAAACTTGGTCAACTTCTTCTGTGACAACAACACTGTTGATTGTCGCTGTTTCTTTTCCGTCACTGTCATCAGAAGACTCTACAACGTCTTCTTCAATGAAAATGTTTTTACCTAAATCAGGGATTTTCTTTGATTCATTTTCAGAGTCAGAGAGAGTCAGTATGGCACAATCGTCCTCCAGAAAGGAGTCCATCACAACTTTTTCCCACTGACCTTTGTTGATAGCGCCTGATACATTCAGGGCAGCAATGTTATTGAGAGCAGTAGTAACATATTTGCAGTTCTCCATAGCTAAGGTTATAAAAAAACTGCAGTAGAAAGAATTATCTACGCATTTACGAGCAGCTAATTTTATAGACAAAAAGATGCTACACCGCAGACCAATCCAAACTCATCTCTTGGCATGTCCAGCCCACTCATTATCTCAGCCAATCATGGCTAGCGTGAAGTTTGCTCACATTTTTTGTGGCTAAACCAACTAGGCTCATAATTTCCTCCATCTCTTTAGCTATCATACTCTAATGACAAAACTATCGGTAAAGTTGAAAATGCGATGGAAACACATTGACCTATAGAATTTTATTTGGTACATGGTACATGAAAACATAAGCAAAAAAGTACATGAACTATGTCATCACCCACTGATTTTTATCCTCAACATGTTTGGTGGAAACACACCACTAGTTGGAAAATAAGAATATTTTCTATATATTTTAGAATATACGCATGAAAATCTGTGGCCAATTGGATGGAAACCTAGCTAAACCTAGTCACACACATAGCTACACTCCTCTGAGACCAAGAGAAAGAAAGAGAGAGTGACCTTAATCTAAGGATAACCTCCTCCAAACTAAGGATAGCCTCCTCCACCCATCTATACACATAGCCTGGTTACAAATACGTATGTGCTGACAATGACAAAAGAAGTTGGGTATTCAGCACAAACAGATATGGCGCCAGGCTACCCTTCACACTTCTACTTGTTTTGTAGCAGACTTTCAGTTTTAGATTTTTTGAGGACATAAGCCATAACTTATTTTGTTCTCAGTCATATTTATACTTATTTGAAAGCTCTATTTGAACCGCAGCATCATCAGGGTCATAGGAAAGTCACTTTGGGAAAGAAAACAGTGTTAAGGAAGCCCAATCTCACTGCTGCCCACAATGTGACTGGTGATAAGCCTTAGACAGTGGTGAAGAGTTGACTGTTTTGTTAAATCGACTGAACGTCATTCAGACTGTCACAATAAAATGGGGATTGACTGGAGAAGAGATTGGATGAGATTGAATTGTCACAGACACATGCACACACACCCAAACATGCCCACCCACCTGCATGCACGCATGCACATACGCACTCCTGTCAATCCCTAGACAGATCTACCTAGCTGCCCACAATGGCACATTTCACCCTTGGGCATTTCCATCAAAAAGGACCCATGAACACAAACATGGAAAGTTCATAGAAGCATATCAAATTGGGTGTCAAATGAAAGCTAAGACAGTATATTTTGGGGAAATGAAGGCATGGATACATTTTTCAACCATTTTCCATCTGAAAAATGTGGCATAAGTAAAGGCTTTGATTTCTGGGTAAGCCGATGGAAAAGGGGTATTAGAAAACATCTAAAAAGCCTTGAAAGGTGTCGTAGAATTACAACATTATGTTCATCACATCACTCTTATATTAGAATGTAATTCTATATTAGTACTCACATTGTCTGTTTTTCTTCGAGGCAATAGAATAGTATTGTTAGAACTTTCATGTGTCTGTGTGTGGAGAGAAGCCTGAGATTTATCGCTGCCAAGTAGATTTACGATGGCTTGGTGATAACCTAAAGACTGCAATGCATTCCAATCCATGATTAGTGTCTGTGTCCCTGTCTGTCGGTAACAGGGAGAACCAACCACCCATTTATTTAAGGAAAGGATTTAGTATTCTAGGTTGCATTAGTATTTTTTGTATAAGCAAGCAGTAAATAAACTAGAGACAGATATTTGACGCCATGTAAATCTTGATGTCTGTTGCATGGGAACACATATAATTTCAACATATCTGTTCACAAGTTCTCTGGAAGACTATAAAGAGTTGTAACCGAATCCTGTTAATTTTGGCTTTTAACTCATCACACCATTGGGGGATTGTTAAATGTTCCATTACGGCAGTAATTACTAATAAAGTTAGATTTTTTTGAAGAAATCTAAAAGTCTCTCCTTTGATTAGAATAATTCCACAACAAATAGCGATGAGGATGAGATGATAATCTTCCTTTTTATAATTGTTCTCAAGGAAACCCTGGTTAGCGGTGCATGGAGTTGTATTAGATGCAGCTTGGGAAATCCACACTCCGCTATTCATTGGAGATTGGATCCCCAGCTGGCTGGGAGCGTCAGCTGAATGGATACATAATTTAGAACAGAATTAGATTAAGGGTGAGACTAATTTCTTTCAATAATTGAACTTGAAAGAGCACCAAATTGTGCACATCCTAAAATTACATAAATAAGTTACCACATATGTTGAGTGAAAATAAATATCCCCTTTGATATTTAAAGGAAGATGTTCCTAAACATATGTTTTGTTTTATCTGAGTGTTACAATCTAACAGGGGGAGTTGTCACAATGGGAGCAGAGAACAGCAAGGAGGAGTGTCTGCCGGATCCACTGACCGGTCCGGTACAGTTAATGGCTGAGAGATGGGGCAGGGATATTGTGGATCAGGTACAACTATGGCACAAAGTATCAGACTTTCATATGAAGGGCATTTTAAGTGAAGCAAAATTAGTTGATTGTAGAGATAAATTGGAGGATTTTGACAGAGATCCTCTGTCTCGACCTCCTCATTCCACCACTTTGTTCAACCCAGACCAAACCTGATGCAAGGACGAGACAGATTACGTAATCAAACTGCAATAGTTAAAAAACTTTTCCATAACCATAAACGAACCTATGATCTGCATTGTCGTCAATGGTGAGACTATTTCATTTTTAGTAGATACAGGAGCTGCAATGTCTGTTATCAATTGTAAGGATATGTCTAAGCCACCTCCCATGTCAACTGAAACACTTAGAATGGTGGGGGCGTTGGGGGTTCATATGAGAGAATGCCTATCGATGCCTCTTCCCGTTGAATTCTGTGATAAAACCCTTACGCACAAGTTTCTCTATTTTGAGTGCTGTTAGCTTGCTGTTAGCTTGGCTAATGCTTTTTTTAGCATTCTTGTCGCATCAGAGTCAGGCGGATTATGCTCAGGTAGTTCAACAACTTTCTGATCTCATCTACGGCCACAAGATGGCGGCGAATTACCTCATTAAGTGGACTCCTGAGCCTAAGTTGTCTTTGACTAGGTTGAAACAGCTTCTTACCTCTTCTCCTTGTCTAGGATTGCCTGATCATGAAAAGGTTTTTAACCTTCTCGTTTGTGAAAAGGATGGGTATATGTCCTCAGTTCTTACTCAGGATCATGGTGGCTGAAAAATGGCGCCAGAGCAGAAGGCAGACGTTTTACATGCCCCCAACCGATTGTGCTTTTTTGTTCGTTTATCTGTGTTGTTTGTAACTTAAAAAAAATATATCCATATTTGTACATAATGTTGCCGCTACCGTCTCTTATCACCGGAAACAACTTCTAGACATCAGGACTGCGATTACTCACCATGGACTAGCAGAATAGTTTTTTCTTCTTTCACAACTCAGATGAGCCCGAGGTGGAGGATGGAGCTCACTCGGGAACAGGCCCCGACCCCAGTGATCTGCATGATCTCCTCCTTTCTGAGGAGTAGGAGGCGGTTGAAAAAAACCCCACTCCCCTCAAATCTGCTCGCAGAATCGCAATCTTTGGACAATAAAATGGACGAGTTATTGGGATGATTAAACTATCAACGGGACATTAAAAACTGTAACATCTTATGCATCATGAAGTTGTGGCTGATCGACAACAATATCAACATACAGTTGGCTGGTTATACGATGTACCGGCAGGATAGAACAGCGGCGTCTGGTAAGACAATGGGCGGCAGTCTATGTATTTTTGTAAACAACAGCTAGTGCACGATATCAAAGGAAGTCTCAAGCTATTGCTTGCCTGAGGTGGAGTTTCTCATGATAAGCTGCAGACCACATTACCTACCCAGAGAATGTTCATCTATATTCTTTGTAGCTGTTTACATACTACCCCAGTCAGAGGCTGGCACCAAGATTGCATTAAATGAGTTGTATTCCACCATAAGAAAACGAGACAATGCTCACCCAGAGGTGGCGCACCTAGAAGCTGGGGACTTTAATGCAGGGACACTTAAATCAGTTTACCTCAATTCTATCAACATGTTAAATGTGCAACCAGAGGGAAAAGAACTCTGGACCACCTTTACTCCACACACACAGATCCATACAAAGCTCTCCCTCGCCCTCCATTTGGCAAATCTGACCATAGTTCTATCCACTTGATTCCTACTTACAAGCTAAAACTAAAGCAGGGAGCACCCGTGACTAGATCAATAAAAAAAAGTGGTCAGATGAAGCAGATGCTAAGCTACAGGACTGTTTCACTAGCACAGACTGGAATATGTTCTGGGATTCTGGAATGGCATTGAGGACTACACCACATCTGTCATTGGCTTCATCAATAAGTGCATCGATGATGTCGTTCCCACAGGGGTATGTACATACCCCAAGCAGAAACCATGGATTACAGGCAGCATCTGCACTGAGCTAAAGCTGACGCTTTCAAGGAGCGGGAATCTAACCCGGAAGCTTATAAGCTATGCCCTCTGACGAACCATCCAACAGGCAAAGCGTCAATACAGGACTAAGATTGAGTCGTACTACACCGGCTCTGACGCTCGTCGGATGTGGCAGGGCCTGCAAACCATTACAGACTACAAAGGGAAGCACAGCCAAGAGCTGCCCAGTGGCACGATCCAACCGGACAAGCTAAGCTAGTTCTATGCTTGCTTCGAGGCAAATAACACTGAAACATGCATGAGAGCACCAGTTGTACCGGAAGACTGTGTGATCACGCTCTCTCGGCCGATGTGAGTAAGACCTTTAGACAGGTTAACATTCACAAGGCCGCAGGGCCAGACAGACAACCAGGACGTGTACTGCGAGCATGCGCTGACCAAATAGCAATTGTCTTCACTGACATTTTCAACCTCTCCCTGTCCGAGTTTGTAATACCTACATGTTTTAAGCAGACCACCATAGTGCTTGTGCCCAAGAACACTAAGGTAACCTGCCAAAATGACGACCGACCCATAGCACTCACATCCGTAGCCATGAAGTGCTTTGAAAGGCAGGTCATGGCTCACATCAACACCATCATCCCAGAAACCCTAGAGCCACTACAATTTGCATACCGCCCCAACAGATCCATAGATGATGCAGTCTCTATTGCACTTCACACTGCCCTTTCCCACCTGGACAAAATAATCACCTATGTGAGAATGCTGTTCATTGACTACAGCTTAGCGTTCAACACCATAGTGCCCTCAAAGCTCATCAATAAGCTAGGGACCCTGGGACTAAACACCTCCCTCTGCAACTAGATCCTGTACTTCCTGAAGGGCCATCCCCATGTGGTAAGGGTAGGTAACAACACATCTGCCATGCTGATCCTCAACACAGGGGTGTGTGCTCAGCCCTTTCCTGTACTCCATGTTCACTCATGACTGCACGGCCAGGCACAGCCAGGCATGAAAGGAGATGATTGTGGACTACAGGAAAAAGAGGACCGGGCACACCCATTCTCTTCAACGGGGCTGCAGTGCAGCAGGTTGAGAGCTTCAAGTTCCTGCCATCCAGGACCTCTATATCAGGTGGTGTCAGAGGAAGGCCCTGAAAATTGTCAAAGACTCCAGCCACCCTAGTCATAGACTGTTCTCTTTGCTACCACACGGAAAGCGGTACCGGAGCACCAAGTCTAGGTCTAAGATACTTCTAAACAGCTTCTACCCCCAAGCCATAAGACTCCTGAACATCTAGTCAAATGGGTACCCAGACTATTCACATTGCCCCCCCCCCCCCCTCCCCTCTCCACACCACTGCCATTCTCTGTTGTCATCTATGCATAGTCACTTTAATTAACTCTACCTACATGTACATACTACCTCAACTAACCGGTGCACCCGCACATTGACTTTGTACCAGCACCCCCCTGTATATATTGTTATTACTGCTCCTCCTTAATTACTTGTTACTTATCCATATTTTTTAAAACTGCACTGTCGGTTAGGCGCTCATAAGTATTCGGCGAATGAGACTAATAACATTTGATTTGAAACAAAGACATGTTGCTTACTATTCTACTATTACTATGGTGTTTGAGAGCAGTGGCTTCTGCCACTGAGGCTGTGCTGGCATGTGCTGATATTGTGGCTATGTGCCCATTGACCGTTCATGTTACTCACACAGTTCACATCCTTATCTCTCAGGCTAAGACTGTGCACCTTACACCTGCCAGGCTGTTGCATTATCAAAATGTGCTTCTAACTATGTCTCATGTCACCCTTAAAACTTCTTATGGATCAAATCCGGGATCGATTTAACAACATCCGGTGAAATGGCAGAGCGCGAAATAAAAATATATATATTTGAAATATTTCACTTTCATACATTCACAAGTGCAATACACCAAATTAATGCTTAACTTCTTGTTAATCTAGCCACCATGTCACATTTCAAAAAGGCTTTACTGTGAAAGCAAACCATGCTATTATCTGGAGGACAGCACCCCATCAAACAAAAACATGACAATCATAATTCAACCCGCCAGGTGCAACACAAAACTCAGAAATAACGATATAATTTATGCCTTACCTTTGAAGATCTTCTTCTGTTGGCACTCCAATATGTCCCATAAACATCATAAATTGTCCTTTTGTTCGATAAATTCCATCGTTATATCTCCAAAATGTCAATTTATTTGGCGCGTTTGATTCAGAAAAACACTGGTTCCAACTCTCGCAACATGACTACAAAATATCTAATAAGTTACCTGTAATATTGGTCCAAACATTTCAAACAACTTTCTAATACAACTTTAGGTATTTTTTAACGTAAATAATCGATTAAATTTAAGACGGGATAAACTGCGTTCAATAGAGGATAAAAACAAAGTGGAGCGAGCTTTCAGGTCGCGCACCCCAACCACAACAGTACAATTGGCTATCCACCCAGATAGGAAATGGATACGTCTTCATTTCTCAAAGGAAAAACATCAACCAATTTCTAAAGACTGTTGACATCCAGTGGAAGTGATAGGAACTGCAAGCAAGTGCTAGATCCACATAGAAAACCCATTGAAAACACTGTTTACCTCAAAAAAAGAAATTAATGGATGGTTTGTCCTCAGGGTTTTGCCTGCCAAATAAGTTCTGTTATACTCACAGACATGATCTTACCAGTTTTAGAAATGTTAGAGTGTTTTCTATCCATATCTACCAATTATATGCATCTCCTAGCTTCTGTGCCTGAGTAGCAGGCAGTTTATTTTGGGCACACTTTTCATCCGGAAGTGAAAATACCGCCCCATAGCACTGTACCGTTCTTATACCGTTCTTAATCCAGCTACCCTATTGCCGACGGAGGACAATGGTGACCTACATGATTGTGCTGCCCTGACTTGTCTGATGTGTCATTAATGAATGCTGATTTGGAACTGTTTGTTGATGGCTCTGTCCAGAGGTCAGGAAAAAGTGAGCCATTGGTGGCATATGCAATAACTACTGCTGCCACTACCCTAGAAAGTGCAAAGCTACCATCTCATTTATCTACCCAAGCAGCAGAACTGTTTGTTTGACTAGAGCATGCATTTTGGCAAAGGATAAAACTGTGACTATTTACACAGACTCAGGATATGCATTTGGGGTTGTGCATGATTTTGGTACTCTATGGAAGCAGCGTGGGTTCCTCACCTCCTCTGGTAAGACAATTTCCCATTGTAAATTGGTTGACAACTTGTTGCAGGCTATTTTGTTCCCCACTTCCATTTCAGTTTGTAACCGTCAAGCTCACACTCATTTCTCTAACCCCATTTCTAAAGGGAATGCTGCTGCTGATCTGGCTGCAAAGGCGTCAACTATCTCGCCCACACGTTAGATGAATAAGTGTTAATTTGGTGCTGGTCAGACCGTCCGGCTAGGACCTAATGGTCTGCCGGTTCTGCCCGGTCGTTTCCCCTATGTTGCAAAGTTGGCTCATGGTTTTGACCATGTGTCTAAGGGGGGAGTTGTGAGGATTGTAAAATAACAATGCAGTCAGAGGCATTCCTATGCCCATGTCAGCCCAATCAAGGCCTGAAGGACCTTTTGAGCACGTTGCGATGGATTTTATTGAGCTCACTCCATGCCAGGGGTATAAGTACTGCCTGGTTGTGGTTGATGCTTTTTCTAAATGGATAAATACATTTTCTTGCACACATGCTACAGCTATGACTGTAGCCAAGAACCTACGAAGGGAAATTATTCCTAGGTGGTGTCTGCCATCCAAATCAATATCGGACAATGGCACACATTTTGTAAATAGTGTTATTCAAAATATTTCTGAGAGTTTGCAGATTGACCTGCGGACACATTGCAGCTATCATGCAGCCAGTGGAGTTCTCGTTGAGAGAGCCAACCAATCGCTGAACATTAAACTGATGAAAATGATGGCTGAGACAGAGTTTGCCATGGGTAATTGTAATGCCTTTGGCTCTAATGTACATTCATGGACGCGCACATCGTACCACTGGGTTAGCACCTCGTGAGATACTAACAGGGAGACCTAAAAGAATGCTAAATACCCCATTTCCACAAAATAGGCTCACACTGATGGGCTGTGAAAACCAAATGGTAAGTTACTGTGCTGCACTTAACAATGTTCTGAAGTCTATTCTTCCCAGGGTAAAAGCAGCTTTGCCTGAGCCAAGTGGTGGACTTCTCCACAAACTACAACCAGGCTTTCGGGTGGTCATCAAAGACCTTTGCAAAAAGACGTGCCACCAGAAGCACTGGACCATTCCAGGTACTCCTGAAAACTCAGACTGCTATAAAGGTTGCTGAGAGATCTGTGTGGGTTTACGCCAGCAGGATGGTGCCATACCAGAGGATGTACCAGAGGATGAATCGATGCAGAGGACCTAGATGGCCATGGAAGGTTTATGACCAGACTCTGCATATCCTGTTTGTATATTTTTCTGGCTAGGGTCTTTATTGCAGCTGCGGTATGGACTCTGAAGGGATCAGAGCAGACCAGAGGTGGTGATGACAGGAATGCTACCAATCTGACCAATTCCAGTGCAGTCCCATGGCCGGACTTAAATAGCCGCTCAAACAGAAATAAATGTTCAGCACCTTGCTGGTATCACCCAGAAACACTGAACATTTCAACACCATGGAAAAGACAATGTATGGTATGATATGCTGATGGTTCACGTCAGACAATGGAACAATGGGACTTCCCACCCCTACTAGTTAAACATCTATGTTCACTCTGTATGATAACCCAGAGAGTGAAGCAAATATTAGATGTGTTGTGCTACTAATGACATCCTGGACAGATGCTGGCAGATTGCCAGAACCCTCGGGTACTAAACAAAAGTTCCTGTTTAGAATTAGTACAAAGCTTAACTGTTGTGTTTTCATCTGTTGGTGGCCATAATGAGAAGGAATGTAAAAAGATGTGTGATAATGAATGGGTAGTTCCTGATAATTCCACTGATAAAGGAATTTGTACAAAGAGCATTAGGGTTGAAAAAACTGAATTATGTATCTGCAGGGGTAGTACTCAGACTGCAATTAAATGTAACACCACCACATCACCACTCTTTCAAGATGAATATGATAAACCCCAATGACCGCAACATGTCTGTAGTCCTGATGGCACCAGGTATAGGTACCCCGGTGGGTAAATATTGGGTATGCGGTAAAAATGCTTCTAGTTTTATTCCTCGTGATTATGTTGGCTGTTGCCATTTATCCACTCTTACTACTGACCTAGCCGTGTTTCCATTCAATTCCTCTATGACTAAGTCTGGAGGGGTAATAAACCATAGAAATAAAAGGGACAGTGGGTGACAGGGTAGCCTAGTGGTTAGAGCATTGGACTAGTAACCGAAAGGTTGCAAGATCGAATTCCTGAGCTGACATGGTAAAAATCTGTCGTTCTGCCCCTGAACAAGGTAGTTAACCCACTGTTCCTAGGCCATCATTGAAAAAAATAATTTGTTCTGAACTGACTTGCCTAGTTAAATAAAGGTACAATAAAAAAAAGTATTTTCATTGACGCACATCACAAGGAGAGAAGTGGGGTATAGGTATTTTTTCCTGGTATGGGACAGTATTTTTAGCTGAGCATATTGACAACATAACCTACTCTATGTGGCAGTTTTCTAATCTTACTGTACAAATGTTTAAAACCTTGGGTAATGCCCAGCAAAATCACAGAATGATGCTGTTACAGAATCAGATGGCACTAGACAATATTTTGGCAAGACAAGCTAGAGTATGTGGCGCTTTAAACCTGACGGGTGGTGCATGCTGTACTCTGCTACCAGATCTGCGTGATAATTGAACAGCATTAATGAACGTTTTGGAAGAATTATTTCATTCATTTGCCCCTTCAGATAGTGTGGGTAGTTCAGCATCATTGTGGTTCTATGATACGTTAGGCCCATGGGGTACTCTGATGTTACAAGTTCTCCTCCCAGTAGCGATTGTGCTATGCCTTATGTTTTGTGCCTGTACTATTATGATAACATGTATGATGGCGGTATTGCTGAAATGGGTTAGGGTTGCTCTAGGCCCTGACAAATCCTTAATGATGCCTCTGCTAACAAAGTATGATAGAACAGAGGATGAGGACCTTAATTTGAAAGAGTTGCCTAACTATTTCTGTCATGATGAAGGTGATGATGACAAAGAGTGCTCACCTGTTAAGAGTAATACTAAACCTGTGATTTATAAATGAAGTTATTTTCTATAAAACTCCATTGTTGCATACACTGCATTATGCAAAGAATATTTGCTTTTCACTGTCTATGAAGATTTAGGGTTAAATCGTATAAACTGTATGTACAGTGGGGCAAAAAAGCATTTAGTCAGCCACCAATTGTGCAAGTTCTCCCACTTAAAAATATGAGAGAGGCCTGTAATTTTCATCATAGGTACACTTCACTATGACAGACGAAATGAGAAAAAAAATCCAGAAAATCACAATGTAGGATTTTTTATGAATTTCTTTGCAAATTATGGTGGAAAATAAGTATTTGGTCACCTACAAACAAGCACGATTTCTGGCTCTCACAGACCTGTAACTTCTTCTTTAAGAGGCTCCTCTGTCCTCCACTCGTTACCTGTATTAATGGCACCTGTTTGAACTTGTTATCAGTATAAAAGACACCTGTCCACAACCTCAAACCAGTCACACTCCAAACTCCACTATGGCCAAGACCAAAGAGCTGTCAAAGGACACCAGAAACAAAATTGTAGACCTGCACCAGGCTGGGAAGACTGAATCTGCAATAGGTAAGCAGCTTGGTTTGAAGAAATCAACTGTGGGAGCAATTATTAGGAAATGGAAAACATACAAGACCACTGATAATCTCTCTCGATCTGGGACTCCACGCAAGATCTCACCCCGTGGGGTCAAAATGATCACAAGAACGATGAGCAAAAATCCCAGAACCACACGGGGGGGCCTAGTGAATGACCTGCAGAGAGCTGGGACCAAAGTAACAAAGCCTACAATCAGTAACACACTACGCCGCCAGGGACTAAAATCCTGCAGTGCCAGACGTGTACCCCTGCTTAAGCCAGTACATGTCCAGGCCCGTCTGAAGTTTGCTAGAGAGCATTTGGATGATCCAGAAGAAGATTGGAAGAATGTCATATGGTCAGATCAGACCAAAATATAACTTTTTGGTAAAAACTCAACTCGTTGTGTTTGGAGGACAAAGAATGCTGAGTTGCATCCAAAGAACACCATACCTACTGTGAAGCATGGGGGTGGAAACATCATGCTTTGGGGCTGTTTTTCTGCAAATGGACCAGGACAACTGATCCGTGTAAAGGAAAGAATGAATGGGGCCATGTATCGTGAGATTTTGAGTGAAAACCTCCTTCCATCAGCAAGGGCATTGAAGATGAAACGTGGCTGGGTCTTTCAGCATGACAATGATGCAACGAAGGAGTGGGCAACGAAGGAGTGGCTTCGTAAGAAGCATTTCAAGGTCCTGGAGTGGCCTAGCCAGTCTCCAGATCTCAACCCCATAGAAAATCTTTGGAGGGAGTTGAAAGTCCGTGTTGCCCAGCAACAGCCGCAAAACATCACTGCTGTAGATGAAGATCTGCATGGAGGAATACCAGCAACAGTGTGTGAAAACCTTGTGAAGACTTACAGAAAACATTTGACTTCTGTCATTGCCAACAAAGGGTATATACCAAAGTATTGAGATAAACTTTTGTTATTGACCAAATACTTATTTTCCACCATAATTTGCAAATAAATTCATAAAAAATCCTACAATGTGATTTTCTGGATTTTTTTTCTCATTTTGTCTGTCATAGTTGAAGTGTACCTATGATGAAAATGACAGGCCTCTCTCATCTTTTTAAGTGGGAGAACTTGCACAATCGGTGGCTGACTAAATACTTTTTTGCCCCACTGTATCTTTTGTTTTTCTTCATGGTTCATGCAGGTGTACCTTTTCCGCTACCGTACCTTCTCCACTATGCAATCCGGTTTCTGAGCTGGTCACGGGTGCACCTCAGCCACGCTCAAGGTCCTAAACGATATCATAACCGCCATCGATAAAAGACAGTACTGTGCAGCCGTCTTCATCGACCTGGCCAAGGCTTTCGACTCTGTCAATCACCGTAATGTTATCGGCAGACTCAACAGCCTTGGTTTCTCTAATGACGGCGTCGCCTGGTCCAACTACTTTTCAGATAGAGTTCATTGTGTCAAATCGGAGGGCCTGTTGTCCGGACCTCTGGCAGTCTCTATAGGGGTGCCACAGGGTTAAATTCTCGGGCCGACTCTTTTCTCTGTATATATCAATGATGTCGCTCTTGCTGCGAGTGATTCTTTGATCCACCTATACACAGACGACACCATTCTACATCTGGCCCTCCTTAAGACACTTCAATGCCATACAACACTCCTTCAGTGGACTCCAACTGCTCTTAAATGCTAGTGAAAAGAAATGCATGCTCTTCAACCAATTGCTGTAATGGAATTACCAACAAATCTGTAACGGAACTACTGCAACTAAATTGGCTACAATGGGAAATCATAGTAGTCACAAATTACCCATTTTTATTTAACTAGGCAAGTCAGTTAAGAACACATTATTATTTACAATGATGGCCTACAGTACAATGAGTAGAACACAGTAGAGTACAATACAATATGGTGTAGAGTACAGTACTGTACAGTCCAATACAATAGTACAGTACACTACAGTAAAGAAAAGTAGAGTATATTGTACTGTCCTCTACTGTACTGAACTATAATCTACTTTACTGAACTCTACTATACTGTTCTCTACTGTACTCTACTGCACTGTACTAAGCTCTACTCTACTCTGCTTTGCTGTGCTGTATTGTACTGCACTGTACTTTACTGTGCTCTGCTGTGCTGTGATGTCCAAACTTGTGAAACATGAGGAGAATGACATTCATATCCATAATTATGCATTTCTGTGTAGTATAGTTCAGGGACCCATTATGTAATTCAGTTACCGTAATTCCGTTTCTGGGAGTAAATCCACATCACTTGCTGTAGTTAAATAACAAACAAACAATGCATAGCTAACATCCCATTCTTTCTGCAGAAATCTTTGAAACTTAATTCGAAGCTGATATTTACTGTGGTATCATGAAAACCCAAGAGCCATTTTACTGTAATTTCGTTACCAAAGTTTGGATCTGCACAGTTCTTCCACCAAATTACTTTTTGTAAATATTTCAGTGGAAACTGTTAAACACAGTCCTTGTTGTTCAACTTTGAAATCAATGTTTTTTTTGTTGCCATACATTGCCAAGCCAAAAAAACTGAGTCAAAGCGTAATTCCTGTAACATGGAATTGTCCCCTACCAAACATCCCTCCTCCAGTCAGTCTCAGTGTTCATACAGCAGTTAGGATTTAGTGAGATCAGAAACCCTCCTTTGACTCCCTGACAGCCAGCTGTCTGGATCTCACAGAATGGCCTTTGTAATGCAGAGAGAGAGAGGTTGAGAGAGAGGAGGAGAAGAGGAGGATGAGAGAGGAGTTGATGTGTAAGGATTATTGTCTCAGCTCTCATTTCAACGCCACAATTAGGCAGGCCTCCCAGCACAGCAGAGGACAGGTGAGAGGAGAGGGGGATAGGTAGAGAGGAATTTGGGTGAAAGAGAAGGGAAGGAGAAGAGGAGGTATTAAGGAAGAGAGAATAACATACTGACCACACCGCCCGCGTGCGCGAGCGATGCAAAATAAATGTACACATGCATGTTATTCAATCGTTGCACCCACACTGCTTGCGTGCATCAACGAGCATCTGCGTAGCCAGGCGATAAAATATAAATTGGTTCTATTTGTGGCGCTTAGTGCACTGCAAGTCCCGCCTCTACAATCTCCTCATTGGTTTTTAGGAGCATATACCCACGTGGGTGATTGAAAGATGAACTGAGGTCCACACTCCAGTCTATTTGGTGGTGGTAATGCACCTTAAAGTGGGTTGCCAACAGCCATATAAAGTCCAAATAAGAAGCCAGAAGGAGGAGCGAATACTAGAAACAAATTTGGTTGACCATTTTATCTGTTTAATAATTGTCAGAGTAGAGGACCTTGTGCATTTCAGGTAAAATAACAACCCAATGTTTATACCCCAGGACAAATTAGCTAGCAGCAGCAAGCTAGCTAGCTAAATTGCCATACATGCTTAATGCTTTTGAACCTGTCACCAAATTAATATAGTTGGTTTAGAGTTCATTTTGATATTTCAACCTGTGTGTCCTGATCGCGCCTGGTTTGGGTGGACAAAATCAACATGCGCACGATGGTGCACACGGACGCACTTGCACACCTGGTCTAGTCAGCATCTAAGAGGAGTAGGGATGACAGAGAACAGTGAGAAAGGGATCAAGGAGAGGAGATGCACAGGAAGAGGGGGATCAGGGAGAAAGAAGAAGTGGTGGAGAAGGATAAGTCAACGAGCACAGTGAGAGAGGGATCAGGAAGTGAAAGATTACTATAACATTAATCAGAAATACCCTTTGTGATTTATTCAACAACTACAGTAATCCTATGTTGTCATGAACACACAGTCAGCTAGGCTGATGTTGTTTGTGTGTGTTCTCCCAGCAGGTTCTAACAGCAGGGAAGATATGAAAGGTCCTGACCCACAGCTTGCTCCCAACGGGCTGATAAATTGCTGTGGACTTGACTCAGCCACACACACACACACCATACACACACACACACACACACACACACACACACACAGGAACACTAACCTGCCAGCCTCCTCACTCTTATCTCTCAGACAGATCAGAGAGACATGGCACAGAGCATCTGGACTAGAGAGGGAGGAAGAGAGAGAAGAAGACAGAGAGAAGAGGAGAGAGATAGAAAGAAAGGGAGGGAGAGAAAGAGAGAGATGTGGGGAGTGAGAACATGAGCCAGAAAGAAAGAAAGACGGAGGTAGAGAGGAAAGGAAAGAGTGTATGCCAGTGTCAGTGAGTGAGAAGAGAATTAGAGTCATGCAACAGCAGAGAATACCAGTTCATTTGAAACTCAGAACAGCAGATCAGAGTTTATATTCTATTCATTGTTCCATTCTATCTTTAGAAAGCCTTTCTGAGTGGAGTGGGAGAACTGAGACATGAAGCACACACACAAACCTCTCAAGCATTTCTGCATGCACACGTGCACATACACATACTATTCTTTGGACATAGTGGCTTCTTGTACCTCCAGCTTACTTCTTATGATTGTTGAACAAACCCTGAATATACTTGTATCCTTTAAGTCTCTCGCAACAGACTGCAGATGAGATTTGGTTCTGGGTTCCTAGAATATCTATCCTCTATGGTGCTGTAAGAAACGCATAAAAATATATATTGCATACACATCCGGACAAGTCTTTTTATAGTATTTATGGCAGTTTAGCTGCTAGCTGGGGCATTATCAGGCTGGCTGGCAGATTAGTGCCTGTGTGTGTGTGGCTCTTTGAATGATGAGCATTGACAAGATCAGAGAGATCAGAGGGCACCAGACTACAAAGTCACAATTTACATTTTATGATCACAGAGTGTTGAGTGAGGGGGTCCAGACAACTTGACTGACACACACACACACACACACACACACACACACACACACACACACACACACACACACACACACACACACGAGGCTGCTGAGGGGAGGATGGCTCATAATAATGTCTGGAATGGAGTGAATGTAATGGTATCAAATGCATTTATGCCTTTTCAGACATTACTACGAGCCTGTCCTCCCCAATCAAGGTGCCACCAGCCTCCTGTGACACACGCACACCCTCTATGTGTCTTACTGAGCACGGTTACATGCACACAATAAAATTATTATTGTGGATATTTAATATAATAGTTTGTTTAAAACGTTATCATGCTTTTTAAGAACAACAATTTCCCAGTAATCCTGTTTACATGAACGCCTCTGAAATCAGGCTACCTGATGGGACTTTTGTTAATGCAGAAAATTCTATCACAGTGACCATGTTATTTTTGCAAAGTCCATTTGATTCGGACATACAATATAAAGTTTATATGTGAAAACCATTTGTAAGTTGCATACTTTCAGTATTTCCGAACTCACCTCACTCATGAAAAAGAGGGAGGTTTGTGCTACCAGTGCTGACACATGTGCAGAACAAATACACCACTGGAATGCCGATTAAGCTGTTTACTTGTCCTAATAATTTTACAAAATTTCTCAGAAAACCAGGTGTTTTAATCGGCGTATGCTTACTTTGATTTTGACCTTCTGCTGATTAAGATAAGCAGAGTGAGGTATTTACATGACTATTTCTATACTCGGCCTACTGCCATAATCAGTTTAATATCTAATTATTAGTGTGCATGTAAACATACTCTTTCCCTCATCCACTACCACCCTCAACTGAGTATATGTCCAATTCAAACCATAAACAGTCTTCTAGTCTAATGCAGTGTTCATATAAGCAAATGTCTCCTCTCCTTTTTAAAGTAACTTGCTCATTGGAAAGTGAGAAAGCAACAGTATCCTTATTTCCCTTTTCTGTTCTAACTTATAAACAACAAAAAGTTGCATGTCCTAGTGTCACCTACAGTTGAAATTGGAAGTTTACATACACTTAGGTTGGAGTCATTGAAACTTGTTTTCAACCACTCTACAAATTTCTTGTTAAAAACCTCTTATGAATAGGGGAGACGGTACTGGCCAATTGCTGGGGGAAATGCAGAGCGCCAGATTCAAATAAAATGCTATAAAGTTCTAACTTTCATTAAATCACACATGTAAGATACTCAATTAAAGCTACACCCGTGAATCCAGCCAACATGTCAGATTTTAAAAATGCTTTTCGGCGAAAGCATAAGAAGCTATTATCTGATAGCCTGGAACATCTGCACTAGGAGTAAAGGAGCTAGCATAGCAGCCGCTACACAAAATGCTGAAATAAATGATAAAACTTGCAGAGCTTCTTTTGTTGGCACTCCAATATGTCCCATAAACATCACAATTGGTCCTTTTGTTCGATTAATTCCGTCCATATATAATCGAAAATGTCCATTTATGAAGCACGTTTGAACCAGAAAAAAACAGCTTACAAAAAGCAACGTCACTAAAAAATATTTCAAAAGTTGCCTATAAACTTTGCTAAAATATTTCAAACTACTTTTGTAATACAACGTTAGGAATTTTTAATAATCGATCAAATTGTAGACGGGGCAATCTGTATTCAATACAGGAATGAAAAGAAACCAGCACTGCTTTTCACGTCTTGCGCAACTCACAAAAGTGTCCCCAGTTCCGAGTTGGCCTACTTCTTCATAGCACAAAGGAATAACCTCAACCATATTTCAAAAACTGGCGACATCGTGTGGAAGCGGTAGGAACTGACAATAGGTTCCTATTAAATATCCAATGGCAAAGACAATATAGTGAACAGAGAGGGGGGGACACATTCTGAACAGTTAGTCCTTGGTGTTATGCCTGCTACATAAGTTCTGTTATACTCACAGACATGATTCAAACAGTTTTAGGAACTTCAGAGTGTTTTCTTTCCAAATCTATGAATAATATGCATATCTTATATTCTTGGCATGAGTAGCAGGAAGTTGAAACTGGGCACATTATTTATCCAAAAGTGAAAATTCTGCTCCCTCTAGCTTTAAGAGGTTTTAACAAACTATAGTTTTGGCAAGTCGGACAAACCAGGACAAACTAGGTGTAATAAGTGTGGTGACAGTCGGGAAGAATGTTCGGAGATTGAGTGTTTTAATAAATTAAAGAACTAATGAACACGAAACAGACACAACGCACCGACATGAAAACAGAGTCAATAACACCAAAGGAAAGAACCAAGGGGAGTGACAGATATAGGGAAGATAATCAAGGAGGTGATGGAGACGATGGTGACAGGTGTGCGGGATAATCAGCAGCCTGATGACCTAGAGGCCGGAATTGGAGAATACAGTTGAAGTTGGAAGTTTACATACACCTTAGCCAAATACATTTAAACTCAGTTTTTCACAATTCCTGACATTTAATCATAGTAAAAATTCCCTGTCTTAGGTCAGTTAGGATCACCACTATTTTAAGAATGTGAAATGTCTAAACTTCTGACCCACTCAAATTGTGATACAGTGAATTATATGTGAAATAATCTGTCTGTAAACAATTGTTGGAAAAATTAGTTGTGTCATGCACAACGTAGATGTCCAAACTATAGTTTGTAAACAAGACATTTGTGGAGTGGTTGAAAAATAGTTTTTGTGTATGTAAACTTCTGACTTCAACTGTAACTAAATGATAACTGTCACACCCTGATTTGTTTCACCTGTCTTGTGCTTGTCTCCACCCCCACCCAGATGTTGCCTATTTTTCCCCATTATCCCGTTTATTTATAACTGCATTTTCTGTTTGTCTGTTGCCAGTTCGTCTTGTCAGGTCTTACAAGCGTGTTTTCCTGTTTAAGAGACTAATTCTCTTATGGCTCCTAAAATATATATCTTAACAAAATATTCTCATCATATTTCATATACAACGTTAAGGATGGAGACTGTCCATGTAGTGTATATACTTTCCCACTTAGGGTATTTCCTTTATAACACTTAATGGCATCACAAAATAACATCCCATATGACATTATTTTTCTTTAGATCACCACCATTCCCCACGTTCTCTGTTAAGAATATTTCTACAGTCTTCACTTTAGAATAGGCTAGAGTTTCGGTGGGAAAAGTTATCTGGAGAAAAAGGAACATTCCTGTGTTCATTTGGAAAGGGATGTTCTCTGGATCGCCTTTCCTTTAATTTACGACAGGGTGTGAGCTGTCAACCCTGTAGTAAACCCTGTCATGAGGTAACATACCGATTACAGCTCCCCACTAACTACCGGATCTCACCCTCTTTTCATGTTATTCTCCTCAGGCCAGTGGTTCCTGGTCCCCTGGCTGATGCCGTCCTCCTCGACACCCCTGCGCCTCCCTTGGACATTGAGGGGAGTCCCGCCTATGCCGTCAGATCACTCCTGGACTCCCGACGTTGTGTGGGTCGGCTCCAGTACCTGTTGGACTGGGAGGGGTGCGGTGCTGACTTCTGGTGGACGACATTCTAGATCCCAACATCATCCGAGAATTCCACCTTTGCCGTCCGGACTGGCCCACTCCCGGGGCCCTCCTCCTTGCACTCTATTGTATTCACCTCTCAGGTATTGGTTGTTTCCTTGTCAGAAGTTTATCTTATTTTGCATCGTTCTATGTTCGTTTTCAGTCAAACTGCACGAAAGTGGAACTGAAACTAACCTGGATAGTTAAGCTTAGGCATTAATTCCGAGATTTTGGTCAAATGTAGGCATTAGGGTTAACCTTAGACAATAATTCAGAGTGGTCAGGGTTAATGTTTGGGATAGGGTTAAACCAAAAAAAAATACTAATACAAAACGAGTGCCTAGCACTGCGATTGTACTCACTATCATCTGAGCCGTAGCTCGCAGTTAAAGCCCATCCTGAACCCCATCCCCAACGCCCTAGCTCATTGCGAGCCTACTAGATGGCAATAGGCGCTCATGTTTCCCCTAGTGGACGGTATGAAATTGCCATGGAAATATAATGCCAGTCCATGCCATGATTTCACCATTTCAAATATGTCTAAAGACACCATAATCCACTAGACTGGCCTGTTATTTTCACCATCATCAACAGTGTCATAAAGATGGAATAAGCAGCTCTGGTGATCATAATACCATATCACAAAACTATAGCTTGGAGCCCTGATTCCCTGCATGGCCTCCTTGTAATGCTTCTGTTAATGGGTCTCACCTAAGATTGCATTGTAAAACACATACACAAACACACTCTGATGGCATCCTCTATCCATTCCTCTCCATCAACTGCCCCTTCGGTCCCCAAACGACAGCAGACCGTCCAGGCATGACAGATACCCCTGACACTATTAACTACAGACAGAGTTTAGCCTAATCACCTCACAGACATCATCTGAGGAGGGGTGAGGGGAAGGGTCATGGAGGGGTGGGGAGCTGACTCTTTAGATAGAGTTTAATCACCAAGCAGCTCTCTTATCTAATGGGTGAGGGAAGGAGAATGCAGTCATCAGAGCAGTCTTTCCCAAAAACAATTATACATCATAGACAGAAGGGTAGGGGTAAGAAGGGAGGAGGAAGGGGTGGAAAGGGTGATGAGGGTGGAGGGAAGGGTGAGAAAAGGCTGCAATGGACCCTTGTCCTCCCCTGTCAAACTGTAACGAGTGTCTAATTTCTGAATAACACTGAAGAATATCAATGGGATGAGAGACAGGGACACACACACATTCACTTTTTCTTCCCCCCACAGAAAGGCATGCACACACACACACACAACACAGGAGGACTTGATTTTTCAATAATAACATCAACGTTCAAACCCAGTGAGTTGTCAGTGGGTATGACTGACATAATGGGACATTATGACAAATGTAGCTGAGCCTGTCCAAACTGAAAACTTTCACTGAAAGTTCACAAGATACATATTCCGGCAAATAATATCACATAACATTAAAAATACAACTTTAATGCACATCTCTTTACAACAACCTACCTTTGCCTTTAAACAACCTCTTGGAACTACCCATCCCGGATCCGGGAGAATTGTCATCAACTACACTAATTAGTATAGCGCAACGGTCAAAAAATATTACTAGAAAATATTCATATTCATGAAATCACAAGTGAAATATAGTGAAACACAGCTTAGCCTTTAATCACCCTGCCATCTCAGATTTTGAAATTATGTTTTACAGACAAAGCAAGACAAGCGTTTGTGTAAGTTTATCGATAGCCTAGCATAGCATTATGTCCAGCTAGCACCAGGAAGCTTGGTCACGAAAATCAATCAAATTAACCGTTTACCTTTGATGATCTTTGGATGTTTTCACTGACGAGACTCCCAGTTAGACAGCAAATGTTCCTTTTGTTCCATAAAGATTATTTTTATACCCAAAATACCTCAGTTTGTTTGTCACGTTATTTTGAGAAATCGACCGGAAATAGAGGTCACAACCACGCCGAAAAACATTCCAAATTATATCCATAATATCGACAGAAACATGGCAAATGTTTTTTATAATCCATCCTCAAGGTGTTTTTCAAATATCTATTCGATAAAATATTAACCGGGACAATTGGCTTTTAAGTAGGAGCGAGAGGAAAAATGATTCACTCTAAGAGCCTTCAAGTGGCCACTTACGCAATGTAGTCGTTTACGCTCATTCTTCAACATAAAGGCGTGAAACTACAAAATGCTGGAGACACCTTAGGGAATACGCAGAAAAAGGAATCTAGTTGATATCCCTTTCAATGGCCAATAGGGGTGCATAGGAACACAACGGTTTCAAAATAAGAGGCACTTCCTGATTGGATTTTCCTCAGGGTTTCGCCTGCAATGTCAGTTCTGTTATACTCACAGACAATATTTTGACAGTTTTGGAAACTTTAGAGTGTTTTCTATCCTAAGCTATCCTAATTATATGCATATTCTAGCATCTGGTCCTGAGAAATAGGCGGTTTACTTTGGGAATGTTATTTTTCCCAAAATAAAAATAGTGCCCCCTAGTTTCAAGAGGTTTTTTAAGGTTGTGAAGTACGATTGTTGACTGTAGAACGTTTTCTAAACGAAGAATAGTTTTCCAAAATGTCCAAATTAAGCATGGCAAGTAACAGCATCAGCAGCCAGGTATGAGACACATCCTCAAATGTCACTTCCTGGATTCACAGGGTCATTTATAAATCATTAAACTCTTTAATTACTTTTTACTAAGTATACATCCTAAATATGTAAAAAGTGTTCCCTTAAGTTTGCTGAAAATAAACGCAGTTGACAGTGAGGGGACATTTTGTGTGTCAGATATGACCTATCCCTTACGGTCATTGGTAATAGAACAGTGACTGTGTGTGTGTTAACAGATGCATGAGATGCAGAGACCTGGCACTCAACACAATGAGGTGATTACTAATAATACAAATGTCCAGTAATCGCAACACCCTTTTCATTACATGTGTCACTGATAGGCAGTTGAGGCAGACCTTACTTCTACAGATGGAATTTTGCCAGACGGCAGCCTCAGTCTTTTTATGGGGAGACCATAATTGTGTATGTTTTAACGTGTAAATATTTGTATGAACATAAGATTCAACAACTGAGACATAAACTGAACAAGTTACACAGACTTGTGACTAACAGAAATTGAATAATGTGTCCCTGAACAAAGGGGGGGTCAAAATCAAAAGTAACAGTCAGTATCTGGTGTGGCCATCAGCTGCATTAAGTACTGCAGTGCATCTCCTAATGGATTGCACCATATTTGCCAGTTCTTGTTACCCCACTCTTCCACCAAGGCACCTGCAAGTTTCCAGACATTTCTGCGGGGAAAGGCCCTAGCCCTCCGATCCAACAGGTCCCAGACGTGCTCAATGGGATTGAGGTCCGGGCTCTTCATTGGCCATGGCAGAACACTGACATTCCTGTCATGAAGGAAATCACGCACAGAATGAGCAGTATGGCTGGTGGCATTGTCATGCTGGAGGGTCATGTCAGGATGAGCCTACAGGAAGGGTACCACATGAGGGAGGAGGATGTAATCCCTGTAACGCACTGTGTTGAGATTGCCTGCAATGACAACAAGCTCAGTCCAATGATGCTGTGACACACCGCCCCAGACCATGATGGACCCTCCAAATCAATCCCGTTCCAGAGTTCAGGCCTTGGTGTAACACTCATTCCTTCGACGATAAACACGAATCTGACCATCACCCTTGTAGAGACAAAACCGTGATTCGTCAGTAAAGAGCACATTTTGCCAGTCCTGTCTGGTCCATCGACAGTGGGTTTGTGCCCATAGGCGACGTTGTTGCCGGTGATGTCTGATGAGGACCTGCCTTACAACAAGCCTACAAGCCCTCAGTCCGTACTCTCTCAGCCTATTGAAAACAGTCTGAACACGGATGGAGGGATTTTGCGTTCCTGGTGTAACTCGGGCAGCTGTTGTTGCAATCCTGTACCTGTCCCACAGGTGTGATGTTCGGATGTACCGATCCTGTGCAGGTGTTGTTACACATGGTCTGCCACTGCAAGGACGATCAGCTGTCCGTCCTGTCTCCCTGTAGCGCTGTCTTAGGCGTCTCACAGTATGGACATTGCAATATATTGCCCTGGCCACATCTGCAGTCTTCATGCCTCCTTGCAGCATGCCTAAGGCATGTTCATGCAGATGAGCAGGGACCCTGGGCATCTTTCTTTTGTGTTTTTCAGAGTCAGTAGAAAGGTCTCTTTAGTGTCCTAAGTTTTCATAACTGTGACCTTAATTGCCTACCGTCTGTAAGTTTTTATGGTTCATTGAAGAAGAATGGGAAACAGTGTTTAAACCCTTTACAATGAAGATATCGAAAGTTATTTTGATTTTTACTAATTATCTTTGGCACTTGAATAAATTATGCCTCAGGCCGTTTTAAAAGGATTAGTTGGTATTTAGAGGCAGTCACTCTTTAATATTTAATTGAGAAGGTTTCTAGGAAAGATAGTGATGATGCTAATGAAAAATCTTCTAACGGCTACACAAAGTGGTAGACACGCGCACTGCGCATAAACAGACGGGGAATTCCTGTTGCCTCTTCAGAAAGTTTCTGGAAATACGAATCATTGATGCATTATGTTCATGTATTATGATAAACTTGGGCAAATTAATAAAATGTTCATTACATTACGAACTGACCCACACCAGCAGTCATGAGTCATGACCGCAGTTAATTTCCACGTGACCATTGAGTCATGGTATTCTCTTTTTATGCACTTTGGACGTACGTTGGTAGTACCCAACTCACTAACGGCCGTTAGGTCGCTAATGGCCTGCTACTTAATGCTTTATTGGACCTCTATCACAGGGTTTCCCAAACTCCACAAGGGGTGCACGTTTTGTTTTTTGCAATAGCACCATACAGCTGGTTCGTAGCTTCAACCCCGCAGCCCACACCCACACTTAAAATCAATCAATCAAATGTATTTATAAACACCTTTTTATATCTGCCGATGTCACAAAGTGCTATACAGAAACCCAGATGTAGAGCACGGTGGCTAGGAAAAACTCCCCAGAAAGGCAGAAACCTAGGAAGAGACCTAGAGAGGAACCAGGCTATAAGGGGTGGCCAGTCCTCTTCAGGCTCTGCCGGGTGGAGATTATAACAGTACATGGCCAAGATGTTCACATGTTTATAGATGACCAGCAGGGCCATCTATAAACATTTGATTTGGTCTCAATGTAGGCAGCAGCCTCTCTGGGTTAGTGATTGCTGTTTAGGAGTCTGATGGCCTTGAGATAGACCAAAAAACAGCTTCTCTCATTGTGCAGACTGCAACACCCTCTGGAGAGCCTTGCGGTTGTGGGCGGAGCAGTTGCCGTTCCAGGCAGTGATACAGCCCAACAGGATGCTCTTGATCTGTAAAAGTTTGTCAGGGTTATGGGTGACAATTTCTTCATCCTCCTGAGTTTGAGGAGGCACTGTTGCGCATTCTTCACCACACTGTCTGTGTGGGTGGACCATTTCAGTTTGTCTGTGATGTGTACGCCGAAGAACTTAAAACTATCTACCTTCCCTTCGATGTGGCTAGGGGGTGCTCCCTTTGCCGTTTCACGAAGTCCACAATGATCTCCTTTGTTTTGTTGACGTTGAGTGAGAGGTTGTTTTCCTGACACCACAATCCGAGTGCCCTCACGTCTTCCCTGTAGGCTGTCTCGTCATTGTTGGGAATCAACGATGACACACTACTGTTGTGTCATCTGCAAACTTGATGATTCAGTTGAAGGCATGCATGGCCAAGCAGTCGTAGGTGAACAGGGAGTACAGGAGGGGGCTGGGCAGGCACCCTTGTGGGGCCCCAGTGTTGAGGGTCAGTGTGGAATGTTGGTTCCTACCTTCACCACCTGGGAGAGGCCCATCAAAGTCCAGGACCCAATTGCACAGGGTGGGGTTGAGGGCCTCCAGGGCCCCCAGCTTGATGATGAGTTTGGAGGGTACTATGGTGTTCAATGCTGAGGTGTAGTCAATGAACAGCATTCTTACATAGGTATTCCTTGTCCAGATGGGATAGGGCAGTGTGATGGCGATTGCATCGTCTGTGGACCTGTTGGGGCGGTATGCAAACAGAAGTGGGTCTAGGGTGGCCGGTAAGGTGGAGGTGATAGGATCCTTGACTAGTCTCTCAAAGCACTTCATGATGACAGAAGTGAGTGCTACGGGGCGGTAGTCATTTAGTTCAGTTACCTTTGCCTTCTTGGGAACAGGAACAATGGTGGCCATCTTGAAGGATGTGGGGACAGCAGACTGGGATAGGGAGCAATTGAATATGTCCGTAAATACACTAGCCAGCTGGTCTGCGCATGCTTTGGGGACGCGGCTAGGGATGCCGTCTGGGCCAGCAGCCTTGCGAGGGTTAACACGTTTAAACGTTTTACTCTGCCACAGAGAGGGAGAGGGGGAGGGCAGCCCTTTTTAGCGGGCTGCGACGGTGGCACTGTATTACCCTCAAAGCTGGCAAAGAAGGTGTTTAGTTTGTCTGGAAGCTTGACGTGGCTGGTTTTCTTTTTGTAGTCTGATGTCCTGAAGACCCTCCCACGTACAGTACGTCTCGTGTCTGAGCCATTGAATTGGAACTCCACTTTGTCCTTGTACCGGCATTTCGCTTGTTTGATTGCCTTGCGGAGGGAATAACTACACTGTTTATATTCAGCCGTATTCCCAGACTTCTTTCCATGATTAAATGCGGTGTTTCTCGCTTTCAGTTTTGCACAAATGCCGCCATCCATTTACGGTTTCTGTATAGGGTCGATTTTTATAATCACGGTGGTTACAACCTCTCCAGTGCATTTCCTTATAAACTTACTCACAGAGTCAGCATATAGATCGATGATGTTCTCTGAGGCTGACCGGAACATATCCCAGACCGCGTGATAAAAACAAATCTTGAAGCGAGGATTCCGATTGGTCAGACAAGAATTTAATGGTTCTTATTACCAAAGATAATAAGAGGAGACCAGATGAGTTTGGTCTGTTTATAGTATACATTTTGAAGGGGGTGTATTGTCTACAATCATCCACTGCCCTTCATTCACTTCCGAAAGTTTGCCTGAAAGATGAGTGAACCATTCCTTCACCTCATTATGACATCTTTGGTCTGACAGATTATGTGACACCCAGAATGCATTGGTGCCACACATAGCTGGCAAATAGCTTTGCTCATTATAATCAGTACAACCTTCAAAAATGTTACACACATCATAGGTGTCCATTACAACATATGCAATAATCGGAATGCATTATGTCACCAGTACTTGAAAACTTGTGACTACAACTGTAAATACCTTATGCTCCATACATACATACTGTACAATAGAAATGACAACACGATATTGTCACGTGTGCTCCCTCTCGGGCCTCTAGGTCACCAGGCTGCTCGTTATGGCACGCACCTGCACGTCATCAGACTCACCTGGACTCCATCACTTCCCTGATTACCTTCCTTATACATGTCCCTTTTGTTCCTTCCCCAGGCGTCATTGTTTCTGTTTCAGTTTCATGTCTGTGCTTTGTTCGTGTTTCTTGGTTTGTTTCATTTATTGATTAAATCACTCTCCCTGAACTTGCTTCCTGACTCTCAGCGCACATTACAGAATGACGCCTCACCTAAGGGAAACATCAGGGAGTGTTTTTTTGTTTCGGTGGGAATGACCTTGGGTCCGGGAGCCGCTACAGGCTCTCATGCCTCAGACAGATCAACAAACTCCCCTGCCTCCGCCGGTTCGTCAGGCTCTCATGCTTCAGCTGGATCGCCAGGCTCCCCTGCTACAGCCGGCTCATCAGGCTTTCATGCCTTCACCGGATCGCCAGGCTCCCCTGCTTCCACTGGCTCATCAGGCTCTCATGCCTCAGCCGGATCGCCATGCTCCCCCTCCTCAGCAGGACTGTCAGTTTCCTGCTTTCCAGCCGGTGACATGTTCCAGCGCATCAGCAGAGGTGACCAGTCCGCTCCTGATCCTCGGGATCGTACATTTGGTTGGCGTCCTGCGCCTGGAGCCGCGCATCGGGGAGGTGTTACTGTCACGTGTGCTCACTAGGTCACCAGGCTGCTCATTATGGCACACACCTGTCACCATCGTTACGCGCACCTTCCCTATATATGTCACTCCCTTTGGTTCCTTCCCCAGGCGTCATTGTTTGTTTCAGTTTCATGTCTCTGCATTGTTTGTGTTTCTTGTTTCGTTTATTGATTAATTAACTCGCTCCCTTAACTTGCTTCCCAACTTTCCGCACACATCGTTACAGATATACAGAAAATAAGGAACTTACTTCATAGGAACGCACACATATCAAGTTATTATTTGTAAGGAAAACAATATGGATGGCAAAGCGAGCGCCAGCAAGAAAATACACAAATATATGCATACTTGATCTGTGCAAACATAAGTAAAGTGAGGTGGGCTCTCCTGCAATGCTGAAATTGGCTAATTCTATGTGAATTAATGAGGAGGCGGAACACACCTCAATTCAAACTGTTGTTAGAAAATACAACTTCTTAGAAAATTATTTGAAATTGACAAGTTGAGAAACAGCCTATAGATAATTAGCAGGCAGCGCGTGTTTACTGTCCTGTTGCGTATTAATCACATTTTGGAACAGTGAGTGCATTCTGACATCACGTGCATGAAACATCTCATGCTGGGGCAGCCATTAGAGACATTTGGAACTCACGAGTGAATAGGTTGAGGACAGTATGACAAAGTAACTGTAACTCTGAAAGTGTAATCAAGTTTACATCTAAATGTATAAAATATATTATTAAATAGGAAAATAATTTTGTGAAGATAGCAATGTGATTTTAGCCTTCTAAATTAGATAATTGCTTTTCATTTCAACTTGTGCCCACTCAGTAGCCATGCCAAGTGAGCTCAGAGTTTGTCAAAATTACAGAATGCCCCCTTAGCACAGAGTGCTTAAAAGAACTCGCTAAGAATGAACATACAGACCAAAAATAGTGAGGCCGTGGTCCACACATTGAAATGGTTAGAAACGTTGTACTGAGACCAGCCTGACATACAGCGTGAACTGAACATTACGAAATGGTTTAAACTCTACAGACCAGAAAACGTGGGACGGTAGTCTATATGTTTGAAGTGGTGAAACTCTGAAGATAACCTCACCTAGGAGACCAGAAACATTCAGTCTGCATTCTGTGGATGTACAAAATGCTCCTAGAACTAAAAGACACAAGGTAGGAAGGAAGAAATCCTCCCAGACAACTGTTGGTACATCTGAAGTATCTATTCTAACGAACACTCCAAGACCAAAGAACCTCTACAACTAAGAAGGACATTGTGACCTCTGGTGAACTACCAGAGCCTTACATCGAGCTACTTACCCATAGACGGATCGATTGGTTTCAACAGAGAGACAACAGAGAAAGACAGCTACGCGTAAATACATATTGCATTTCTAATCCGAATGAGAGGTGGTTAGGGTGCTAAGTATTCTGGATACTGTGAGCGTAGTTTCCAAATGTATGTACGGTAAGCTGACTCTCTTTGTCTCTCCTATCTTAATTGCTATATTGTAATTATTTCGCCACTATGGCCTATTTATTGCCTTACCTCCCTTATCCTACCTCATTTGCACACACTGTATATAGACTTTTTCTGTTGTATTATTGACTGTGTGTTCGTTTATTCCATGTGTAACTGTGGTGTTGTTTGTGTTGCACTGCTTTGCTTTATCTTGGCCAGGTTGCAGTTGTAAAAGATAACTTGTTCTCAACTAGCCTACCTCGTTAAATTAAGGTGAAATAAAATTAAATAAATAAAACATCTTTCCCCACCCCCTTTCCATTGTGTAATAAGCCATCATATTGTGTCCACTAGGGACTTGTATATCATGTAAGTGTGTATGTGCATTCTTTGTTATAGTATTTTGGTTAGTTAGTAAATAAATAATTAAGCCAATTTGTGTATTGCTGATTCATCAGTAAGGGCTAGGGTTCTTGCGGATCCAAGGATTATGCAACATTCAGACTGAGACTGATGCGGTAGTAATGATTAATAAGTGACTGTTATTGATGTAACAGACATCTATCTATATATCTTTAGAGTTTAAGTCTGGAGATAGTAACTCGTTAAACAACTCTTCCCATGGTACCCCAAGTTCCTAATGAGTTAATTGTTACATGATTCATTTAATCGGGTAACAATTAAACATAGTTTTATTAGAAAAATAACAATCATAAGATTAATGATAGTCACGTCATGACCTATGTAACCTTAGGAATATGGTTCATGAAATCAATAACTTGATAAAATCAGATGACATTAATATATTAGCCATTTCTGAGACTCACTTAGATAATTCATTTGATGATACAGCAGTAGCAATACAAGGATATAGAAAAGACAGGAATGCTTATGTGGGAGGTATTGCTGTGTATATATTCAGAGCCATATCCCCGTAATGCTTAGAGAAGATCTTGTGTCAAGTGTTATCAAAGTGTTGCGGATGCAGGCTCACCTGGAAAATCTAAAGCCTTTTCTTTTGGGGTGTTGCTATAGGCCACCAAGTGCTAACAATATTTGTGAAATGCTTGATAGTGTATGCGATTTAAACAGAGGTCTACTTTCTTGGGGGCCAGAATACTTACTTGTTTTCATCAAGATATCCGCTCAAGAGGAAGCTTCTCTCTATAACCAGTGCCTGTAATATAGTTCAGGTTATTAATCAACCTAGGGTGTTTACAAACACTATAGGAACAAGATAATTCACATATATTGATCACATTTCTACTAATACTGTAGGACAGTGACCACCATGCAGTGATCATAATAAAGTGGCTATATCCAGGAAAGCCAAAGTTCCAAAAGCTGGGCCTAAAATAGCGTATAAGAGTTCATACAAAATATTTTATATTTTTTATATACATTTTTTTTATATTTATATCTTATGTGGATAATGTTAAAAAATATTTGTTGGTCTAGTGTGATTAATAAGGAGGATCCAGATGCTGCACTTCATGAAATTCATGAAATTTCTTCTTCCTGTTAAGAAACTCATTGTTCGAACTGTTAAGGCGCCATGGATTGATGAGGAATTGAAAAACTGTATGGCTGAAAGAGATGAAAGAGAGGCAAAAGGAGTGGCTACTAAGTCTGATTGCAAATTGAGAAATGATATGACTAAACTCAACAAAAAGATGCAGAAACTGTATTATGAAGCCAAGATCAATGATATAAAGAACTTTGGTGTACTTTAAATGAAATTATGGGGAGAAAGATTCAACTCCAACTCCTTCTCTCACCGAATCACAAAACCATTTGATGTTGCCAATTCTTTTAAAGAGTACTTTACTGGCAAAGTGGGCAAACTTAGGCAGGAAATTCTAACCACGAACAGTGAGCCATTGTACACTTGTATGAAATAATAATAATAATAATGAAAGACAAAATACTTCACAATTTACTTACATTTTAAAACAATAACATGGAGTGTGTGTGTGTGCATCTACTAGTTACAATGAAGAGCAAGACATGGAACTCTCTTCTGGACCACCTGCAGCTTAACTAGGTCTTTCTTTGCAGTACTTGACCATATGACTGGACAATAATTAAGATTAGATATAACTAGAGCTTGCGGGACTTGCATTGTGGAGTGTGGTGTCAAAAAATACTTCTTCCAATCTTTACAATCACTAAATTTAAAGTTGAAGTCGGAAGTTTTACATCCCCCTTAGGCAAATACATTTAAACTTGGTTCTTCACAATTCCTGACATTTAATCCTAGTAAAAATTCCCTGTATTAGGTCAGTTAGGATCACCACTTTCTTTTAAGAATGTTAAATGTCAGAATAATAGTAGAGAGAAGGGTTTATTTCAGATTTTATTTCTTTCATCACATTCCCAGTGGTTCAGAAGTTTACATACACTCGATTAGTATTGGATTTGGCATAACCTTTATTTGGCATTGCCTTTAAATTGTTTAACTTGGGTCAAACGTTTCAGGTAATCTTCCACAAGCTTCCCACAACAAGTTGGGTGAATTTTGGCCATTCCTCCTGACAGAGCTGGTGTAACTGAGTTAGGTTTGTAGGCCTCCTTGCTCGCACACACTTTTTCAGTTCTGCCCACAAATTTAGCATAGGATTGAGGTCAGGGTTTTGTGATGGACCCTCCAATAAATACCTTGACTTTGTTGTCCTTAAGCCATTTTACCACAACTTTGGAAGTATGCTTGTGGTCATCGTCCATTTGGAAGACCCATTTGCGACCAAGCTTTAACTTCCTGACTGATGTCTTGAGATGTTGCTTCAATATATCCACATAATTTCCCTTCCTCATGATGCCATCTATTTTGTGATGTGCACCAGTCCCTCCTGCAGCAAAGCACCCCCACAACATGATGCTGCCACCCCCGTGCTTCACGGTTGGGATGGTGTTCTTCGGCTTGCAAGCCTCCCCCTTTTTCCTCGAAACATAACGATGGTCATTATGGCCAAACAGTACAATCTTTGTCCCCATGTGCAGTTGCAAACCATAGTCTGGCTTTTTTATAGAGGTTTTGGAGCAGTGGCACCTTCCTTGCTGAGCGGCCTTTCAGGTTATGTCGATATAGGACTCTGTGGATACTGTGGATATAGATACCTTTGTACCGGTTTTCTCCAGCATCTTCACAAGGTCCTTTACTGTTGTTCTGGGATAGATTTGCACTTTTCGTGTCAAAGTACGTTCATCTCTAGGAGACAGAACGCATCTCCTTCTTTAGTGTGTGGTCCCATGGTGTTTATATTTGCGTACCATTGTTTGTACAGATGAATGTGATACCTTCAGGTGCTTGCAAATTGCTCCCAAGGATGAACCAGACTTGCGGAGGTCTACAATTATTTTCTGAGGTCATGGCTGATTTATTTTTATTTTCCCATGATGTCAAGCAAAGAGGCACTGAGTTTGAAGTTAGGCCTTGAAATATATCCACAGGTACACTTCCAATTGACTCAAATGATGTCAATTAGCCTATTAGAAGCTTCCAAAGACATGGCATCATTTTCTGGAATTTTCCAAGCTGTTTGAAGGCACAGTCAACTTAGTGTATGTAAACTTCTGACCCACTGGAATTGTGATACAGTGAAATAATCTGTCTGTAAACAATTGTTGGAAAAATTACTTGTCATGCACTTGCCAAACTACAGTTTGTTAACAAGAAATTTGTGGAGTGGTTGAAAAACAAGTTTTAATGACTCCAACCTAAGTGTATGTAAACTTCCGACTTCAACTGTATCTACCTTTCCAATTAGTATTAGAGTTTGGGATTTACAAATGTAACCTCATGTAATTTTTCAGATTGAAGTATAAATTTGACTGACACCTTTAGTGAGAGGTGTAATGCGTTAATATTTAACAATATCTGCCCTCCAAATGTATATTTAAGGGGCATTTTTCAAAGAATTATTAGTTACATTGTTTTAGTTTGAACGTGCAGACTGACACTAAGAACAGCGGAAATGTTTCCCTAGTCAGCGCCATTATTAGTGCAATTCCCCTTAAAGTGTTGCTCTGTGCTACCCAGTGGGGCGGGGTAGGAGCCCACCCCCCTTCCTCCTCCCCATGGGCTAGGTATGTCTTCTGTGCGCGGCTCCGTGACCCATCCCATGCCCCCGGGCCCTCGTGACTTGAACCTCGCACGCCCACCACTATTTCAGTGGATACAGCTGGAGAACTGCAAGGCAAACCCATTGTGCGCCACTCGGGAGCGATGACCAATATGACCAATATATATTGTCCAGCAAATAACAGGGTTAATAATATATCTGTGAAAATATCCAAGTGGCTTTTATATAATTCTAAATTAATAATAATAATAATAATAATAATAATAATAATAATAATAATAATAATAAAAGCTTTGTTTAAAAAATGTAAATATTTTGGAGATGATTTGAGTGAGAAAAAGGACATTCTTGAACATGGGGTAAGACATTGTTAATAATTTGTAAATAAAGCCAGTTTGTTATTTAGAATTATTTATTTATTTTTTGAGAGGGAGAGAAACCAAAAACCTACAGTCATCTCATGGGTCTCCCAGTCGAGACCGGCACGCGTATTGAACTAGCATCTGTTTAAACACAGCTGGCACTGCGATGCAGTGTCTTAGACTGCTGCGCCACTCAGGGGTTGTACAACATGACCGGTCGGGAGTAGACTACAGTACTACAGTAAGAACAAAATAATCCTAACATTTCCACATCCTATTTGTAGTCTAAGTTTCTCTTAGAATAAAAACCTTAATGTAACAACAGTCTTAGTAAGTAACACTGAAGTCGTGTACAATTTATCCGTTTCTATTTAGCTTTATGTTGCCCATTCATTGTCAGTTGGAGACACAGAAGCGCCTTGGGACCCAAAAGCATAATCAGTGCTCTAACTAAGTCCCACAGCATAATTGCAAAACTCTGCTGCAGAGGATAAGTTCATTAGAGTTAACTGCACCTCAGATTGCAGCCCAAATAAATGCTTCACAGAGTTCAAGTAACAGACACATCTCAACATCAACTGTTCAGAGGAGACTGCGTGAATCAGGCCTTCATGGTCGAATTGCTGCGAAGAAACCACCACTAAAGGACACCAATAATAAGAAGAGACTTGCTTGGGCAAAGAAACACAAGCAATGGACATTAGACCAGTGGAAATCTGTCCTTTGGTCTGATGAGTCCAAATTTGAGATTTTTGGTTCTAACCACGGTGTCTTTGAGACACAGAGTAGGTGAACGGATGATCTCTGCATGTGTGGTTCCCACCGTGAAGCATGGAGGAGGAAGTGTGATGGTGTGGGAGTGCTTTGCTGGTGACACTATCAGTGATTTGTTTAGAATTGAAGGCACACTTAACTAGCATGGCTACTACAGCATTCTGCAGCGATATTTGTTTATCATTTGTTTTTCAACTGTGTGAGGGCTATTTGATCAAGAAGTAGAGTGATCGAGTGCTGCATCAGATGACCTGGCCTCCAAAATCACCTGACCTCAACCCAATTGAGATGGTTTTGGATGAGTTTGACCGCAGAGTAAAGGAAAGCAGTCAAGAAGTGCTCAACATGTGTGGGAACTCCTTCAAAACTGTTGGAAAAGCATTCCAGGTGAAGCTGGTTGAGAGAATGCCAAGAGTGTACAAAGCTGACATCAAGGAAAAGCGTGGCTACTTTGAAGATTCTCAAATATAAAATATTTTTTGATTTGTTTAACACTTTTTTTGGTTACCATATGTGTTATTTCATAGTTTTGATGTCTTCGCTATTATTCTGCAATGTAGCAAATATTAAAAATAACCCTTGAAAAACCCTTGAATGAGTAGGTGTGTCCAAACTTTTGACTGGTACTGTATGCTTTAATTTCTTAGGTTTCTAAATCTAGCATATAGGTGGCCATTTGATTAATTGTTCAGCAGTCTTATGGCTTGACGGTAAAGCCTTTTGGTCCTAGACTTGGCACTTGATGTCAGGAAGCTTGGTACCAGTGATGCACTGGGCCGTACGCACTACCCTTACGGCTTTATGGTCAGATGCCGAGCAGTTATTAGGCCATATCAGGCGGTGATGCAACTGGTCAGGATGCTCTCGATGTGGCACCTGTAGAACTTTTTGAGGATCTGGGGACCCATGCCAAATCTTTTCAGTCTTGTGAAGGAGAAAATGGGTTGTCGTGCCCTCTTCACAACTATTTTTGGTGTGTTTGGACCATGATAGTTTGTGGGTGATGTGGACACCAAGGAACTTGAAATTCTCAACCCGGCCCACTTCAGCCATGTCGATGGGGACTAAGCTGTTCAGTTGTACAGGAGGGGACTAAGCACGAATCCCTGAGGGGCCCCAGTGTTGAGGATTTACGTGGCAGATGTGTTGTTGCCTACCGTTACCACCTGCGGGCGGCCCGTCAGGAAGTCCAGGATCCAGTTGCAGAGGGAGATGTTCAGTCCCAGGGTCCTTAGCTTAGTGATGAGCTTTGTGGGCATTATGGTGTTGAACGCTGAGCTGTAGTCAATGAACAGCATTCTCACATAGGTGTTCCTATTGTCCAAGAGGGAATGGGCAGTGTGTAGTGCGGCTGAGATTGCGTCATCTGTGGATCTGTTGGGGCGGTATGCAAATTGGAGTGGGTCTAGGGTTTCCAGCATGATGATGATGTTGTGAGCCATGACCAGTCTTTCTAAGCACTTCATGGCTACCGACGTGAGTTCTACGGGGCGGTAATAATTTAGGCAGCTTACCTTCGTTTTCTTGGGCACAGGGACTCTGGTGGTCTGTTTGAAACATGTAGGTTTTACAGACTCAGTATGGGAGAGGGTGAAAATGTCAGTGAAGACATTTGCCAGTTGGTCCGCCCATGCTTTTAGTACACGTCCTGGTAATCCATCTGGCCCTGCGGCCTTGTGAATGTTGATCTGTTTAAAGGTCTTGCTCACATCGGCTACGGAGAGCGTGATCACACAGACATCAGGAACAGCTGGTGCTCTCATGCATGCTTTAGTGTTGCGTGCCTCGAAGCAAGCATAAAAGGCATTTCGCTTGTCTGGTAGGCTTGCGTCGCTGGGCAGCTCGAGGGCGGGTGTCCTTTTGTAGTCCGTAATAGTTTGCAAGCCCTGCCACATCCGACGAGCATCAGAGCCGGTGTAGTATGATTCAATCTTAGTCCTGTATTGACGCTTTGCCTGTTTGATGGTTCATCTGAAGGCATAGCGGGATTTCTTATAAGCGCTCGGATTAGTGTCCCACTCCTTGAAAGCTGTCAGTCTACAGTCCTGTAGCGTAGCATCCACATCATCTGACCACTTTGTATTGAGCGAGTCAATGGTACTTCGTGCTTTAGTTTTTGCTTGTAAGCAGGAATCAGAAGGATAGAGTTATGGTCAGATTTGCCAAATGGAGGGCGAGGGAGAAGTTTGTATGTGTCTCTGTGTGTGGAGTAAAGGTGGTCTAGAAGTTTTTTTCCTCTGGTTGCACATGTAACATGCTGGTAGAAATTAAGGCAAACGGATTTAAGTTTGCCTGCATTAAAATCCCCAGCCACTATAAGTGCCTCCTTCTGGAATAGCATTTTGTTGTTTGCTTATGGCCTTATACATCTCGTTGAGTGCGCTCTAAGTGCCAGCATCGGTCTCTGGTGGTATATAAACGGCAATGAATAATATAGATTTGAACTCTCATGGTAGATAGTGTGGTCTACAGCTTATCATGAGGTGTTCTACCTCAGGCGAGCAATACCTCGAGACTTCTTTAATATTAGACATCGTGCACCAGCAGTTATTGACAAATTGACACACACCCCCGCCCCTCGTCTTACCAGACATAGCTGCTCTGTCTTACCCGAGAAGCCAGCCAGCTCTATATTATCCGTGTCGTCGTTCAGCCACTTCTCGGTGAAACACAAGATATTACAGTTGTTAATGTCCTGTTGGTAGGATAGTCTTAATCGTAGATTGTCCAGGTTGTTTTATGAATGATTGCACGTTGGGAAATTAGACGGAGGGAAGTGGTGGTTTACCTACTCCCCATTTTCTTCACGCTGATGATGGGATTTGGGCCTTGTCTTGACAAAGCAGTATATCCTTCACGTCGGGATTCATTAACGAAAAAATCTTTGTCCAGTTCAAGGTGAGTAATCGCTGTTCTGATGTCCTGAAGCTCTCTTCGGACATAAGAGACGGAAGCAGCAACATTATGTACAAAATGAGTTACAAACGATGCGGAAAAACAAACTAAATAGCACAGTTGGTTAGGAGCCAGTAATACGGCAGCCAGCTCCACCGGTGCCATTATATTCCGACGGAGGGAGTAGGAGTGGAATCTGCAGGTAAAGCTAACAAACTAGGTTCAATGTTAACTAGCTAACATTAGGCTTTAACTAGCAATGCAAATGGATTTCTGATTAGAATAATATTGCAACACAGATCATACATTTAATGTTAGTTAACGTGCCAGCAAGCTAACGTTTGCTAGCTAACGTATGCTATAACTTGCAATAAAAATTTGAAACTTATATCTGGAAAATGTTGACGTTCCAAAGGCATGCATCAGCGGCTTGTATGCGTGGAGGCGTAGAGAAGCTAAACATGTTTATGTTAATTAACGGCCAATTACCATGAGACCGGCAGTCATTTCCATGACAATAACCAGCTGACAACATTTCATGAACGCCACAGTCCTACCTACACACACGTTCTGTTGAAAGCTGAAAGATAGTGCCACAGGGAAACAATGTGGGTGGACTGGTAGTCATTCAGTCAGTTAGTTTAGACAGGAGAACAGCTCTAATCAATATCTGAACCAAACACACACACAAACACACACTGAAGTGGACAGGTTCTAGTCAAACTGTCAGTCTTTCAGTCATTTGTCACCATAAACAGAATAAACAAACTTTTCCCCCAAAGTAGTTCATAGCCCACTCAAACATATCATGTCAAGGTTGTTGTGAGCCTGCCCTTTAACCACAGGATTGCTGGTCCAAGCCACACTGGTCATTCACCCTTAATAGCTCAGTGATGCTGTATAATGAATGATTGTGGTTTGCATCCTACATAGGTTAAATGTAGTTGAAAAAGTGGACTCTAAAAGGAGGTTACAGTTTAAGTTAAGGAAAAATCACCCTGGGTCCCATTTTACCAAAAACAGTATACTGATGACCGTCATCCATACACACCAAACTAAAACAACTAAGACAGTCAAAGATTAATGTGACCCAGATAGTACACACAGAATTTACACACACTGACGCATACACAATTCACACACTTGTTTCATCAATGAGCAGAAGTGTCAGTGGGAAATATGAGAACACTTGCTGCTGCTAAAGGAATGTTGAGTCAGCTGTTTCATGCAGTTCTTAAAATCCTCACAACATCTCACAATGTAACAAATGTATCAACACTCGCTGTTCTGTTGTTGCTTTCAGCATTCCACAATCTCCATTTCAGTGATAATAGTTTGTGGACTTTACACCCTGCGATTGTGACCATCAAAATAAGCAACCCAAATGTTGAGAAGTTAATGTTTCAAAACTAACTGCAAACCAACTGTAATTTTGGCACAACCAACCATTCCTATCTCTGTTGTGTTTCTATCTGCCTTGCTGGTACTGCCAGGGGGCAGAACAGTGTGTGTATCTTTTCCAAAATGGCTTCAATCACAGTTGTCAGCCTCAGGCCAGGTTGCCATAGGAGATACTGTATGTTCTGACTGAGAGCTCAGTACTACACACACACTGCACACTCACACACACATACACACCCTGCTCATCCCCTTTCAGAGCAATGCTGGGGTCAGCAAAAGCCATGGTAAGAAGTTAAGAGGAAAATAAAACTTGGTAACACTTTACTTCAAGCACATGATCAAGACTCGTAATAAGCACATATGATATGCTTATATGTGCTCTATGATCTGATACCCAAGGTGCAGTTTTCTTTGTACTTTAGCTGTGTGATGTGAAGGTATGATAAAATGCTACACATCCATCCCGCAACATAATGCAAATTATAGAGCTTCAAACAACAATACCAGGATACTTTGAGACACAGTATGACATGGCTAGATCGTTATATGATATTGACATGGCTCTTGACAAGTTAAACACTTCTCCAGGGCCATTTCAAGGAAATGTAATCTGCACAGACCTGCCTAGAATGTGTGAATCTTGACTTGACTGTGATACTAAAGTACTCCCATCTCTACAACACAGTCAGTCAAACCTTAAAAGCCAATCAATACTTTTAACAGGCAAAAGAAACAAGAAAACCCCAGGGAAATTATTTGTCAGCTTGTAAATCCTTTTACTTTAATCATGTGTACAGCCAACAGCACGACACCACGCTCCGGCTTTCTGGGTTCTGGGATTGGCACTGGGAAACCTATTTTTCCAAAACCCCAGGGTCTGTTAAATGGATTACACACACCATGTTCCACCGTTCGAAGAGTTGGTATCCCAAGGCACCAGGTTCACTGCGCTGGAATATGATAAGCTTTAATGGAGTCTCCAAACACACTGATGCACAAATAAACACACAAACACTAGTGATACATAGACACACTCACAGCGAAGCTTGATTGATTGGTGAGGCGGCTGACAAGACAGCAATGCAATCGGCCCAGACTTGGAGTAGAGCAGCAGCCAAAGACATTAACATCAACATGCCATCATACATACAATGAGAGAGAGAGAGAGAGAGATGGGGTGAAAGGGGGAAAGAGGTAGAGACTGGAGAGAGGTATAGAGGTAGAGAGGATGGTTGGGAGGAAAGAAGGGTGTAGTATAGAGGAGTAGTTGTTTCTGACAGTAGACACATTTTCTTAATTGAAAAGCCATGTTTTTGAATGATCTCTCGGGATTGTAATTTCCTTCTGCCTGGTGTGTTTGTGCGTGTTGGAAAGATGTATTCAAATACTGAGGAAGCTGTAGATCTGTTCCATGTATGCTATTTCTATGCTTCCCGTTCTTAAGTTTCATTTTTGCATCTTTTACTTTTGGTTTTGTACACCAGCTTTAAAAACAGGTGAAAATAAAAAAGGATGTGGACACCCTTTCAAATTAGTGGATTTGGCTCTTTCAGCCACACTCGTTGCTGATAGGTGTATAAAATTGAGCATACAGCCATGCAATCTTCATAGACAAACATTGGCTGTAGAATGGCCTTACTGAAGAGCTTAGTGGCTTTCAACGTGGTACAGTCATAGGATGCCACCATTCCAACAAGTCAGTTCGTCAACTGTAAGTGCTGTTATTGTGAAGTCAAAACATCTAGGAGCAACAACGACTCAGCCGCGAAGTGGTAGGCCACACAAATCACAGAACGGGACCGCAAAGTGTGCAAGCGCGTAGCACATAAAAATCATCTGTGCTCAGTTGCAACACTCCTTACCGAGTTCCAATCTGTCCTTGGGAGCAATCTCAGCACAATAACTGTTTGTCGGGAGCTTCATGAAATGGGTTTCCTTGGCCGAGCAGCCGCACGCAACCCTAAATTGTTCACCATGCGCAATGTCAATCGTCGGCTGGAGTGGTGTAAGCTCGCCGCCATTGGACTCTGGAGCAATGGAAACGCATTCTCTGGAGTGTTGAATCACGCTTCACCATCTGGCAGTATGATGGATGAATCTGGGTTTAGCATATGCCAGGAGAATGCTACCTGCCCTAATGAGTAGTGCCAACTGTAATGTTTGGGGGAGGATGAATAATGGTCTAGGGCTATTTTTCATGCTTTTGGCTAGGCCCCTTCGTTACAGTGAAGGGACATCTTAATGCTACAGCATACAATTACATTTTAGATGATTCTGTGCTTCCAACTTTGTGGCAAAAGTTTGGGGAAGGCCCTTTCCTGTTTAAACATGTCAATGTGCACAAAGCGAGGTCCATACAGAAATGGTTTGTCGAGATCGGTGTGGAAGAACTTGACCTGCTTGCACAGAGCCCTGACATCAACCCCATCAAACACCATTGGGATGATTTGGAACGCCGATTACGAGCCAGGCCTTATCGCCCACCATCAGTGCCCGACCTCACTAATGCTCTTGTGGCTGAATGGAAGCAAGTCCCCACAGCAATGTTCCAACATCTAGTGGAAAGCCTTCCCAGAAGAGTGGAGGCTGTTATATCAGCAAAGGGGGGACCAACTTCATATTAATGCCCACGATTTTGGAATGAGATCTTTGACTTGTAGGTGTTTGCATACTTTTGATCATGTAGTGTATATTTCACAGATTTTTAGATGGTACAATGATTCTCTACACTATACTTGCCTGTGTTCTCACAAACTGAAATTAGCCAAACTATTAGAATTTTATCAACCAGGAAATGGCAGAGCAATTTCTGTATAGTGCATCTTTAAATTTGGTAAGAGAATAAGACATTGCCTTTGGTGTATTAAAATTAGCTGCTTATTGTGGTTTCACATACATCCCCAATACGCTGGCTTCCTGAATTGAAGTTTTTCACGATTTTCCATTGACTTCAAAATACCTTGCTACCTCCTTAGTTGTGATACTGAACGCTCATGGCCATTGCGTCAATAAGGTGTAGGGTGAAGTTTCCCCAAAACACTAGTCATGGGTCAGTTTTGCATTATCCCCATTAATGGTTAAGGTTAGGATTGTGGGAAGGGAAGCTGATCCTAGATATATGCCTGGGTCAACTTCAGCCCAGAGCCGTGATAAGGTCCACTATCACATAGTGTTATCAAGATAACATGAATTGAAGACATTGAATAAATTTAAATGCACACTAATAATTTGATATTAAACTGATTATGGCAGTAGGCAGATTATGCAATAGCCATGTAAACACCTTACTCTGCTTATCTTAATCGGCATAAGGTCAAAATTGAAGTAAGCGTACATTGAGTAAAACACCTGGGTTTCTGAGCAATCTTTTGAATTAATAGGTAAACACCTTAATTGCTGTTCCAGTGGTGTATTTGATCTGTGGATGTGCTAGCACAAGCCAAGCAAGCCTTCCACTTTACCATGAGTGAAGTGTGTTCGGAACACTGAATGTATGCATCTTAGAAGTGGTTTTCACATACAAACTGTATACATCCGAACTCAGAATCAAATATGCTCCCCAAAAGTAACATGTTCGCTGTGGTGGAATGTTTATTTTGATTGACGATTTTCAGTCATCAGGTAGCCTGATTTCAGATGTGTAAACAGGATTATTAGGGAAATATTTTTTCTTGCAAAGCATGTAAACGTTTTAATCAAACTATTATGTTAATCAGACTATTATTGTGTGCATGTAACCACACTCACTGAGAATCCCAGAGTAGAAGTCTCCCATTCTACATTACACATTGTCACATTATACAGTGGTTAATAAACACCTCAGCTACCCTGTAAGTATCAGAAGTGTAATTATACCAGTGGAGGCTCCTCAGAGGTGGAAGGGGAGGACTATCCTCCTCAATGAATTTATTAAAAATGAAAATAGTGAAACATAAAAAAAAAGTGATCCTTTTGAGATAAAACTATACAAAATATGTTCAAGTCACCAAATAATTGATTAAAACACGCTGTTTTGCAATTAAGGTCTACAGTAGCCTCAACAGCACTCTAGGGTAGCACCATGGTGTAGCCGTAAGACAGCTAGCTTCCGTCCTCCTCTTGGTACTTTGACTTCAATATAAAACCTACGAGGCTCTTGGTTCTCACCCCCTTCAATAGGCTCACACAGTAATTATGAAAACTTCTGGAGGACATCCTTCAACCTATCAGAGCTCTTGCTGCATGAACTGACATGTTGTCCACCAAATCAAAATATCAGAGAATGAATCTACTACTGAAAACATAAACTACAGCTAACTAGCACTGCAGTGTATAAAATATGGTGAGTAGTTAACTCAAAGAGAGGGAAAGAAGCTTTTTGAACAGTTTTTAATAAATTAATTTCTTCAAAAATGGAGAAGCAAGAGAGAGATAGCTACTGTATAATTTGTTTAGTTTTTTCATTTTTACTACTCAAACACCCAGCTCAAACAGAGAGGGATGCTATATTACCTAGCTGGATATGACTATCCAACACTGGAACTCTTCCAAGTCAAGGTAAGCTTTTTATGTTATTAATTTATTGCCACCGGTGTAACTGTTAAACTTCTTGCTATCTGTACACTGTACTGCATGATTGTAGCGGGTTTACTAATGTGTTAGTTCTAGTAGCTATGTTGATGTTGACTTGACGTTAGCTAATATGGTGACAACGATGTAGGCTGTGTGTAACGTTTAGCGGTTATAAGGTTTGCTTGGAAAGTGTTTTCGCCTGGTCACAGACAGCTGTTGTGTTGTGCACTGAAGTCCACATGCAACGGGGAAAAGGGAGAGGATGAGCGCGCGTAGTTGCGAGAAGGATTTATACAACGATCTGGCTGCTATGAAAGTGAACTGTGTTTGCGTGTGATCATTCTGTTGAAAAACATTTCTTAAACGGAAACAAACAGAACAAAACATGTATAAACATACCTGAATTTGTCCAATAGAAACTCTTGTTTGCAAATGTTGGACTAATGATTACACCCTAGATCAGCTAGATGCAGGGAAGATTGTGCAAGGCGGTATTGAATGGGGCAACGTCTGTCACCTTGATTACTCAAATTTCTCTCGACCCGTGCACCTACGTTGTAAACTTTCATTCATAGGCTTTGTTGTAGCAACCTCACAATGGGTATAGGGAACCTATCGATGTTACATTGAGCTGGGTGAATGGATTATGAATAACAGTCATCCAATATCTGTAATAGAAATAAGGCCATGCGCATAAAAAAATGACTAGCATAGAACCATGGGATATTGCCGTTTACCTCTGCTCATTGGCTATCTACCCAGCTAGATTTCAAGACGATCAGTGGTCATTGGGTTAAAATACAGTCAATCAACGAGACAGTGGTCATATAATTGGTGCACAATGGGCTCGTCACTTGTTGTCTTCCAATCGTTTTTTCCGGGTCAATACGTCCCGCAAAATGACCCATCAAGTTTGGTTGTGTTACAAACAAACAGTTGATTGCAAGGAAACCAAACATGACTGGATAAAGTCAGGTATAGTCTGTGTATTTACGTCGGATGTTTCGTCGAAAATTGAATGACACGAAATTCAACGAGATAAGCGTTCACAAAATGTTTTGTGTTAGGCAATTAAAAATGGATTTAACGGAACAAAAGACCATTCATTGTGTAACAATGAGCCTTGGGATTGCAACCAGAGCAAGATCTTCAAAGGTAAACGATTTATTTCAATGCAATCTATGATTTTGTCACGCAAGTGCTGGTTGAATAAGTAGTTTGATATGGGGTCTGTGCTCAGATAATGGCAGCGTATTCTTTCGCAATAAATACTTTTTTTAATCTGACAACGCAGTTGGATTAGCAAGATTCTAGGCTTTCGAACCATGTGAGACACTTGTATTTTCATGAATGTTTAATATGACTATTTATGTCGCGATCACCGTATGTTGTCGAATTTAATCCCGCTAACGGGTTCGGTGCGCAGAGAGGTTAAATGACCTGTTCAACCTTCAACACAGTACCTGCTCGTGTATCAGATATTACCTATCCTAACTGCCATTGACAATAGATGATTGACTATCTGTGTATGGGTTCACAGAAACATGTATGGAGCCAGTACATGGAGACTTGCAAGATGACGTGATGAAGTCCAGACTGACAGACAGCTTGATACTGATGTCCTTGAATGGAGAGAGACCTGGCACTCTGCATATCTTTCTAAAAATTGTATCAATCAAGCATGGAGGGTCTTGCCTCCATGTGTTGTTTGTGCTATTCAACGCAAATATCCCTTGCCGACAGGAATCTATGTGGGATTCAAAGAGGCAGATGACGTGATTGGCCTATAGTAATTACACTACGATGACTCAGCTTGTCAGCCAGACATTGCCTCAACAACAAATTTTGTTAAATCACTCTAATAAACCAGTACATTCTATTTTGTTACAATCACAGTAATAAATGACATTATTTACTATCTACTATTAGTGATTTATTACAGTATGCCACATGATAGTATTGTGTATGTAATAAAGCAGTCAGATCAATGAATCAGTAACATTTGAATACTGAAGTTATATTGGTAAAACCCCAAACATCAGAGTATACCTATATAATGACAACAATCGATGAACTGGCAAAGACCGCTATAGATTTTTTACAACACAGACTTGGGGTCTGTATAATGAACAATACACAGTGTAGACAAGGCATTCTCAAAATTCATATCAATAAAATGTCAAATATACAATAAAATAGACAGTATAAATTAGATATGCTTTTATGTACAGTAGCAGCCTACATTGAATGTATTTTTTTCAAATGCTACAGATGCAGAGTGATAAGAACCAGAGGCTAACAAATTATGTTACAATATAATGTGTTTGTATTAGGTTGTAGTGCAAGGAGGACCATGTTGGGATGGGGGCCATGTTGTCAACCAGACCACAGCCTTTTCCAACGGATTTTGGCTCCTAGTATTTCAATTATTTGTCCATGCGTCTCTGCAAGACACGCTCCATCAGGTCATTCCTGAATTTTTGAGTGATGGGTGATATATTGGCTAGGCAATCCATAGTTTTAATTGTTTAGGGTAAACAATGAATCTTGGAGTGCCTGAAATTAGGAAAGAAAGGAACATAAACCAGTGAATACAATATAAACACAAGGACACTTCTTGGTTTCCTACATTGCACTCGGGCTGGATGCAAATGAGCAGATAAGTGTAGTGATTAGTGTAGTGGAGATAGTCAGGTCCCCGTATCCCCCACAGACGAAAAAAGGGTGCCCCTGAGCACAATTGAAAGGGAGCACCATCCCCCAAGGAAACCCCCCACTTTCCCCAAGCCAACCAAACTATCCTGGAGGGTGATTTACCTGTCCTTATGTTAGACTAGATCTGTCTGGACAGGCCAATGATTGAATTCCCATGCCAATATGACTGGTGCCAAATAGACATTAAGTATTTTGCTTTTGAACACCTACACACAAATCAGAGCACAATAATAATAGGATTCTAAGAAATAATTTCTCATCAGTGAAAAGGAAAGGTTATATATGTCTTTCATTTGATATACATGCTAATTCAATGAGGAACACACCTGTGTTTAAACAGTGCCATCTGATCAAGATCCTTCTGCAGGTGTTTGTGCATGACCAGAGTGTACAGTGCTTTGTAGGTTGACGAATCTTCCTGTAGCCACCTCTACTTCCTCTGCTGATCCTATGTTAGCTATCCATTGTAACAGTGGCATTCCACTCCGTCCTCTTACCAGCGATGGACCCAACAGATCTGATGAAGCATTAACTTGAACTCCAGAAAATGGCATTTGATCACAAACAGGCATAAGTTCAACAGACAAGCATTGCTGATATCTGCACACTGTTCTGGGGAATTAAGTGGTGAAAGAGTTGGGACTCTCACTCTCATCTCAGTTGTTGGCTCCTGATAGACAGGGCAGATTTATGTCCCTAGACCTGTCACAAACACTTCAACGTGGTCTGAGACCAACTGAGGGGAGTGAGACATGGGTGGGGTTGTTTTTCTACAGTTACACTATTGATGTATGTATTTACCTCCATCTCCTCCACATGAGCTACAAATCCACCACAGATGAATGCATATACTCTTCACCCAAGGCATAAGGTCTTTGTGTTTGGCCAGAGCCACCAATTTCCTCTTCATTCCTATTTTTCAACAGAGAAAAATGGCATGGCAGAGTAAATTGAGATTAATCAACTAATTCAATACAGTCTAGCTGGAAGACAAAGGTTGTATGTTGAATAAACATAAGACATTGACAGCCTCGACTATTAATCTTTATGTGAACAAGCTTGAAGGCTTGCCATTTTCTTTCCGTTACAGCCTTACTCTAAAATTAATTACATTGTTTTTCCCCCTAATCAATCTACACACAATATCCCATAATGACAAAGCAAAAACAGGTTTAGAAATGTAAAAAATGGAAATATCACATTTATATAAATCACCTTTGGCAGCAATTACAGCCTCGAGTCTTCTAGGGTATGATGCTACAAGCCTGGCACACCTGTATTTGGGCAGTTTCTCCCATTCTTCTCTGTAGATCCTCTCAAGATATGTCTGGTTGGATGGGGAGCGTCAGCTCCAGAGATGTTGTATCGGGTTCAAGTCTGGGCTCTGGCTGGGCCACTCAAGGACATTCAGAGACTTGTCTTGAAGCAAATCCTTTGTTGTCTTGGCTGTGTGCTTAGGGTTGTTGTCCTGTTGGAAGGGGAATCTTTGCACCAGTCTGACGTCCTGAGCACTCTGGAACAGGTTTTCATCCAGGACCTCTCTGTACTTTGCTCCGTTCATCTTTCCCTTGACCCTGAGTAGTCTCCCAGTCCCTGCCACTGAAAAACATCCCTATGGCATGATGCTGCCACCACCATGCTTCACCGTAGGGATGGTGCCAGGTTTCATCCAGACATGACGCTTGGCATTCAGGCCAAGTTCAATCTTGGTTTCATCAGACCAGATAAAATATTGTTTCTTATGGTAGGAGAGTCCTTTAGGTGCATTTTGGCAAACTCCAAGCGGGCTGTCATGTGCCTTTTACCGAGGAGTGGCTTCCGTCTGGTCACTCTACCATTAAGGCCTGATTTATGGAGTGCTGCAGAGATGGTTGTTCTTCTGGAAGGTTCTCCCATCTCCACAGAGGAACTCTGGAGCTCTGTCAGAATGACCATTGGGTTCTTGGTCACCGCCCACACCAAGGATCTTCTCCCATGATTGCTCAGTTTGGTCAGGCAGCCAGCTCCAGGAAGTGTCTTGGTGGTTCCAAACTGGTTCCATTTAAGAATGATGATGCCACTGTGTTCTTGGGGACCATCAATGCTGCAGAAATGTTTTAGTACCCTTTCCCAGATCTGTGCCTCGACACAATCTGGTCTTGGAACTCTACGGACAATTCCTTCGACCTCATGGCTTGATGTTTGCTCTGACATGCACTGTCAACTGTGGGACCTTATATAGACAGATTTGTGCCATTAGATAAAATAACAATATATGAACCAAGATGTGTTGTATGACAGGATTGGATGCTGCAAGCAATTTCAATTGCGTTTGAGTTGCTTATTTTATCAGCAAATTTGCATGAGATGGTGTGACTTGCAATTTGAATCTGCAACAGAAACTGCATCCAAATAGTTTTGTGTGACACACACTGAATGACATGGACAGCCTATCCACAAGATAATTGACAGTCCTATCACATTTTATCATGAGAACAGCTGCTATTCAATCAATCAATCAGATAATGTTAGATCGACTTCACACTTATTCTCAGTATTTGTTCTGACGTGTATAGAATGCCCACTGCTTTTGGACAACACTGTGTACTGGTTGGACTTGTGCATTGATCTGGTGGGTGGCGACAGATAATAACCATACCACAATATAGCAGGCTTCACCCCCAAAACCTTTCCTGTCCACAAAGGCATATTTATAATCTCTAGGAACTGTACTTACCAGACATAATGTGAAATATGTCCCTCGCTATCAAAAAAACATCTGAATCCAACTTTTGTCCAAACCGCACCATATTCCCGCTGTGTATATAGGGATAGATTTTGTGGTAGGAACTCTCGCTTGAAGTGCGTGGTCGGCAACCCGCTGTCTAACTCGGTCTAACTACGTGAGCTAGCTAGCTACTTTCTAACGTAAGCTAACTAATAGCTTGAAAATACTTCCACCAGTGACAACAATCTTCAGTCACGGTTGCAAGGTAAAAATATTGCTTTGGATGAGCAATGGCAGTCTGTTGATGTACTTTTTCCACACTTTGCTTACTTGATATCTAGCGAACTCGGTCAAAACTGTCTCAGCAGGCCAACTATGTTAACACTCCAGCACAGCCTAACCTTGTGTCCACTGTCTCAGAGAATTAATAAAGTGTGTAGTTCCGATTAAAAAATGTCAAAATAAATGCTTTCAAAATAACCATAATCAAAACATTAGAATTTTAGATATACTTGTAAATAATACTTAGTGTACAAAGTGCTATTGCTCTTCTTTTGAAAGGAGGTGGCAAGTACACACCAATTGACTTTCAGCAATTACACTAAGTTAACGATATGTTACATTCAACTTCATTCAAACTGCATGCAAAGACATACGAATGGTGTCCATGACTTTGTCTGACTCTGGGTAAGTAGGAAATTACCCAAAAATCACCAAATCACAAATTATCCCTTTAAAAAAAATCTAATTTTAATGGTCACACACATTTTTAACAGATATTATCTTCAGAAATGACTGTCAAAGCAACAACATAACTTGGGCTTTATAGGGCTGGGCGGTATATAATATACCGGTATTGATGCACAGACTGTGGGTTTTTACTTTACATTGTATAACAGTATTTCAATGTTTGTTTTGTTAACCCATTAAGGGTCTATCAGAGTACAAAACGTGCACACGTATGCACAGCAGTGTTCTAGAATATTGGACCGTTGACTTTCATACTTTTCGAATTCTCAGCGCAGCCCAAGCAATTTCTCCAACTGTTAACACATTCAAATTAATAAAGGACGCATTGGTTGGGAATTGTGGGGAAGTGCACGTTCGGGCAGTGTGTCCCCCGCAGATGGTAGTCTCAGAGGCGCGTAGCTATGTCACAACGGGACGCCGAACTATCGGGTCTCAGCAACTGTAGACTATGATTGAAATATTTATATTTTCACACCCAGCCGCGATCTTCCTAACGACGCCTCTCTACCAGACAAACTCACTGCATTTTATACACGCTTCGACAATAACAACATTGTGCCGGGTGTGAGGGGCTGCCACCAACCCAGAGGAATGGGTGTTCTCGCTCTCCAAGGCCACGTGGCCTGACGGTATTCCAAGGCACGGTCATTTTCAACCTTTCCTTGTGCCAGTCTGTAATCCCCATGTTGTAAGACCTTTCCTGTTCCCAAGAAAAATAAGGCTTCATTCCACAAAGACTGTAGCAAAGACGGTACCGCCCTGTAGCAATCACATCTGTAATCTTGAAGTGCTTTGAAAGGCTGGTTATGGCACACATCAACACCATCATCCCAGACACCCTAGACCCACTCCAATTTGCATATCGTCCCAACAGATCCATAGACAACGCAACAATCTCAAATGCACTCTACACTGCCCTCACCCACCTAGATAAGAGGAATAACTATGTGAGAATGCTGTTCATTGACTACAACTCAGCGTTAAACACCATTGTTTGTCACCAAGCTTAGGACCCTGGGACTGAACACCTCCCTCTGCAACTCTGCAACTAGATCCTGGATTCCTCACGGGGCAACAGCTCCTCCGCCATGGCGACCATCAACACGGGGGCCCCACAAGTGTGTGTGCTTAGTCCCCTCTGTTCTCCCTGTTCACCCACAACTGTGTGGCCATACAGGACTCCAACACCATCATCAAGTTTGCTGACGACACGATGTGGTAGGCCTGATCACTGACAACGATGAGACAGCCTACATGGAGGTGGTCAGTGACCTGACAGTGTGGTGCTGGAACAACAGCCTCTCCCTCAATGTCAGTAAGACCAAGGAACTGATAGTGACCTACAGGAAATGGGGGGCTGCAGTGAAGCGAGTCAAGAGCTTCATGTTCCTCAGTGTTCAAATAAGGTCCACAAAAGAGGTTGGCACGGGAGTGAAAATGTATTTCTGCCCCATCTTGTCCTGTCTTACCTATTTTAGTTAAATGCACTGACTGTAGGCCTCTGGATAAGAGCGTATTCTAAATTACCTAAATGTAGATTGATTAAGGCTGTAGAATGAGGATAGAGACCCCAGCAGGATGGTATGCTCAGCACAGGCATAAATCTGTAGCCTACAGCTGAGCACTGCGCACAAATGAACATTTACAACATGAACATAAAAAAAAAAATCTGAGCGGCAGTAATGCATAAGTCAATCAATTTTTATTTCACTCTTCACCTCAGATTGCATGGTTTAGTTAAATACACAAACAATCGGGCTTGTGGGTAAAGTTGTTAGGATTAGAGCACCTATGCCGCTTGTCCCGCTCTCCGGTAGGTAGCCTATTTGATTCAATCTCAGCATATTTTTTTTTACAAGTGTACTCTGTTCCTTCCTTGTCAAAGAGAACTCCTTCACTCCATCAAATTTAGCTAAAACATTGCTCTTTCCTTGGCTCTAATGTTAATGTTTGTGATGCATCCTTGGCTGCAACAAGACACTGCAATTCCTTGAAGGCTTCATCATTTAGCCTACTGACATACAGTTGGCATCAGCCTAGTGACTGGCAACAACTGGAGCAAGGCGTGAGTGAGCCAACAGGAGGGGGGAAATGTCCTTTTTATTTTTTTACGATATTAGGCCTAGCCTACACATATTTTTTTAATACTTCACACATGACATATTTCCGGCAAAATAACTATTCCTATACTGCCCATTCCTGTAGACTGTTTGTCTTGTCCCAGAGTTGACTCCAGAACTTCCCTCATGTCAACTTCTAGTCCACACACGCGCGCCCTGCCGTGAAGAAGCCGCGACAGAGGTTGAAAAGGTTTGGCATGGGCCCTCAAATCCTCAAAAAGTTCTACAGCTGTACCGATGAGAGCATTTTGACCCTCGATTGCATTGTCGAGTACAGAAAGAGGATTGAACACGCCCCCATTCTCATCGACGGGGCTGTAGTGGAGCAAGTTGAGAGCTTCAAGTTCCTTGGTGTCCACATCACCAACAAACTATCATGGTACAAACACACCAAGAAAGTGTTGAAAAGGGCTCGACAACGCCTATTCCCCCTCAAGACATAAGACTGCTAAATAGCTAACAAAATGGCTACACAGACTAACAAAATGGCTACACAGACTGAGTTGACCCTTGTATTTTATTTTTGCACTGTCTCTATGCACACTCACAGGGCCCTACACACACACACACACATTTTTTTAGCTAGCTAATACAGACTGATACTAGTACTGGTGTAAGCTTAGATCGGCATGTTGTTTATGCAATGGTATATACTAAATCAGAGAGGAATAGGCGAAGCATGAATATTTTAACTACATCAAAGCTACATTATGTAAGATAAAACCTTTAATATAACATCTAATTAGGGTCCACTTGGAAACACTGAACAACAGCCTGTCATAATCCCTCCTTGTCTTTTTCATTTGTTTACATGTCAAACAAAAAACACAATATTCCAACTTTTGGTTGAAGTTCAATTGAACAGTATAAATGATTGAACAATAATAAACAATCAGAATTGTTAAAAACACTTAGAATATACAGTGCCTTCAGAAAGTATTCACACCCTTGAGTTTTTCCAGATTTTTTTCCCCCACCGAATCTCCTTTTGGATACTTGGTAACAATTAGGATGGGATAATGTTAGCTAATTTGAAGTGAGTGCTCATGATCATCTTTATCCTAGTTTGTTCATACAGTGCCTTTTGTTTTATGTTTGGGGTTAATCCAAATCTCACTAGAGCTAAACAGACAAAATCCTAGAGGAAAACACGGTTCAGTCTGCTTTCCAACACTGTATTCAAAGTGCCCACTATATTCACCTTTCAACATGAAAATAACCTAAAACACAAGGCCAAATATACACTGGAGTTGCTTACCAAGACGACATTGACTGTTCCCGAGTGGCCGAGTTACAGTTTTGACTTGAAAAATCGGCTTGAAAATCTAGGGAAAAACTTGAAAATGGCTGTCTAGCAATGATCAACAACCAACTTGACAGCGCTTGAAGATTTTTTAAAACAATAATGTGCAATTATTGTACAATCCAGGGGAGCTTTCTCTTAGAGACTTAACCAGAAAACCTCACTGCCAATGGTGATTCTAACATGTATTGACTCAGTGGTGTGAAACTTATGTAAATTAGATATATTTCTGTATTTCATTTTCAAATCTCTAAAAACGTGTTTTCACTTTGTCATTTATGGGATATTGTGTGTAGATGGCTGATTATAAAAACATTCAGGCTGTAACACAACAAAATGTGGAATAAGTCTAGGGTTATGAATACTTTCTGAAGGCACTGTATATGTTGCTACCTTAGTGTCATGCACTGCTCATAAAGCATATTTAGAACTGTTGCCCAGCCCTAGGGCTTTACAATGATTGTGACATTTTGAAATATTTGGGGATTAAGAGGGTTAAAATCTTCCACAGGTTTGGAGGGACATGTCAAAATGCTGAATTTTAGCACTTTAGCAAGCCTTCATTCATATACAAAAGCGTATTTGTTGAATTCTCAATGTGGTATATATTAAATGGCAATTCATGTATTATGACAGGCTTTAAAATACAATAATTGGTCCACAATTTTCTACTTAAAATATCTAAAAAGGCACTATTTTTGTGGAACAACCCAGAAGGTAACACTGGACCAAAGTCTCTATTATGGTTATTGCTGTACTGTAGGGCCTTCTCTACTATGTGGGACACTCCTATCTTCTGTTTCTAAGGCTGTCCCAGACAATAATTGTGCGACAGAAAGCTGTCTGTTCTTTTGAGCCATCAATTGGTCAAAATTTTAAAACATGTATTTTTCCATATATAGACACACCCTATGTGTTTGAATAAAATCAACTACATGCACTGAGTTTGTTGGATGCTTTAAGCACACTGCTTGATCAAATAAGACATACAAATGACTCAAGAGGGAGACAGATCAAGATAATGAAAAGTATTAATATTTAAGGCTCCATTCTCTTCTCTGTGCTGGAGTTCTTTTACAAATTGTTGCTTACTGGAACACCCAAAGTCATCCATTTGCTATAATAGGATTTGAAGCAATAGCCTACCCGCGTGTGGTCAACTATTTCAGCACCATTCGTGCTGCTCTGAGACAAGCATGGGGACTGGTCTTGATAAATCAATGAGATTTTTTATTTTCACTGAATCTCCGTATTGGTTAGCCTACAATTACGGTGTGGAAATGTTAGGATTATTTTGCTCTTCCCTCGCAGTCACTTAATAGCCTACTCCCGACCGGTCATGTTGTACAGTGCCATATTTTCCTGACGGAAACCCTGAGGGTTTAGTTTTTTGTTTTTCTTGGAATAAAAACACCATAATATTAATAAAATTAATTAAGGTGCATTTCTTAAAATTAATCCCATATACTATGTGTGCTCTTCTGGACTTAATGAAAACATTTACAGGGCTTTCTATTCTTCTTTGTGCAATAGTGCCATAAGCTGTTTGCACATATTCCAATCCAGTGCTGAGCTGGTGTCTGGCCGATGCGCATACCATGGTCCTGAATACACCTGTTGTGCCTGTACTGTAGATCACTCATTTGAGTGGTAGATCTGATGATTATTTCATGAGCTCGCAACATGACGGACTGGATACTTCATCCATTTGTAACAGTACAATTTTATCACTGCACTTGTCTGCTGCTGAATAATCTCTCTCTCTTTTTCTCTTTGAAAATGTAGGTGATAGACATGTTGTGTGTTTCATTGTTTGTTTACTGTCTGACTTGGACTGTCAGCCTGTTTTGTCAGCGGTGTTGCTGTAAGCGGTTGTCTAGTTGCACACTTCCGCTGCCTACTTAATAATAATGGCGAAATTGGTTGTTTTTTGGTCATATTTATCTTGTGTTATGTTAAATGATGCAATATTATTGCCCAAATGTTCACATAAATAAATCTTAATCCCCACTGATGCATAACAAGGTAGTTTAGTGGAAGTATATGACGTATCAATTATGCAATACAATAGAGAAATCATGCACAAAGTAGCCTACACAAACACAAATCACGTGAAATATTTAAGCAATAAGGCCCGAGCGGGTGTGGTATATGGCCAATATACCACGGCTAAGGGTTGTTCTTAGGCACGACGCAACGCGGACGCAGCCCTTGGCCGTGGTATATTGGCCATATATAACAAATCCCTGAGGTGCCTTATCGCTATTATAAACTGGTTACCAATGTAGCTATGTTTTGTCATACCCATTGTATACGGTCGGATATACCCCGTCTTTCAGCCAATCAGGATGCAGGTCTCGAACCACCCAGCATATGCCTATATTATTCTGTACCAGGGGCAGGTAATGCGGCTTGGCAGGCACTAGCTGAGCCCGTGAATATCATATCAAAGATTTCAGCAATGGACAGTTCCGCACTCCGCTCTATACTCTGACTCCTGATACTCGCAGTCACAACAAGAATTGTGAATTTATTCCCATATCATCTCATGAGTTCTACAGTTTAGCCTCTTTATTTTGCTTCTCGATAGAAGAGCTTTAGGGACAGGCTATGAGGTTTATGCCAGGGCGCTGACTCGATTGGTGGCGATCACTAGCCTCGGCCTACAGAAATCAGACTACAGCCTAGAAAAGTTAGGGTAGAAATATGTGGAAACCATGGAGTATGGAACTGAATGTAGCATAGGCCTTTTTTGTAACCCATAAACCTCCTGTAGCAAAATGCACAATACAGAGATCAGCAGCAACTGGCATCCAACTGGCATTCAGCTGCTGGGAAAGTGTAGGAACCCCTTGAGTACCCCGTTCTCATGTAACACACCACCACGGAAATCTGTTCAATTTCTTACGTCCGTGTTTATCTGGTCCCTTAGCTTAACATATCAGCCATAAGTGCTAGGTCTATTATTTAATTCTGGATATAATGGTGGATGTATTTCTCATTGCCATGATTTTAGGTCATTCAGAGTAGCCTACATCTGTTTCTCATAGAATTTTTCACACAAGTCGCCTTTCATTTCCAGGCAGGCAGGTTGGAAAATGATTGCCAAAATTACAGTATACCCACTTCTCCATGCACCATGACTACACCACTGATGTTTGGGTATTTTTGCTGGAAAATGTTGGCAGTCACTTTTACTCAGCCCCAGCCACACGGCTATGTCTGCCTACGCCTCTGACTCAAAAAGGGCAAACAATTCCCATAATGAAATATAAGAAACTGGCATTTAGCTCAAACAGACCACTGCTGAGGGTCTGCCACACATACGCACACAAACAAAGTGTGAGGAAGGAGATTAAGAGAATCGAGAGACTAATAGTCTGTGTTTGAGCATGTGTGTGCGTGCATGCATGTGTGTGTGTTGGTGGGTTGAAGGGTCAAGTCCAGCTCTCAAATTAATTGGATATTCGTGTCTGGCAGAGAAAGCAAACTGCCCACCATCCACTGGAGTCAGCAACATCCTACTTATGCTCTCACACAACTAATGTGCGTAAAGAACACTCACTTAACTTGCACACACCCACTCAGTCACTCAAACAAGATAACTCATACAGAGGTACACACTACATGACTAACATGTTCCCCCACACACACAGTCTTCTTTCCCAACCCCCTTTCTTTCACATATAGAATGAAGTACACACTTTCCTAAAACAATGCATAAACACATGCTATACAAAAAAACTACCACCTTGCACTGTTTTCAGTCTTTCCACAAGGCATGTCTCTTTGTTAGCCTTTAGGGTGTGATAGGCCTATGTGTTATAGGCACAGAGAGTGTGTCATGCGCTTGAAAAGCATTAAGATAGGAGAGTGTGAGTATTGGTTTAAGCTCTAATACACCATGGAGAGGAAAAAGGAGGGCAAATGGGGTGCACGTGACATTTGCAGGTTATCCAGTAATTTCATAGAGGTAGATGGACACAAGGAAGAGTGGAACCCCCTTCCTATAGAAACATTTGTCACACAGTTGTGAACTGATTTTCTTGTTGTTGTCATGGTCTCTATAACAACAAGGTAAAGAAGTCATGGGAAAGTAACATTCTGGGTGTTATCTGGTCAGATTACCAAACGGGATACTCAACAAGGGGCTATGCGTTCCATGGAAAAAAATAAATGGCGTCAAAGGTGTGTTGCATGATGCGCTAGAGCAGTACTGTACTCCTTCAAACATTCAACCTCCAGCTGTGTACCTCCTCTAGCACCAGCACACACACACACACACACACACTATACACTCATTTTTATGTTAAATAAATGTGAGTTGTGTCACAACCCGGCTCATGGGAAGTGACAAAGAGCTCTTATAGGACCAGGGCACAAATAATAATATAATAATAATCAAACATTTTGCTCTTTACTAAGCCATCTTACAAATCAAATATTTTTTGTTCATCAAAAATTGTGCATAACCCACAGACAGTCCCCACAGACTGTATTCATGCTAGTGACGGCCAAGAATCCACTCTCACATAGGTACGTGGTTGCAAAGGGCGTCAGTGTCTTAACAGAGCGATTTGCCAAGGCAGGATTCTCTGAGCGCAGCCATATCCAGAAATCTGGCAGTGGCTTCTGATTAAATTCAATTTTCACAGAACCGTTTGTAGCAATTTCGATGAGGCCCTCTTGTCCAGATATCAGTAAGTGGACTGGAGGTAGGGCATGAAAGGGATAACGAATCCAGTTGTTTGTGTCATCCATTTCGGGAAAGTACCTGCGTATTTGCGCACCCAGCTCACTCAGGTGCTATGCTATATCACATTTGACATTGTCCGTAAGCATGAGTTCATTTGCACTCAAAAAAATCATACAAATGATGGAAAGACCTGCGAGTTGTCCTTGTTAAATGCAAACAGAAAAGAGCTCCAACTTCTTAATCATAGCCTCGATTTTGCCCAGCACATGGAATATAGTTGCGGAGAGTCCATTTAATCCTAGATTCAGATCATTCAGGCGAGAAAAAACATCACCCAGATAAGCCAGTCATGTGAGAAACTCGTCATCATGCACGTGGTCAGACAAGTGAAAATTATGGTCAGTAAATAAAACTTTAAGCTCGTCTATCAATTCAAAAAAACGTGTTGATACTTTTCCCCTTGATAACCACTTCTGTGTGTTGTAAAATCGTTACATAGTCGCTGCCCATTTCACTGCATAATGCAGAAAATGCATGAGAGGTCAGGGGCCTTGCTTTAACAAAGTTACCCCTTTTTCACTGTAGTGTTCAAAACGTATTTCAAGCTGTCAAACATTCCCTTGGCAGCAAGAGACTCTTGGTGGATGCTGCAGTATACTCAAGTGGTGTCGGGAGGAACTGCTTGCACGTGCATTACCCCTCCACTATGTCTCCCTGTCATAGCTTTGTACCATCAGTACAGATACAAACACATCTTGACATCCATTTGATGTCACAAAGCTGTCCAGTACTTTAAAAAATATACTCTCATGTTGTCCTGGTTTCCAGTGCTTTGCAGAAGAGGATGTCTTCCTTTAATTGACCCCCCATAAACATAATGGACATAAACCAGGAGCTGTGCCATGCCCACCACATCCAGCTGTAACGCATATAATTCACTGTCTTGTTTGTGAAGCAGTAATTGTTTCAAAATCTCCTGCCATGTCACTGATGCGTCGTGAAAATGTTGTTTGATGAAGACATTGTCTGTATAGTTTTTTTGGCCTTTATCCCCCAGCATTTCCCCAGCCATATTCGCGGCAGCAGGAATAATTAAGTCCTCCACAATAGTATGGGGCTTGCCTGTCCTAGCCACTTCGTTAGCTCACCATATAAGACGCCTCTAGACCCTTTTTATTAATGGTATCTGTTGCTTTCATACATGTCTTACTACTCGAAAGTAGTCTTTATTCTCGCTCAAAAAACTCCTGTGGTCTATTTTCAAGTTCTCACATTTCGTTTTTAAATGTCTGTGCAAGAGTGAAGGTTTCCCGCGAGAGAGTAATGTTTAATGTGATTGGATGTTAATTATTTGACTAGGCTACCTGTATTTGACATTGTGTTGTTATTTCGCTGAACACTAGATGGTTAAAAAAAAAGTTTGGCAGTGAAACGAGGCTACTCAGGTGAGAAAAAACCCGCACCCAAATATAAATTTTGGGGTACCCCCGACGGCATTGCTCGTACCCCCGCAATTTGGGAGTACCGGCGCTAGAGGAACTGACCTTCCACGGAGTTGCATTATTTTCCAGAGAATGCATAGAGCCCGAGTTGGTTATCCCTTTTATACCACGGCTATAATTTAACACATTTGCCGTAGAAATGTGTTCAACAAGTAGCAGCTTGCTAGTTTAACTAACCAAACCATCAGTCCCATCTTGCTATTATGAAAATCTTATTCAACAATACCAATACTGTTTTCAATTCAGTTTTTGCTTTCAAAAGCAGCTCAAACAAAATATGGAAAAATTAACTATACCATTGAATTCTACCGTGTATAAATATACTGTCCGTTATAGGGAAATAATGCACTCTAGAATGCCCTTCAAGCCAATAAGAAATGAGTATTCAACAATGCCTTGGTATAGTCACATAAAGATGTACAGTGCCTTGCGAAAGTATTCGGCCCCCTTGAACTTTGCAACCTTTTGCCACATTTCAGGCTTCAAACATAAAGATATAAAACTGTATTTTTTTGTGAAGAATCAACAACAAGTGGGACACAATCATGAAGTGGAACGACATTTATTGGATATTTCAAACTTTTTTAACAAATCAAAAACTGAAAAATTGGGCGTGCAAAATTATTCAGCCCCCTTAAGTTAATACTTTGTAGCGCCACCTTTTGCTGCGATTACAGCTGTAAGTCGCTTGGGGTATGTCTCTATCAGTTTTGCACATCGAGAGACTGACATTTTTTCCCATTCCTCCTTGCAAAACAGCTCGAGCTCAGTGAGGTTGGATGGAGAGCATTTGTGAACAGCAGTTTTCAGTTCTTTCCACAGATTCTCGATTGGATTCAGGTCTGGACTTTGACTTGACCATTCTAACACCAGGATATGTTTATTATTGAACCATTCCATTGTAGATTTTGCTTTATGTTTTGGATCATTGTCTTGTTGGAAGACAAATCTCCGTCCCAGTCTCAGGTCTTTTGTAGACTCCATTAGGTCTTCCAGAATGGTCCTGTATTTGGCTCCATTCATCTTCCCATCAATTTTAACCATCTTCCCTGTCCCTGCTGAAGAAAAGAAGGCCCAAACCATGATGCTGCCACCATCATGTTTGACAGTGGGGATGGTGTGTTCAGGGTGATGAGCTGTGTTGCTTTTACGCCAAACATAACGTTTTGCATTGTTGCCAAAAAGTTCAATTTTGGTTTCATCTGACCAGAGCACCTTCTTCCACATGTTTGGTGTGTCTCCCAGGTGGCTTGTGGCAAACTTTAAACGACACTTTTTATGGATATCTTTAAGAAATGGCTTTCTTCTTGCCACTCTTCCATAAAGGCCAGATTTGTGCAATATACGACTGATTGTTGTCCTATGGACAGAGTCTCCCACCTCAGCTGTAGATCTCTCCAGTTCATCCAGAGTGATCATGGGCCTCTTGGCTGCATCTCTGATCAGTCTTCTCCTTGTTTGAGCTGAAAGTTTAGAGGGACGGCCAGGTCTTGGTAGATTTGCAGTGGTCTGATACTCCTTCCATTTCAATATTATCGCTTGCACAGTGCTCCTTGGGATGTTTAAAGCTTGGGAAATCTTTTTGTATCCAAATCCGGCTTTAAACTTCTTCACAACAGTATCTCGGACCTGCCTGGTGTGTTCCTTGTTCTTCATGATGCTCTCTGTGCTTTTAACGGACCTCTGAGACTATCACAGTGCAGGTGCATTTATACGGAGACTTGATTACACACAGGTGGATTGTATTTATCATCATTAGTCATTTAGGTCAACATTGGATCATTCAGAGATCCTCACTGAACTTCTGGAGAGAGTTTGCTGCACTGAAAGTAAAGGGGCTGAATAATTTTGCACGCCCAATTTTTCAGTTTTTGATTTATTAAAAAAGTTTTAAATATCCAATAAATGTCGTTCCACTTCATGATTGTGTCCCACTTGTTGTTGATTCTTCACAAAAAAATACAGTTTTATATCTTTATGTTTGAAGCCTGAAATGTGGCAAAAGGTCGCAAAGTTCAAGGGGGCCGAATACTTTCGCAAGGCACTGTATTTTTACAATTTCCTTCTACAACCATTGTTCAATCTGACCAAGATGTTCTAAAAGACGTAATAATAGCGCCATGTACCAAATATTGCCTGCCAGGTAGACTGTTGACATGGCATAGTGGATCAGTGATGATTGTGTTTGCATGCTTGGGTTCATTTTTGCGTGTGTGGTAGCGTTCCCCTTTGTGTTTAAGAGCCCTAGCTGAGAGACGAGAGGTAATTATAGAAACATTGGCCTACCGAGTGGAGCAGTGGTCACTGCATCGCAGTTGCTAGCTGTGCCACTAGATATCCTGGTTCTAGTCCAGGCTCTGCTGCAGCCGGCCGCGACTGGGAGACCCACGGGGTGGCGCACAATTGGCCCAGCATTGTTCGGGTTCGGAGAGGGTTTGGCCGGCATGTATGTCCTTGTCCTATCGCGTTCTAGTGACTCCTGTGGCGGGCCGGGCGCATGCACGCTGACACAATCACCAGGTGTACAGTGTATCCCCCCCCCCCACATTGGTGTGCCTGGCTTCCGGGTTAAGTGGGCATTGTGTCAAGAAGCAGTGTGGATTGGTTGGGTCGTGTTTCGGAGGACACGTGGCTCTCGACCATCGCCTCTCCCGAGTCCACACGGGAGTTGCAGCGATGAGACTGTAACTTAATTGGATACCACAAAATTGGGGAGAAAAAGGGGTAAAAAAAGATATATATATAATAAAAAAAAATATTTACATAAACATTATATACGGTAATTCTGCTCTTCCGCCACATATACAATACTCAAGAGACATCACATCACTCACACAAATACACACACAGACTACGTACATTAAGAGAATGATTCACCATTCACCACACCATTCCTTCTTCCCAAAAATGCACTCACTCACACATGCTGGGGTCCATGACTGAAGGCAAACAACAGTTGTCTTGGGGGTGTAGTTTGATGTGGATGTTTCTTGAGTATGTCTTTGCCATTCAATCACAACAAACAAGTCCAGTAGTGAGTACAGCAAGGTAAGCTAAGCTATCTTTGCTATGAAGAGAACAAAGTTTGAAGTTGAGGACTTCTCCCCTCTTGACTGGCTATCCTATCTAGCTGATATTTCTCAGTCAAATCAGCTATGGCAAGATAGCAACAGCCAGTGTCTGGAATGTGTTTCATAAGACCTTGTAACTTAGTTTCAACATTTCATCACGTCATGTAAATATATGTTACCTTGGTATCATCTGCGAGGTGAATGCCGTTTGAGTCAGCTCAGCTGTTCTACACCACAATATTCTATATGTCTAGTTGTTTCATCTCATCTGTCTTTATGTTCGCTGTTAGATCTTTCCCATGAGACAAATCCCAGAACTGCTAATATCCCTACAAAAGGTGTAGGCTACATGTGAAAATTGCACAAACATCGGCCAGCTTGAGTGTAGATACATTTATCAACAACAAAAATCGATGATTGTGTTGTGTTACAAAGACAACACATTTAATGCTGTAAATATCACATTGATGTGCTTATGAAGACAGCATGCATACACTTACCTAATAAATAAAAAGAAGTTGTGTGTAGAGTACAAGTAGACAAGTACCATCCTTAATTTACTTTTGCCCTAGAAAATACACGTACAACTTAAATGAGAACAGGCAAGCTAGCTACCTAACTTGCAAATCTGGGTTAGATATATCTTTGTCAGAGTTTAAATCCGTTGGCTAGCTAGCTAACGTTAGCTAGCCAGTTTGCTTGAAACATTATTCAAAGCTAGCTGGCTACATCCTACGATTAGCTAGCAGGCTAGTATCCAAGTGCCTGCCCTGGATTGACCCTAAATGGAAATGGGCTACAGTTAGCTAGATACCTTGCTAACAAAAGCTAACGTGAGCTATGCACATCTTCCTCCATGGCCGATCCTGGCCCTTGTGCCACCCTAGGCAAGACAAAAAAAAACTGAAAGTTCTGAATGAAAGGTAAAATGTTGAAAACAGGTTCATTTTTGGTTCTGAATGACAGTTGAGGTATTTTCTGGACATTGAAAATACGTATTATCCTGATGTTGAAATTTGGTTCATTTTCAGTTCTGGATGAAAGTTGAAAAGATGTAATTTATAGACATTAATGTTTGGGCCAAATCAAGTCTGGTCCAAACCGGACAAAATACTGAACCAAACATAGACATCATGGATCGTTTCAGATTTCGTCCGAACCGGACCAAAAACCAACATCTGTGGACATGGAAATTAAGACCGGTCCGGACAAGACCAAAAAAAGATGTCCAAAAGACATCAGCGTCAGTCCATACTTACTGAGGTATAGGCTACAGTGTCGCCTGAAATATCATTTTAGGAATGCCCATGTAGGTCTACCATTTGCAAAACACCAAAAAAAGATGTCTGAAAGATGTCAGCCCATGCTTACTTGGATGTAGCCTACCATGCCGGCCAGCAATGGAATTTTATGAATGCCCATCCATGTGGTAGGCCTACCGCTTGTAAAAATAAATAAATAAAAATGTTAAAAAGGCCATTGCATTCGCTTTATTAGTCCTGATTCCTGTGACGAATCAATTTGGCTATTAAAGCTCTGAATATCAGTTACCCAACTTTATCAGGAGGAGTTATCCTGAGCCTATTTGCAATGTGTTCACACAGCGGGAAGTGCAGAAGTATTTTATTTTTCGCTGTGATCAGCTCATAAACATTGTAAGGATACAAACTTGAAATCACTGATCATGACAAATTAGCCCACGGGAATAAACTCCTGGACAGCAGCTGTGATTAGCCTGATTGTCCGTTCCATATTGTCCATTTTACTTTGGCCTGTCCTGTTTAATGATATGTTGTTTGATAACGTGTATGAGCATTTTTATTTGATTGGGCACCAATTAGGTTAGGCCATTTGATCTGAGAAACCTGATGTAAAAGGTTTCTGTCTCATTATATTGCCATACATTTTATCTCCAGCCTGTAGGCTATAAAAAAGGTCACATAGGCTACCCTTTCTACCATGTGCTTTTTCTGCTACATGATTTTTTGATGTTGGTGGAGCGCTGCAGCGATACATTTCTCCAACAGCACCCTGGAGAGGCACGCTTGGAATGGACAAGATAAATATTTGGCGTCCCTGCCTTTGACAAAGTGGGCCTTGCTTATCACAGGGCGGAAACAGCGCTCACCTAAAAAGCCCATATGCCACTGATGAGAGAAATTGGCATTGTTTATTGGCAGAATTACATGTATGTGAGGTTTTATGTGTTGTTGGAGGTGCGTCTTGATGCATTAAGCTAGCTACAGTATCATCTCCCTTTCATCTATGGTATCATATAGCTAGCCTGGCTCACTAGCATTATCAAATAATGTGGTATAAGCAAAAATAGCTACTAGCTAGCTAATACCAGCTATCTACTTAGCTAACGTACTCACCAACACCAGTGGTTTGACAGTTGACAGGCAGCAGAAGTGATCATGTCGGATGTAATCCATTCCTGGCCATCTGGCAATATTGTTGAAATGCATTGGAAGTTTGCACCGACTTTATGGAAGCCCATTTTCACTCCTATTTGCAGGGGGAAACGTGTGTACTTTGCACCCATATGCAGACTGGACAACAAATGCCCACATGGCAGCTGGGGTGGACCACAACGTGTTGTCTCTGAGCAATTGAGCATCAGCATTGGCAAAAGTGGGTAAGTAAGTAATCCATAGCAAACCCTTCAGTAAGTAGTGATGAACTCACTTACAAAGCTCAGTTTTAAACCAGACTGACTTTATGGAAAAAAATGATCCTATTTACACTTTGATGTCAATTCTGACACAATAATTAATATTTCTGGCTTATTTCGATGCCACATAGAACCAACTTCTTTGGTTTTAAAACGGCCTAAGGGGCAGTTGACCTTTAAAGGCAAATAATACAGGCAAACATACACAGCAGTCCGTCAAATCCTATTTAGTGTGTTTGTTTCTTTAATAGACTCAGGTATGGAAATCAGTAGCTAATCTGCATCTATTGCTTCACCACAGAAAGCTGATATACATAAAACACGTCTCAACAGATACCATTAAAACACACCACATTACTGTCTACCAGCACTGTCCTTATAGGCTTTAGCTCAGCAGGCTAGCACAGTTGTGTGGCATGCGGAGGACACAGGTTCCATTTTTCAGTTACTAATTCCTAAAAGCACATCTAGGGACTGGTGTTAAACATGTGCATAGACCCTGTGTTGCAGTGCATCATGATAGGCCTAGTTGTGTTGTCAATACATCAATGTACTGTATATGCAATATGTAAATGTATATGTCACATGTTCAATATGTCACATCATGTTCACAATACAGCCCAGTCAACAGTAATAGCTCTCATGCATCAAGGAAAAATCATATTAATCATTCCAAGAGCTTGGCTGGAAGAATGACAGCTCTTACTCTACGTGTGTCAGGCAGCCAGTGCAAGGCTTGCCTCTTGTATAGTAACAATGTGTTTGGGCACAATGCTATCGTTTGAATCTGTCAACTAGCACTAAACAGACAAATGGTGTTTCCTGGTACTCTGTCAAACATCACAAACAGCATCTAATTACATATCTTAATAACATCTAGTAACAACCCTGACCTAGTGGAACTAAGGAAGACAGCGTTTGGAAAGGTCGATATGCACACACAGATTACTTACAAATAGGCATGTGCTCACACACACGCACTTTCACATATTGTCCATTAATTATGGACCAATAATATTATTGTCTGCAGTTCCTCTGCTGTGCTCCGTTTATATTATTTATATTTGGTTTTACTGACATTCTGCACACACACACCAAATTCTGTATTTGTTTTTCATTGAAAATGTCTTGACATTTAGCTCCATCTGCATGACATTCTAAAATCCTGATGGACACACACATTAGTAAAGGCACGTGGCAAAAACCAATCGCACTAGAAACTCATTGTGCAGCACACTAAATGTAGAATCCAAGATAATTTAGTGCAAAACGATTTAGCAAAACAGTCTTATAAAGGAGAAAGCACATACATGTTGGATCGTGTGATTCGAAAATGCAAATTTTCACTAATATGGCTCGTTTAATTTTAGGCTATATCACCAGGACTTCAGGCCAGCACCAACGTCTCTAATCCAGATGTGCTTTGGGCATCTCAACATGACAGCTAATGGACTCCTGTAGAAAAGCCAAGTCAGCAAAACTCCGCGCCTCGCACACATTCCATCGCCATGCAATCATATAGGTGGATGAGCAGCTTCAGCTCCGAGCATCACGAGTTCGCGCCCAGTGTTGGGCAAGCATTTTTAATAAAAAAATCATTGTGAGCACTGAGGAAGGCAAATGTCAACCTTCTAATGACCTTTTCAAACATCCTAAATCGAAGTCTATTTCCAGTGATCAGGCTGCAGACGTCACACATCAACATGCACGCAAATACTAGCAATAAAATATGCAATATGACATATATAAATTCATATATTGTGTGATAAGACATGGTTACTATAGGCTGCTCGCTTTTTAAAACGATATAGCCCTACATTATCTAATGTAACACTATTTACAACAGGTCTTGCATGACTTGAAAATTGTGAAGCATCTTACTTAAGTAGCCTAAGCTTCACAAACAATTTTATTGGCAACAGTTAAGCTATATTGGCTAACCAACTATTTCACTTTTTCAAGTCATACGGCATCTTTAACCGGTCTAATAAAGTCGGGGCTGCGAAAGCCCATCACTCACCACCAGTCAGCTGGTCATACGATCCATCCAATTCTCTGGAATCAGACAAGCTTTGCTCAAGGTTTTTAGTCTTCATCTTTCCACGCGCTGGAACGGTAAACTATGGATAATAAATCAATCTCTGTTGTGTTTTTCGTTTTGCCTCCTTTAACGATGTGTCATTAACGATTGAAAGGATGTTAAGGAAATGACAATCCCCTTGGTAGTTAATTCGTTATTTCCGTTTTAGTCTCGACTGCGCTGGTGGTGTGCGCTCTCCGCTCTCCAAGCTGGCTCCCCGATCTCTCCACCCGCCTGTTGCCTGCTAACACACACATTTACACACAGTCACTCACACTAGGATTGTCGAGCGATTGAGAACCAGACTGATTCAAGCAAGCGCACTAAAGCCATTCTATCTCGTACCAGTTCGGGATGTTGGTGTATTCTTGAGCTGAGGGAGTGAGTGGCTGGAGCGCGTGGTTACCGTGGTGGCTGAATCATCTCGATGTGAGAATGGACGGTGCACGTGGTGGTGACCTCACTACCTCAGGTGTGTTTGATGAAGTCGGCAACACCTCCGATCACCTCCGATTAAATAACAACAATCCGATTCTTAAAGATTTAGCCTCTAAATCTGTATCGACTTTGTCAGTAGAGCAAAAGATCCGATTGTGTTTAAGGAAACAAATCAGCTGTAATAGCGGCGATTGGAGATTCAGCACCACTGAAGCAGACAGCGACAGAATCATATTTTTGAAGTTCACCACCACAGGGCAATGGACCACGAGCATCTCAGGCGCAGCGCACTGAGAGAATCCCAGGGCATAAACCAATTTCAGATTTGAACCTTAGATATAGGGAATAATGAAAATAATTTAAATAGACGTTATTCTTTGAAAATTGATTTCCAATATCTAGTCCATATTACATTATCCCATTTATCCCACTCAACAATATTTCAAATGAGGATTAATGCAACAGTGAAACATTGTACAACACAAGTAAAGAGAAGAAAATGGGAGGTAATGTCAATTGTAATAATCGCCACTAGTGATAGTAGTGGACACATAACGCAGGGGAGACTCTGACTGTCTGATCTATAAATTCCAGCCTGAATTCTACCATTCCCGTGTTTAATTGCTATATTGTAATTACTTCACCACCACGGCCTATTTATTGCCTTGCCTCCCTTAATTTACCTCATTTGCACACAATGTATATCGACGTTTTCCCCTACTGTATTATTGACTGTATGTGTGTTTATCCCATGTGTAACTCTGTGCTGTTGTATGTGTCGAACTGCTTTGCTTTATCTTGACCAGGTTGCAGTTGTAAATGAGATCTTGTTCTCAACTAGCTTGTTCTCTACCTTGTTAAATTAAGGTGAAATTTAAAAAAACACATGATACAGATCTCTCTCTCTCAATGCACTGAGTTTTGACAGTTGACAGAGAGCTATAAATCAATAGTCTAAAGTGAGTTCCTTGTCCCTTCCTGATTGTGTCCATTCTACTTCTTGCAATGAATCTCAAGATGGAGCACTGAACAGTGACTAGTGTTGGTGGTTCAGACTCCAGGTGCTGTTCTCTGCCTTTGAACAAGGCACTGCTCAAGGGGCACTGCATTGTGACTGACCCTGTGCTTCTAACTTTTAGAAATATTTGCAAATGTATTTATATGTCCTTTACATAAGTATTCACACCCCTGAGTAAAGACATGTTATAATCACCTCTGGCAGATATTGCAGCTGTGAATCTTTCTTGGTACAGCTAAGAGCATTGTACACATGAAATGTACATTATTTGCACATTATTCTTTAAAACATTCTTCAAGCTCTGTCAAGTTGGTTGTTGATTATTGCTAGACAGACATTTAAGTCTTGCCATAGATTTCCAAGACAATTTAAGTCAAAACTGTAACTCGGCCACTGACGAAACATTTGGTGTCATCTTGGTAAGCAACTACAATGTATATTTGGCCTTGTGTTATAGGTTATTGTCCTGCTGTAAGGTGAATTTGTCCCCCAGTGCCTGTAGGAAAGCAGACTGAACCAGATTTTCTTCTAGGCTTTTGCATGTGCTTAGCTCTATTCTGTTTATTGTTATTAAAAAAAACTCCCTTGTCCTTGCTGTTGACAAGCACACCCATAACATGATGCAACCACCACCATGCTTGAAAATATTAAGAGTGGTACTCAGTGATGTGTTGTGTTGGATTTGCGCCAAACGTAATGCTTTGGATTCAGGACATGACGTTAATTTCTTTGCCACATTTCTTTGCTACCTCATGTTGAGATTCAAAGCTCAAACCACTTTAAACGTGTAGCTGCAGCTTCACTCATTTCTGGTCTGCTATGTTCATTTCTTACCCATCATTTATACAGTTTGCAGGAAAGGGGCAGTTCCAGCAGGCTGACACACTCTCTGACCTCTCTCAGAGCATGACTTGTCACTTGTACAAAGTTAACAACTCATTGCCCATATCCATTACGATACTTGTTTTGTCCGACTCCTCGGCACACCTCTTAAGGTTGATCACTTGTTACGGCCGTTGTTGGTGGAAGAAGAGGAGGACCAATGCGCAGCGTGGTAAGTGTCCATATTGATAATTTATTATCATGAACACAAAACAAAATAACGAGAACGAAACAGTCCTGAACGGTGAATACAAAAAACACTGAACAGAAAATAATCACCCACAACTCAAAGGTGAAACCAGGCTATCTAAGTTTGGTTCTCAATCAGGGACAACGATTGACAGCTGCTTCTGATTGAGAACAATACAAGGCCTAACACAGAAATCCCAAATTATAGAAAAAAGAACATAGACTGCCCACCCCAACTCACGCACTGAAAACAAAGACAAAACAAAGGAACTAAGGTCAGAACGTGACATCACTAGGTTTAAAGGGTGATGTTGAAATACTTGTGATGAAAGGAAAGCGTTATTGAATCTGTTTAAAGGTTTAAACAGACATTTTATAATTTGTCTTATTGAGGAGAAATGTGCATTAGGTATTTAGAGGATATTCATAAATGAAAATAACATTGATGCTTACAAGTAAACTAACCATTTTCTTTATTCTGTCAAACTTCATAATTGAAAATAAATACAGAGGTTTTATAAATAACATTGAGTTGTTAACCTGGAGTAGGGGTTTCTCACCTATTCTGTAAGGTCTAATGAGGGAGGGGTCACTAGGTAGGTTTGTCAGACCTGCTAGTACACACACTATCTTACTTCAGGCTGTCACTGTGATAGCTAAAAATCATGAAGCCTTCCTCACTACATCTAAGTCACACGTACAGAATAGATTTAGGTGGTGTTGGGGGCAGTGACCAAGAGCCATTTGCTATCTCAGCCATCCAGGGCAATAGAGTATTGTGAGGAACTCCTAAAAGGCAAGCTAGTTTTACCACCCACTACAATTGCAGGTTTAGTAATACTGTGAAGGCTTAGAGGAACTTCAACTGTTCCAGTTGCCATTAGGCACAGGTCTTGAATCAGCTTAACCTCCAAAACAGATCTTAGATAAGTGTCTAAGTGCAACTTCATCTTTATTTTATTTCACCTTTATTTAACTAGGTAGGCAAGTTGGGAACAAGTTCTCATTTGCAACTGCGACCTGGCCAAGACAAAGCAAAGCAGTGTGACACAGACAACAACAAGAGTTACACATGGAGTAAACAATAAACAAGCCAATAACACAATAAACAAGTCAATGACACAGTCGAAAAAAGAAAGTCTATATACAGTGTGCGCAAAGGCATGAGGTAGGGAGGCAATAAATAGGCCATAGGAGAGAATAATTACAATTTAGCAGATCAACAATGGAGTGATAAATGAGCAGATGATGATGTGCATGTAGAGATACTGGTGTACAAAAGAGCAGAAAAGTAAATAAAATAAAAACAGTATGGGGATGAGGTAGGTAGATTGGGTGGTGTCACCTTCTGACCTTAGTTCCTTTTTTATGTCTTTGTGTTAGGTTGGTCAGGGCGTGAGTTGGGGTGGGTAGTCTATGTACTTTTTACTATGTTGTTATATTTCTATGTGTTTGGCCTAGTATGGTTCTCAGAGGCAGGTGTCGTTCGTTGTCTCTTTTTGGTTGTGGGTGTTTCATTTCTGTTTAGTGTCTGTTCACCTGGCAGAACTGTTTTGTTTTCTCTTCGTTATTATTTTGTGTAGTGTTCAGTTTGTTCTATTAAAACAGGATGAACACTTACCACGCTGCATTTTGGTCCTCTCCTTCCACCAACGAGAACCGTTACAGGTGGGCTATTTACAGATGGACTATATACAGCTGCAGTGATCGGTTAGCTGCTCAGATAGTTGATGTTTAAAGTTGGTGAGGGAAATACATGTCTAACTTCAGCGACTATTATTATTATTTTTTTTGCAATTCGTTCCAGTCACTGGCAGCAGAGAACTGGAAGGAAAGCTGGCCAAATGAGGTGTTGGCTTTGGGGATGATCAGTGAGATATACCTGCTGGAACGTGTGCTACGGGTGGATGTTGTTATCGTGAACTGAGAATGCGGAGCTGGTTGAAAAGCATGCATTTGGTTTTACTAACGTTTAAAGAGCAGTTGGAGGCCACGGAAGGAGTGTTGTACGGCATTGAAGCTTGTTTGGAGGTTAGTTAGCACAGTGTCCAAAGAAGGGCCAGATGGACCACAGAATGGTGTCGTCTGCGTAGAGATGGATCGGGGAATCAACCGCAGCAAGAGTGACATACATACATACATACATACATACATACATACATACATACATACATACAGAGAAAAGCGTCAGCTCGAGAATTGAACACTGTGGTATCCCCATAGAGACTGCCAGAGGTCCGGACAACAGGCTCTCAGATTTGACACACTGTACTCTGTCTGCAAAGTAGTTGGTGAACCAGGAGAGGCAGTCATTTGAGAAAATAAGGCTATTGAGTGCCAATAAGAATACAGTGATTGACAGAGTCGAAAGCCTTGGTCAAATCGATGAAGACGGCTGCACAGTACTGACTTTTATGGATGGCGGTTATGATATAAATGAAGGAACTCATGTAGCTATGTAAACGAAATCTTTTAAGAATTGTATGTAAGGATTTCGTGGCTTTATATGATAGGAGATTACTACAGATGGTTCATGTCTGGACTATACATTGAAACTTTGAGTCCAACATGGGTGGTTTAAAAAATAAGGAGGGAGTTTTCAATACTCTGTAGCATGATTTAAGGTTTAGGTTAAATTTAGACATTAGGATTAAGTTTATACATTCATTCCTGCTGGTTATGGTTAAAACAGAACTTCACACACAAAAATGAGTGCCTAGCACTGCAATTGAACCTGTGATGTTCAGAGCTGTAGCTCGCGGTTTTAGCCTATCCTCACCTCCATCTGCAACGCCCTAGTGGACGGTTGGAAATTTCAATAGCAATGAAACGACAATCCATTCTAATAACGCCTGGTCAGAACATAATCCACTGGAGTTTATGCTGCTTATACATAATGCTCTGCTAGAAACGATTACTTGTTTGGCAGTGGACTGCCAACAGGGTAACACATTGTCAAAACTGTCTGTTTGAATTATTCTGACAGCTTTTATAACTCAGAGCTACACTATAACAATGTCAGCCATCTGTGACTATATACACTGAATTCAATATAGCTAATGGTCAATCAGTTTTATTGTCACTCACATGGTGGTAGTCTATTACTCTCAGATAATATACAGGTGATGTGGGATCAATGTTCTGTCATTGTAGCTTCTGCTGTGAACATAGACGGACAGAGAAGGTCACATTGGGTCATGAGTGTGCGTGTAGTAGTGTGAAATCCCCTTCCTATCCCAGGCTTCTCTGAACTGTCTGCTCTGATACCTACCTACTCAGCTAAGCTTACCTCTCATCGATCCCACTCCGCTTTCTTTTCTCTTTCATTACACCTTCACGTTCTCCTGGTCATTATTTCATTCCACTCTCCTCTATCATTTAAAATCCCTATGTTATCTCTTCTTAATCTCTCATGCCTCATCTTTCTCTCTTTAGTCTCTCTTATTCTCTCTCCCTTCTCCTCTTTCTTTCATTAAGAAATCCCTCTCCTCCCTCTCTCATTTACCACACTCAGAAATCCAATCTTTATCCACTCGGCCGAATCTGATAAATATTTGGTTGTTATTAGTCTTCAGCGTAGTACTTTGAGTATTAACTCACTCAGTGTGAATCCTATTATATATTGTTTTCTATTAGGGCTGTGAGTAAATAAGTCAGACCCCAGCTCCCAAGATGGCGTAGCAGTGCAGACGTGTTTTGTTCGTCCTTTCGTGTACTGTTGTATTTTTTTTTGTCTTTTTTGTATATATTTAAATTTTATTTTCAATCTCTTCTCCATTTTAGATCAATTATACCTTCGGGTAACCTGCCTCACCCAATGTGATACGGAACCGCTATTATTTGTAACTTTTAGACCTTATAGCAAGAACCACATAGCCATCAGAAGCTAACCAGCTAATTAGCTACAAGCTATTTAGTCATTGTTAGCCACTGCTAACAGCCTTTACCTTCTGCACAGGTACCAGTACCAATTTTTTTTTTTTTTTTGCCTGGATAATACTCGCCAGCCTACCAGTAACGGACTGTCTCTCCCTGGACCATTCGCCTGATCTTCACAGCTAGCTAGCACCCACCGAATTACCCAATATTGAAGCTATCCCCGAAGCCCACCTCCCGGCCTACTCAGTTGTTCACCCGGACTCCACACAAACACGGCTAGAACACACTACTCCACCGACTCCTTGCCGTATGCTCTGGACCTTGGCACTGGATCACCGCTGCTACCGAGTGGCTATAGTGGCCAACGCCCCTGCCCCGAAGCTAGCACCAGTTAGCCGTGAGCCAGGCGCATCTCCCAGATAGAAAACTAAATTACTACAATACCTCCATTAATCACAGTACTCCATTCTGTTTATTTATTTATTTTTCATCTGCCGGCCCCAGCCGTGAACTCAGGCTCTGTGTCGTTAACCGACCCTCTGCCCATTCATCGCCATTTTACCTGTTGTTTTAGCTGATTAGCTGTTGTCTTAGCCAGCTCTCCAAATCAACACCTGTGATTACTTTATGTCTCTGTCATATGTCAATATGCCTTGTATACTGTTGTTTAGGTTAGTTATCATTGTTTTAGTTTACAATGGAGCCCCTAGTTCCACTCATTATACCTCTGATACCTCCTTTGTCCTACCTCCCACACATGCGGTGACCTATCCCATTATATCCAGCTTATCCAGAGATACAACCTCTCTTATCATCACTCAGTGCCTGGGCTTACCACCGCTGTACCCGCATTCCACCATACCCCTACATTATTCCACCATATCCCTACATTATGCCCTGAATCTATTCAACCACGCCCAGAAATCTGCTCCTTTTATTCTTTGTCCCCAATGCTCTAGGCGACCAGTTTTGATAGCCTTTAGCCGTACCCTCTTCCTACTCCTCTGTTCCTCGAGTGATGTGGAGGTAAACCCAGGCCCTGCATGTCCCCAGGCACCCTCATTTGTTGACTTCTGTGATCGAAAAAACCTTGGTTTCATGCATGTCAACATCAGAAGCCTCCTCCCTAAGTTCGTTTTATTCACTACTTTTTCACACTCCGCCAACCCTGATGTCCTTGCCGTGTCAGAATCCTAGCTTAGGAAGGCCACCAACAATTCTGAGATTTCCATGCCCAGGTACAACAATTGCAAACGGGGAGGAGTTGCAATCTACTGCAGAGAGAGCCTGCAAAGTTCTGTCATACTTTCCAGGTCCATACTCAAACAGTTTGAACTTCTAATTCAAACAATTAACCTCTCCAGAAATAAGTCTCTCTCTGTTGCCGCCTGCTATTGACCCCCCTCCGCTCCCAGCTGTGCCCTGGACACCATTTGTGAATTGATCGCCCCCCCCCCCCCCCCCTCTGTTCAGATTTCGTTCTGTTAGGTGACCTAAACTGGGATATGTTTAACACCCCGGCAGTCCTACAATCCAAGCTAGATTCCCTCAATCTCACACAGATCATCAAGGAACCCACCAGGTACAACCCTAAATCCATAAACATGGGCACCCTCACAGACATTATCCTGACCAACTTGCCCTCCAAATACACCGCCGCTGTTTTCAATCAGGATCTCAGCAATCACTGCCTCATTGCCTGTATCTGCTATGGGTCCGCGGTCAAACGACCACCCATCATCACTGTCATACGCTCCCTAAAACAATTCTGCAAGCAGGCCTTTCTAATCGACCTGGCCCGTACTAAGAACAGATCTAGCCCTTGGTTCACTTCAGACCTGACTGCCCTTGACCAGCACAAAAACATCCTGTGGCGGATTGCAATAGCAGGCTACTCCACCCCCCCCCCCCCCCCCCCCTCCCCGCAGCTACTCTCCCAAACCTCCCCAGCTTCTCCTTCACCCATATCCAGACAGCAGATGGTCTGAAAGAGCTGCAAAACCTGGACCCGTACAATCAGCTGGGCTAGACAATCTGGACCCTCTCTTTCTAAAACTATCCGCCGCCATTGTTGCAACCCCTATTACCAGCCTGTTCACCCTCTTTCGTATCGTCCGAGATCCCTAAAGATTGAAAAGCTGCTGCGGTCATCCCCCTCTTCAAAGGGGGTGACACTCTAGACCCAAACTGTTACAGACCTTTATCCATCCTGCACTGCCAATCTAAAGTCTTCGAAAGCCAAGTTAATAAACAGATCACTGACCATTTCGAATCCCACCGAACCTTCTCCATTGTGCAATCCGGCTTCCGAGCCGGTCGCGGGTGCACCTCAGCCACGCTCAAGGTACTAAACGATATCATAACCGCCATTGATAAAAGACAGTACTGTGCAGCCGTCTTCATCGACCTGACCAAGGCCTTCGACTCTGTCAATCACCGTATTCTTATCGGCAGACTCAATAGCCTTGGTTTTTCAAATGACTGCCTCGCCTGGTTCACCAACTACTTTGCAGACCGAGTTCAGTGTGTCAAATCGAAGGGCATGTTGTCTGGACCTCTGGCAGTCTCTATGGGGATACCACAGGGTTCAATTCTCGGGCCAACTCTTTTCTCTGTATGTATAAATGATGACGCTCTTGCTGCGGGCGATTCCCTGATCCACCTCTACGCAGACGACACCATTCCGTATACTTCTGGCTCTTCCTTGGACACTGCTAACTAACCTCCAAATGAGCTTAAATGCCATACAACACTCCTTCTGTGGCCTCCAACTGCTCTTAAACGCTAGTAAAACCAAATGCATGCTTTTCAACTGTTCGCTGCCCGCACCCGCCCGCCCGACTAGCATCACCACCCTGGACGGTTCTGACCTAGAATATGTAGACCACTATAAATACCTAGGTGTCTGGCTAGACTGTAAACTCTCCTTCCAGACTCATATTAAACATCTCCAATCCAAAATCAAATCTAGAATCGGCTTTCTATTTCGCAACAAAGCCTCCTTCACTCACGCCGCCAAACTTACCCTAGTAAAACTGACTATCGGTGGTGTCATCTACAAAATAGCTTTCAACACTCTACTCAGCAAACTGGATGCAGTCTGTTTTGTTACCAAATCACGTTATACCACCCACCACTGCGACCTGTATGCTCTAGTCTGCTGGCCCTCGCTACATATTCATTGCCAGACCCACTGGCTCCTGGTCATCTATAAGTCTGTGCTAGGTAAAGCTCATAAGAAACTAGCTCCCTGGTACACAGAAAATACCCGAGCTCTGAAGCAAGCTTCCAGAAAATTGGAACGGAAATGGCGCCACACCAAACTGGAAGTCTTCCGACTAGCTTGGAAAGACAGTACCGTGCAGTACCGAAGAGCCCTTACTGCTGCTCGATCATCCTATTTTTCTAACTTAATTGAGAACAATAAGAACAATCCGAAATTCCTTTTTGATACTGTCGCAAAGTTAACTAAAAAGCAGCATTCCCCAAGAGAGGATGACTTTCACTTTAGCAGTGATAAATTCATGAACTTCTTTGAGGAAAAGATTATGATTATTAGAAAGCAAATTACGGACTCCTCCTTAAATCTGCGTATTCCTTCAAAGCTCAGTTGTCCTGAGTATACTGGACCCTATTCCAAATAAACTACTGAAAGAGCTGCTTCCTGTGCTTGGCCCTCCTATGTTGAACATGATAAACGTCTCTCTATCCACCGGATGTGTACCAAACTAACTAAAAGTGGCAGTAATAAAGCCTCTTGAAAAAGCCAAACCTTGACCCAGAAAATATAAAAAACTATCGGCCTATATCGAATCTTCCATTCCTCTCAAAAATTTTAGAAAAGGCTGTTGCGCAGCAACTCACTGCCTTCCTGAAGACAAACAATGTATACGAAATGCTTCAGTCTGGTTTTAGACCCCATCATAGCACTGAGACTGCACTTGTGAAGATGGTAAATCACCTTTTAATGGCATCCGACCGAGGCTCTGCATCTGTCATCGTGCTCCTAGACCTTAGTGCTGCTTTTGATACCATCGATCACCACATTCTTTTGGAGAGATTGGAAACCCAAATTGGTCTACACGGACAAGTTCTGGCCTGGTTTAGATCTTATCTGTCGGAAAGATATCAGTTTGTCTCTGTGAATGGTTTGTCTGACAAATCAACTGTAAATTTCGGTGTTCCTCAAGGTTTCGTTTTAGGACCACTATTGTTTTCACTATATATTTTACCTCTTGGATGTCATTCGAAAACATAATGTTAACTTTCACTGCTATGTGGATGACACACAGCTGTACATTTCAATGAAACATGGTGAAGCCCCAAAATTGCCCTCACTAGAATCATGTGTTTCAGACATAAGGAAGTGGATGGCTGCAAACTTTCTACTTTTAAACTCGGACAAAACAGAGATGCTTGTTCTAGGTCCCAAGAAACAAAGAGATCTTCTGTTGAATCTGACAATTAAACTTAATGGTTGTACAGTCGTCTTAAATATAACTGTGAAGGACCTCGGCGTTACTCTGGACCCTGATCTCTCTTTTGAAGAACATATCAAGATCATTTCAAGGACCACTTTTTTCCATCTACGTAACATTGCAAAAATCAGAAACTTTCTGTCCAAAAATGATGCAGAAAAATTAATCCATGCTTTTGTCACTTCTAGGTTAGACTACTGCAATGCTCTACTTTCCGGCTACCCGGATAAAGCACTAAATAAACTTCAGTTAGTGCTAAATACGGCTGCTAGAATCCTGACTAGAACCAAAAAGTTGATCATATTACTCCAGTGCTAGCCTCCCTACACTGGCTTCCTGTCAAAGCAAGGGCTGATTTCAAGGTTTTACTGCTAACCTACAAAGCATTACATGGGCTTGCTCCTACCTATCTCTCTGATTTGGTCCTGCCGTACATACCTACACGTACGCTACGGTCACAAGACACAGGCCTCCTAATTGTCCCTAGAATTTCTAAGCAAACAGCTGGAGGCAGGGCTTTCTCCTATAGAGCTCCATTTTTATGGAACGGTCTGCCTACCCATGTCAGAGACGCAAACTCGGTCTCAACCTTTAAGTCTCTACTGAAGACTCATCTCTTCAGTGGGTCATATGATTGAGTGTAGTCTGGCCCAGGTGTGGGAAGGTGAACGGAAAGGCTCTGGAGCAACGAACCACCCTTGCTGTCTCTGCCTGGCCGGTTCCCCTCTTTCCACTGGGAGCCACTGGCTTACTGGGGCTCTCTCATACCGTCCCTGGAGGGGGTGCGTCACCTGAGTGGGTTGATTCACTGATTTGGTCATCCTGTCTGGGTTGGCGCCCCCCCCCTTGGGTTGTGCCGTGGCGGAGATCTTCGTGGGCTATACTCAGCCTTGTCTCAGGATGGTAAGTTGGTGGTTGAAGATGTAACTGGGGTCCCACGTACTGACGGGTATGGTAGGGTGCGGGTACAGTGGAGGAAAACCTAGGCATTGAGTGACGATAAGAGAGGTTGCATCTCTGGACGCACTAGTTAAGTTGGGTGAGGTCACTGCATGTGTGGGAGGTGGGAAAAGAGGTATCTGAGGCATGTTGTATGGGACTAGGGGCTCTGCAGTAAACTAAAACAATGATAACTATGGTAAACATCGGTATTCAAGGCATATTGACATTCGAGTGAGTTATAAAGCGAGGCATAAAGCAATCAATCACGTGTGTTGATTGCGAGAGCTAGCTAAGACAACAATGGGTAAGACAACAGCTAGCTGAAAACAAACCATGTGATTATCTGAGGACAGCGCCCCGCATACAAGCACACGAAAACCATATTTCCACCAGGCAGGTGTGACACGAAAGTCAACAATAGCGATATAAAAAATAACTTACCTTTGATCTTCTGTTGGCACTCCAAAAGGTCCCAGTTACATCACAAATGGTCCGTTTGTTCGATAATGTCCTTCTTCATGTCCATAAAAACTCAGTTTAGCTGGCGCACTTCAGTCAATAATCCACCCAGTTTCCCTCCATCAAAATGCATACAAAATTAATCCCAAACGTTACTAATAAACTTTTCCAAACAAGTCAAACTGTTTATAATCAAACCTTAGGTACACTAATACGTAAATAAACGATCAAATGTAAGACAGAGAATCGTTATTCTCTTTACCGGAGAAAAATACAAAAGAACGCGCTCTCTTCCACGTGCTTGGAAACACTACAGCCAAAATCGGAGCCACTAGAAAAACTACAATTATTTGCAAATTTTTCCAAAAAAAAAAAAAAAAAAAAAACCAGCCTGAAACTCTTTCTAAAGACGGCAGTTCCTAGGGCTTCCACTAGATGTCAACAATCTGGGAGGACTTGGATTAATAATTAACTTCATAGTGATCCCTTCCCGCTCGAATCCCATTAACGGGATTGATTTGAAAATATCCAGTGAAATTTCAGTGTCAAATTCAAAAACAGAAATACTCATAAAAATTCATAAAACATACAAGTGTTATACATCAAAATAAAGCTTAACTTCTTGTTAATCCAACCTCTTGAACCTTTAGGGGCGCTGTGTCATTATTGGATAAAAAGACGTGCCCGTTTTAAGCGCAATATTTTGTCACGAAAAGATGCTCGACTATGCATGGAATTGACAGCCTTGGAAAGACACAACTCTGACGTCTCCAAAACTGCAAAGATATTATCTGTGCGTGCCCCAGAACTAATGCAACAGGCGAAACCAAGATGATGTTTCATACAGGAAATGCCCCGGATTCTGAAGGCGCTGTGTTCCAATGTCTCCTTATATGGCTGTGAATGCGCCAGGAATGAGCCTGCGCTTTCTGTATATTCCCCGAGGTGTCTGCAGCATTGTGACGTGTTTGTAGGCATATCATTGGAAGATTGACCATAAGAGAATACATTTACCTGGTGTCCCGCCCGGTGTCCTGTGTGCGTAATCAGTAAGTCCATGCGCGTTCCATTTCTTCAGAATTGAAAGTAAACTGCCACGATGGATTTTATCGTCGATAGATATGTGAAAAACACCTTGAGGATTGATTCTAAACATCGTTTGCCATGTTTCTGTCGATGTTATGGAGTTAATTTGGAAAAAAGTTTGCGTTTTAAAACTTCTTGAATCTACTTGAGACGCATATGTCCCAAGTAGGCACCTGGAAATGCAAATGCGCTACGCTAAATGCTAAATGTACTCGTTAAAACTCAAACCTTGATCAAAATTCACAAGCAGGTTATTAAATTAAAGCTACACTCGTTGTGAACCTAGCCAGCAAGTCAGATTTTTAAAATGCTTTTCGGCGAAAGCATCAGAAGCTATTATCTGATAGCATGCACCCCCCAAAATGCCAGCTCGACACGTAAACAACAGATTTTGCGATAGACGGCGCTACCCAAAACGCAGAAATAAAATATAAAACATTCATTACCTTAGACGAGCTTCTTTCTTGGCACTCCTATATGCCCCATAAACATCACTATTGGGTCTTTTTTTCGTTTAAATCGGTCCATATATACCCAAAATAGCTTTGTATAGAAGTAGTGTCATTCAGAAAAATTCATCGTTTTTAAACGCTGCGTAATTTTTTAAAATTAAAAAAGTCGACGATAAACTTTCACAAAACACTTCGAAATCCTTTTGTAATCCAACTTTAGGTATTAGTAAACGTTTATAATCTATCAAAACGATTACAGGGCGATGTCTCTTCAATAGGTCCTCACTTCAAAAACAATGCAATCTGATCTCTCCCTAAACTGCATCCGGGTGAAGACTGGAAAACTTGGGGTCAGACAGATGGATTTTCCAACAATTAATTCGATTGAAAATTAGTACAATGGCGCCATCGTGCGGAATTTGTAGACGGTGCAGGCAAATTCCCATTAAATTCTGTTCTCCTTTAACAACTGGTGGAAGTGACTTATGGAAATTATTTTTTGCTTTCAGAGAGCAGTTTTTCTTGCGTTTTTCAATGAAACACACGCTCTGTTATAGTCACAGCCGTGATTTAACCAGTTTTATAAACTTCAGAGTGTTTTCTATCCACACATACTAATCATATGCATATACTATATTCCTGGCATGAGTAGCAGGACGCTGAAAAGTTGCGCGATTTTTAACAGAATTTTCAAAAAAGGTGGGGGTAGAAGTAAGAAATTAATGATTTTTTTTTTTTTTTTTTCTTACCCAAACGTGATGAACAAAACGGAGTGATTAGTCGACACAAATAATATTTTTTGTAAAAACTGAACATTTGCTATCTAACAGAGTCTCCTCATTGAAAACATCTGAAGTTCTTCAAAGGTAAATTATTTTATTTGAATGCTTTTATGGTTTTTTGTGGAAAATGTTGCAATGCTGAATGCTAGGCTTAATGCAATGCTAGGCTATCAATATTCTTACACAAATGCTTGTTTAGCTATGGTTCAAAAGCATATTTTGAAAATCTGAGATGACAGTGTTGTTAATTAACAAAAGGCTAAGCTTGAGAGCAAATGGATTAATTTCATTTCATTAGCCATTTTCATGAATAGTTAACGTTGTGTTATGCTAATGAGCTTGCTGATAGATTTACACAATCCTGGATACAGGGGTTTTTTCGTAGCTAAACGTGACGCAGAAAACGGAGCGATTTGTCCTAAACAAATAATCTTTCAGGAAAAACTGAACATTTGCTATCTGAGAGTCTCCTCATTGAAAACATCTGAAGTTCTTCAAAGGTAAATGATTTTATTTGAATGCTTTTCTGTTTTTTTGTGTAAATACGTTAGCCATCAATACTGTTACACAAATGCTTGTTTTGCAATGGTTGAGAAGCATATTTTGAAAATATGAGATGACAGTGTTGTTAACAAAAGGCTAAGCTTGAGAGCTAGCATATTTATTTCATTTCATTTGCGATTTTCATGAATAGTTAACGTTGCGTTATGGTAATGAGCTTGAGTCTGTATTCACGATCCCGGATCCGGGATGGGGAGATCAGAAAGGCTAGCACAGTCAGTGTAGTCAGCTCAGCTATCACCATTGAGACCGTGTCTGTGCCTCGACCTAGGTTGGGCAAAACTAAACATGGCGGTGTTCGCCTTAGCAATCTCACTAGGATAAAGACCACCTCCATTCCTGTCATTATTGAAAGAGATCGTGATATCTCACATCTCAAAATAGGGCTACTTAATGTTAGATCCCTTACTTCAAAGGCAATTATAGTCAATGAACTAATCACTGATCATAATCTTGATGTGATTGGCCTGACTGAAACATGGCTTAAGCCTGATGAATTTACTGTGTTAAATGAGGCCTCACCTCCTGGCTACAATAGTGACCATATCCCCCGTGCATCCCGCAAAGGCGGAGGTGTTGCTAACATTTACGATCGCAAATTTCAATTTACAAAAAAAAAAATGACGTTTTCGTCTTTTGAGCTTCTAGTCATGAAATCTATGCAGCCTACTCAATCACTTTTTATAGCTACTGTTTACAGGCCTCCTGGGCCATATACAGCGTTCCTCACTGAGTTCCCTGAATTCCTATCGGACCTTGTATTCATAGCGGATAATATTCTAATCTTTGGTGACTTTAATATTCACATGGAAAAGTCCACAGACCCACTCCAAAAGGCTTTCGGAGCCATCATCGACTCAGTGGGTTTTGTCCAACATGTCTCTGGACCCACTCACTGTCACAGTCATACGCTGGACCTAGTTTTGTCCCATGGAATAAATGTTGTGGATCTTAATGTTTTTCCTCATAATCCTGGACTATCGGACCACCATTTTATTACGTTTGCAATTGCAACAAATAATCTGCTCAGACCCCAACCAAGGATCATCAAAAGTCGTGCTATAAATTCACAGACAACACAAAGATTCCTTGATGTCCTTCCAGATTCCCTCTGTCTACCCAAGGACGCCAGAGGACAAAAATCAGTTAACCACCTAACTGAGGAACTCAATTTAACCTTGCGCAATACCATAGATGCAGTTGCACCCCTAAAAACAAAAAACATTTCTCATAAGAAACTAGCTCCCTGGTACACAGAAAATACCCGAGCTCTGAAGCAAGCTTCCAGAAAATTGGAACGGAAATGGCGCCACACCAAACTGGAAGTCTTCCGACTAGCTTGGAAAGACAGTACTGTGCAGTACCGAAGAGCCCTTACTGCTGCTCGATCATCCTATTTTTCTAACTTAATTGAGGACAATAAGAACAATCCGAAATTCCTTTTTGATACTGTCGCAAAGCTAACTAAAAAGCAGCATTCCCCAAGAGAGGATGACTTTCACTTTAGCAGTGATAAATTCATGAACTTCTTTGAGGAAAAGATTATGATTATTAGAAAGCAAATTACGGACTCCTCCTTAAATCTGCGTATTCCTTCAAAGCTCAGTTGTCCTGAGTCTGCACAACTCTGCCAGGACCTAGGATCAAGAGAGACGCTCAAGTGTTTTAGTACTATATCTCTTGACACAATGATGAAAATAATCATGGCCTCTAAACCTTCAAGCTGCATACTGGACCCTATTCCAACTAAACTACTGAAAGAGCTGCTTCCTGTGCTTGGCCCTCCTATGTTGAACATAATAAACGGCTCTCTATCCACCGGATGTGTACCAAACTCACTAAAAGTGGCAGTAATAAAGCCTCTCTTGAAAAAGCCAAACCTTGACCCAGAAAATATAAAAAACTATCGGCCTATATCGAATCTTCCATTCCTCTCAAAAAAAATTAGAAAAGGCTGTTGCGCAACAACTCACTGCCTTCCTGAAGACAAACAATGTATACGAAATGCTTCAGTCTGGTTTTAGACCCCATCATAGCACTGAGACGGCACTTGTGAAGGTGGTAAATTACATTTTAATGGCATCGGACCGAGGCTCTGCATCTGTCTTCGTGCTCCTAGACCTTAGTGCTGCTTTTGATACCATCGATCACCACATTCTTTTGGAGAGATTGGAAACCCAAATTGGTCTACATGGACAAGTTCTGGCCTGGTTTAGATCTTATCTGTCGGAAAGATATCAGTTTGTCTCTGTGAATGGTTTGTCCTCTGACAAATCAACTGTAAATTTCGGTGTTCCTCAAGGTTCCGTTTTAGGACCACTATTGTTTTTACTATATATTTTACCTCTTGGGGATGTTATTCGAAAACATAATGTTAACTTTCACTGCTATGCGGATGACACACAGCTGTACATTTCAATGAAACATGGTGAAGCCCCAAAATTGCCCTTGCTAGAAGAATGTGTTTCAGACATAAGGAAGTGGATGGCTGCAAACTTTCTACTTTTAAACTCGGACAAAACAGAGATGCTTGTTCTAGGTCCCAAGAAACAAAGAGATCTTCTGTTGAATCTGACAATTAATCTTAATGGTTGTACAGTCGTCTTAAATATAACTGTGAAGGACCTCGGCGTTACTCTGGACCCTGATCTCTCTTTTGAAGAACATATCAAGACCATTTCAAGGACAGCTTTTTTCCATCTACGTAACATTGCAAAAATCAGAAACTTTCTGTCCAAAAATGATGCAGAAAAATTAATCCATGCTTTTGTCACTTCTAGGTTAGACTACTGCAATGCTCTACTTTCCGGCTACCCGGATAAAGCACTAAATAAACTTCAGTTAGTGCTAAATACGGCTGCTAGAATCCTGACTAGAACCAACATTTTTTATCATATTACTCCAGTGCTAGCCTCTCTACACTGGCTTCCTGTCAAAGCAAGTGCTGATTAAGGTTTTACTGCTAACCTACAAAGCATTACATGGGCTTGCTCCTACCTATCTCTCTGATTTGGTCCTGCCGTACATACCTACACGTACGCTACGGTCACAAGACGCAGGCCTCCTAATTGTCCCTAGAATTTCTAAGCAAACAGCTGGAGGCAGGGCTTTCTCCTATAGAGCTCCATTTTTATGGAACGGTCTGCCTACCCATGTCAGAGACGCAAACTCGGTCTCAACCTTTAAGTCTCTACTGAAGACTCATCTCTTCAGTGGGTCATATGATTGAGTGTAGTCTGGCCCAGGAGTGGGAGGGTGAACGGAAAGGCTCTGGAGCAACGAACCGCCCTTGCTGTCTCTGCCTGGCCGGTTCCCCTCTTTCCACTGGGATTCTCTGCCTCTAACCCTATTACAGGGGCTGAGTCACTGGCTTACTGGGGCTCTCTCATGCCGTCCCTGGAGGGGGTGCGTCACCTGAGTGGGTTGAGTCACTGATGTGGTCATCCTGTCTGGGTTGCCCCCCCCCCCCCCTTGGGTTGTGCCGTGGCGGAGGTCTTTGTGGGCTATACTTGTCTCAGGATGGTAAGCTGGTGGTTGAAGATATCCCTCTAGTGGTGTGGGGGCTGTGCTTTGGCAAAGTGGGTGGGGTTATATCCTTCCTGTTTGGCCCTATCCGGGGGTGTCCTCGGAGTGGGCCACAGTGTCTCCTGACCCCTCCTGTCTCAGCCTCCAGTATTTATGCTGCAGTAGTTTATGTGTCGGGGGGCTAGGGTCAGTTTGTTATATCTGGAGTACTTCTCCTGTCCTATTCGGTGTCCTGTGTGAATCTAAGTGTGTGTTCTCTAATTCTCTCCTTGTCTCTTTCTCTTTCTCGGAGGACCTGAGCCCTAGGACCATGCCCCAGGACTACCTGACATGATGACTCCTTGCTGTCCCCAGTCCACCTGGCTGTGCTGCTGCTCCAGTTTCAACTGTTCTGCCTTATTATTATTCGACCATGCTGGTCATTTATGAACATTTGAACATCTTGGCCATGTTCTGTTATAATCTCCACCCGGCACAGCCAGAAGAGGACTGGCCATCCCACATATGCTCTCTCTAATTCTCTCTTTCTTTCTCTCTCTCGGAGGACCTGAGCCCTAGGACCATGCCCCAGGAATACCTGACATGATGACTCCTTGCTGTCCCCAGTCCATCTGACTGTGCTGCTGCTCCAGTTTCAACTGTTCTGCCTTATTATTATTCGACCATGCTGGTCATTTATGAACATTTGAACATCTTGACCATGTTCTGTTATAATCTCCACCCGGCACAGCCAGAAGAGGACTGGCCACCCCACATAGCCTGGTTCCTCTCTAGGTTTCTTCCTAGGTTTTGGCCTTTCTAGGGAGTTTTTCCTAGTCACCGTGCTTCTACACCTGCAATGCTTGCTGTTTGGGGTTTTAGGCTGGGTTTCTGTACAGCACTTTGAGATATCAGCTGATGTACGAAGGGCTATATAAATAAATTTGATTTGATTTGAGTGGTGTGTGTCTCTTTGTTAACAACAGCTGGTGTGCAATCTCTAATATTAAAGAAGTTTAGAAGTCCTGCTCATCTGAGTTAGAATACCTTGTTTATGAATATCACATAAGTAGCCTTGTCAAGAACCAGGCTTCACTAAACGGGAAGCCTGGGGAAGTCAAATCAAATTGATTTGTCACATACACATGGTTAGCAGACGTTAATGCAAGTGTAGCGAAATGGCAAGTCAATGGAAAATCAGTGACGCGGCACAACACGTCAAACCTATCAAATGCCTTGCTTGGGCGGAGGTGTAGATTAGTGTCATAGGTGCAACAGTGCCTGAGGATGGCCGTGAAATCGCTGATTAAAACCCCATCAAAAGATGTTGATATATGCTATGCTTGTGGTGAACCATACGACTGTAACAGGAACAAACATCACCTTTTGCAAGGTAAATTGTCTTTATTGTGACCGGACTACACACTGGCTTTAGTAGAGATAACGAGACCTGTCATGCTGAGTGATGTTTCCAAAAGCATTATGTGGTTCCTGTCGCAATCTTCTCCTCAAATATAAAAAAAGTGCCAATGACGTGGAAAGTATCGGCTGTTTTTTGAAGGAAAGAGCAAATTCTAGAGTTAGAACGAAAATATGTACCTCGGATGTCTAGACCGACAGACGTACTGTACCGAAAGAGTGTCTGTTCAGGAAAGCACCAAGAGTCTTGCGAAACGAGGCCTATTCAGGGACCCAGCTCCAGATGACTAGCCGCCAGATATATGAATTCAACTGCTACAAGCACCGGGTTTTGGTGCTGTGAGTGACAACAATGAAAGTGATCACTGCATAGTTAAGGTGCTCTACCTTCAAACAACACAGCTATCTACAGCTACATTTTGTCAATGCAATAGGCCAGGGGTACTCAACTATTACCCTACGAGGTCCATAGCCTGCTGGTTTTCTGTTCTACCTGATAATTAATTGCACACACGGCGTCCTAGGTCTAAATCAGTCCTTGATTAGAGGGGAACAATGAAAAATGCAATGGATCTGGCTTCACGGTATGTCAATAGGCCATGCAGGTACAGGTTAACTTTTATTTGATTGTTTGTTTATTATCCCAGTATTAATCATTACACTCTTCATAGACTTATCAAGTCCTACAGGCTCACATTTGTAGGCTACATTTAATATCATCAGTTGATCAGAGTGACAATTGTAGCCTAGATAATTTATACATACTGTAGTTAGTTTTTTCCTTGACAATTAAGTAACTGATAAAGCCCATTTTATGTGGCACATACACAAAGTTGTTTGATGCCTGATGAAGACCTAAGGGTCGAAACGTTGTTATAAATAAATATCACCTGGGAGCATGAGCAGCAGTGCACAGCGTTTTCCTTTCTGTTTTACACACACAAAGTTTATCATTGCAAATGTGTTGCATACTGTATGACTGCAGTCTCAGATATTTAAACCTTATTTTCTTTTCATTTAAGGTCATTACTTCTGGTACAAAATCACGGATACTAACCGGTCCATTGAAAATAATTGGTATATGTCTTCAAGGTAATAAGCCCAGAAACAATACCAACGTATTTGATGCAAGAACTGTGAACAACATGTACGCCTCACAAAAGATAATGGGGCCCGTGTCCAGTTTGAAATTCCACAGAAACTCAGCAGGACCATTGGATAGCAGACAGACCTCATGCAGAGATTTGATAAAGACTGTGAGCTGAAGGCAGAGTCTGGAAAGCACTCAATCTCAAGTGGATATGAGGACATCAACCATACAGTGTGCTTCTTGATCAGAAGGTGTTCACTTTGACACCTGGCAGGCTCTACCCAAGCTTCCAGATCTTCCAAATAAACCTGTTTCACAAATTGAACTATGAGTAACTAGTGTTGTGGATCAGCAACCACAAACTGAACTTACACCATGAGAAGAACAATCTCACGGAGACACAAACATTGACAGTTCATTTTAGCTGCAGTACTGAGATCCTAGGATGGAAATTGTTATCTTAAATGCCATAGTTAGAGAAGTAAGGAAAGAAGTCAACAATGTACACACAACATGTGTATTTACTTTAATAACATTACATTCTTTGTTTCATTTATTTGTGAATTTTTTTAAACTGAAAATATTCTATGTACAATTTTTTTGTGTAATTATGTGTTTGAATTAGAATTTTGTGTAACTGAATGCATTCAACCGAAATGTGTCTTCCGCATTTAAGGTGTGGAGGGCTGCCTGAATCAACGTCATCGGTGGTCGGGGAGCAGTTGTTGTTGGTGGTTAACTGCCTTGTCAAGGGCAGAACAGCAGCTGTTTCACTTTGCCGGCTCTTGGATTCAAACCAGCAACCTTTTGGTTAGTGGCCCCAGCCCTACTTACAATGTTATGTACTGTTAACATTCTTCCTGTTTTTGCTGTCTGAAACTTTATATAGGAATACGTTTTATTGGCTGTGATGTGTACACTGTGCATGAGCAGTAACACAACTGCTATAGCCTAGCCTTTTCCCAATTCTCTGGGCAAACACTGAGGGGAAAGCCCACTCTTGTTCTAATTTGAAAATTGTGTAAAGTTTTTAGTAGTACACTTTGTTACCTATTTCATCCAAATATGGCAACTACAAGTTCATTTACAATAAAGTCAGACAATCCACTGAGCATTGACGTTTCCAAATCTGGATAATGTATTGAAGTCAATTGACTATGAACAAGTAACTATGGGTAACAGGTCACATCTTGGCTCACTTTATACTTTAGATAACTGAAAATGACTATTAGAACAAGCCTTTAAGCTAAATGATTTATTTACAGTGTGTATGGCAAACATTATACTATTCCATACAGCGCAATGGTAAAAGGGCCTGTTTCCACAACAATAATACTCTAGACTACATACCGTAAGTCTTTTGAAGTGTTAAGAAGATGAAACAGTATTAGTCAACACAGCATGTTAAAAGTCCTCATGTATACACGGTCATGTTTGACAAAAGCACCAAATTGTCCCTACACTGAATCATCATCCTAATCATCATCACTCAGGTTTTGGGGGATGATGAACACTATGTATGTTTACATGCAGACTAATAATTCAATATTAAACTGATTATGGTAGAAGGATGAGTATGGTATTAATCATACAGACACCTTATTCTACTTATCTTAATCGCCGCAAGGTCATAATCGAAGTAAGCATATGTTTTCTGCGCAATCTTTTGATTTATTAGTACATGTAAATAACTTAATCAATGTTCTAGAGCTGTATTTGATATGTGCATTTGACATCACCGGGTAGCATAAACCTCCCTCTTATGCGTGAGTGAAGTGAGTTCAAGTATGCATTTTATAAATAGTTCACATGTAAACTTTATATGTCCGAACTCAGAATCAAAAAGCCTTACAAAAATAACATGGTCACTGTGGTAGAACGTTTATTTTGATTGCCGATTTTCTGCATGTATCAAATGTCCCATCTGTAGCCTGATTTCAGATGTGTCCATGTACGCAGGATTATTAGGGAAATCATTATTCTTGCAAAGCATGTAAACATTTTAAGCAAACTTATATTATCCTATCCACAATTATCACATTATTGTGTGCATGCAACCGTGCAGAGTGATGATAGACAGTAGGGCTATTGTATGTCTCATGTCAGTAATGGGCAGAGCAGAAATGTCCTCAATTCAGAAAAGTAAGGGAATTTCCCTCCGAATGTTTTGGATTATTTTTTTAGGGTTACCCTCACTGGCTGATGTGCAATAAACAGAGACATTCCCATGAACACCTGTGTGCGCCTTCTCAAGTGCAAAGTAATGTAATTTCTCTCTCAGGTATTGCCTATGCTTTCACTGACCAGCCTTTGTCTTGGTTGTAATAGTTGTCCTGCATGCTTCTTCATAGGACTTTAATTGCCCTAACATACGTCCATGCAGTTGCATGAGGTAGCACAATAGTCACAGCAGTCGTGTTTGGGTGATATTGGTTGCGTGAACTCATCAAAGAGCTGTAACAGTTTCACCTGCCTGCAGCTGGTACTGTTTGACCAATACGGTCTCATTTTATATGAAATTCCAACAAGCTGTCTTCTATTGTACAGTATAAGTAAGATTGTTCCATCCCTCCCCGCTCTTCCATATGCCTGCATGTAGGACTCAAGGTCTTGTGGTGGTCCATAGTTTTGTGTAACTGAATGCATACATGATGGACACCCATAAAGTCTACCACCATTCCCAGTGCTGAAGGAGTCATCACAACTGAGATTAGATGACTCATCTTTCAAGGCTGCGATGATGTGCAGTTTTATGTGCCCGGGTGTCTCTGAGTGATACATGTCGAAAAGCATGTTTTCCCCTGTGTCCTCTGCTCCTGCTCGATGCACAGATTTCACAACGTGATTTTGGAGGTATGGCAATGCGAGACTAGGCCATGCTCACCCAGTGGCGGTGCTCCTAGTGGGCGGTGATTTAAATGCAGGAAAACTGAAATCTGTCTCACCTCATTTCTAGTAGCATGTCACCTGTGAAACTAATGGCAAAAAAAATATTGATCACCATTACTCCACACACAGACACGCACATACATAGCTCTCCCTCTCCCTTCATTTGGAAATTCTGACCATAACTCCTGCTTACAAGCAAAAACTCAAACAGGAAGTACCAGTGAAGCACTCAATACGGAAGTGGTCCGATAAAGGGCATGTTAAGCTACAGGACTGTTTCGCTAGCACAGACTGGAATTTGTCCCGGGATTCATCCGATGGCATTGAGGAGTTTACCACACCAGTGACCGGCTGCATTAATAAGTACAGTTGTAGTCGGAAGTTTATATACACTTAGGTTGGAGTCATTAAAACTCATTTTTCAACCACTCCACACATTTCTTGTTAACAAACTATAGTTTTGGCAAGTCGGTTTGGACATCAACTTTGTGCATGACACAAGTCATTTTTCCAGAAATTGTTTACAGACAGATTATTTCACTTATTATTCACTGTATCACAATTCCAGTGGGTCAGAAGTTTACATACACTGAGTTGACTGTGCCTTTAAACAGCTTGGAAAATTCCAGAAAATTATATCATGAATTTAGAAGCTTCTGATAGGCTAATTGACATAATTTGAGTCCATTGGAGGTGTACCTGTGGATGTCTTTCAAGGTCTACCATCAAACTCAGTGCCTCTTTTCTTGACATCATGGGAAAATCAAAAGAAATCAGCCAAGACCTCAGAGAAAAAATTGGAGACCACAAGTCTGGTTCATCCTTGGGAGCAATTTTCAAACACCAGAAGGTACCACATTCATCTGTACAAACAATGGTAAGCAAGTATAAACACCACGCAGCCGTCAAACCACTCAGGAAGGAGACGTGTTCTGTCTCCTAGAGATGAACGTACTTTGGTGCGATAAGTGCAAATCAATCCCAGAATAATAGCAAAGGACCTTGTGAAGATGCTGGAGGAAACAGGTACAAAATTATCTATATCCACAGTAAAAACGAGTCCTATATCGACATAACCCGAAAGGCCGCTCAGCAAGGTTGAAGCCACTGCTCCAAAACTGCCATAAAAAGCCAGACTACGGTTTGCAACTGCACATGGGGACAAAGATCGTACTTTTCAGAGAAACAAAAATATAACTGTTTGGCCATAATGACCATCGTTATGTCTGTAGGAAAAGGGGGAGGCTTGCAAGCTGAAGAACAGCATCCCATCCATGAAGCATGGGGGTGGCAGCATCATGTTGTGGGGGTGCTTTGCTGCATGAGGGACTGGTGCACTTCACAAAATAGATGGCATCATGAGGCAGGAAAATTATGTGGATATATTGAAGCAACATCTCAAGACATCAGTCAGGAAGTTAAATCTTGGTCACAAATGGGTCTTCCAAATGAACAATGACACCAAGCATACTTCCAAAGTTGTGGCAGAATGGCTTAAGGACAACAAAGTCAAGGTATTGGAGTGGCATCACAAAGCCCTGACCTCAATCCTATAGAAAATGTATGGGTAGAACTGAAAAACATGTGCGAGCAAGGAGGCCTACAAACCTGACTCAGTTACACCAGCTCTGTCAGGAGGAATGGGCCAACATTCCTCCAACTTGCTGTGGGAAGCTTGTGGAAGGCTACAAGTTAAAGGCAATGCTACAAAATACTAATTGAACATATGTAAACTTCTGACCAACTGGGAATGTGATGAAAGAATAACATCTGAAATAAATAATTCTCTCAACTATTATTCTGACATTTCACATTCTTAAAATAAAGTTGTGATCATAAATGACCTAAAACAGGGGATTTTTACTAGGATTAAATGTCAGGAATTGTGAAAAACTGAGTTTAATGTATTTGGCTAAGGTGTATGTAAACTTCCGACTTCAACTGTATATCGACGACGTCGTCCCCACAGTGACCGTACGTACATATCCCAACTAAAAGCCATGGATTACAGGCAACATCCTCACTGAGCTAAAGGCTAGATCTTCAGCTTTCAAGTAGTGGGACACTAAGAAATCCAGCTGCATCCTCTGACGAACCATCAAACAGGCAAAGGGTCAATACAGGACAAAGATCAAATCCTACTATACTGGCTCTGATGCTCCTCGGATGTGGCAGGGCTTGCAAACTATCACAGATAGCCCAGTGACGCTAACATACCAGACAAGCTAAATGCCTTCTATACTCAATTTGAGGCTAGCAACAATGAACCATGCACGAGAGCACCAGCTGTCCCAGCCGATGAGTAAGACCTTTAAACAGGTTAACATTCACAAAGCCGCAGGTATAACAAGGATGTGTGCTCAGAGCATGCTCTGACCAGCTGGCAAGTGTCTTCACTGACATCATTCCTTATGTTATTTTTACATTGTTATTGATTACTGCATTGTTGGGTTTAGAGCTTTTTAATTGTTTTTTGGATTTGATTTTGGATTTTTGCTCTGTTGTTTTGTATTAACTATTTGTGAGCTCTGGAGACATTTTTGATCCTTCGACGGCAGAAGGCCTTCTTCGATCACCTATTCTGCAGCATTGAGGCGTAGGATGAGTGTTTGCTGTTCCAGGATCTTTTCTTGCTTGGTGAGCATTTCCCAATTTAGTGCTGAAGTACATTTTAAGGGGCATTTCACTATAACACAACGAGGTGGACTAGAGCTAGGTAAGTGTATATTGCTGCCCACCAAGAGAATCAGAGACAGAGAAGATGTGTCTTTCCTGTGCAATGGATGGACACATCCTCCCCATCTATCGCTCCACCAGATGATGTTGAAACATGAGTGAGTGAGGTATTGTTGCCCACCAGGAGAAAAAAGAGAGACAGGGAAGAGGTGTCTGTCCTCAGTGTCTGATGGACACATTTTCCCCTCTCACCCTTGTGCGTCTGATTAATCCTTGTGGTGATTTCTGCTTGGGCCAAGGTCTTGCATGGACTTGAGGAATCTGGTTGTCTAGAGGTGGACAAGAGCAAAGAGACTGTTAGATTAAGTAGAGGGTGGACTTTCAAAAATGAATTGGAGCTAGGAAATTATGTTAGGAAAGGACGAAAGGAAAGGGAGCAAGGGAAGGAGATAGAGAACTGAGAAAGAAAGTAAGAATAGAAGATGTTTCTGAACACGTCTACGTTAATGTGGATACTACCATAATTATGAATACATTGTGAATGATCGAAAGTGAGAAAGTTACAGACCCCCCCCAAAAATGTGAATGTCCCCTGTTATTGGTAATGGTGAAAGGTTAGCATGTTTTGTTGTAGCCTCTGTAACTTTATCACTCATTATTATTCATGATTCATGATTTTTTTAAATTGTATGTTCAGAAAACATCTTGCTGTATCTACTCAGAAAGAATATTACTCCAATCATCATTCATCATGCAGTTTATATTGGGCAAACATAACCCAAGACAAACTGCAAATGCATCCAAATAGTGTGTAGAGTCATTGTGCGCTCGGATTATGGGACCAAATACTAAACTTTTGACTACTTTAATACACTCCAAATACCTACAGTGTGACTATGACTAGATATACAAAGTGTTTTCATTTCTAAACAGTAAAACAAATTTGAAAAAACCCTAAAATAAAACGGTACTGTCACCTCATGAAACATGCTGGAGTATAGAGCCAAAAAAAGAGATTAACCACATTCAATAGTATTAATGTTAGTTTTAGTAAGAGGCCAGTGTTTTCCGTGACAGGCCATGCTGTGGTACTGCAGAGGAATACTGTTAAGATGAGCCACATACACGTACCACCCACTAGTGATGCGCAGGTTGACTCATAACCCGCAGTCCCCTGCAATTATATCCGCAGAGCAGGCGGGTTTAGGGTCATGATGTATGTTGTTTTTGTTGGATGTCTAGCCTGCATTTTTCCATACTTGAATAACATGTGCTTCACAAGGTGGCAGAACGGTTTGCAGCATGGAGAAAATAATTTTCACCCTGTTCAACCACAGCTAATAATGAAAGTTATAATATCATCCTACTGGTTTCATAGGCTAGCATATTATATTCTTCTGTCACATTAATATCTAGCGACATCAATAAATTAAACTGGTTGTTCCCATATATAGTACTGATTTCAAATGACTAGCTTACCCTGCATGATGGAATGCTATATTATGCACAGAACAGTTGTGTTGGATGGTTTCGGGAAAACTATCCAAGAGGGCACACTACCCAAGTGTAGTAATGATGAATTGTCCCAGTGTCATTCTTACCAGAGATACATTTCCAGTTGTTCAAACAGCATCTTCTCATTTCAAACTACACACTAGTCATTATCATTTGGCCTCTCCATGGTGCCACCCCTGCCATGGGGAACTTTTATGAAATTCAATTTGTACTAGCGCATGCATGGTAATGCAATGCATCAGCTGAAAATATTGAACAGCACACAGTGCAGCATCCCAAATGTACTTCTGGTGTACCAAAATGCAATGACACTGTTGGTGTGATCGAGGGGTAACTGTAAATGCATACACGTCAATCGCCAAATGCTTTTAGGAACCAGTAGAAAAGGTTAACGATCCACAGAGGCAAAAAGGACAATGTCTACATTTAATTCAATAAGAGAAAAGTTGCAAAATGGAGAGTTGAAAATAAAGAGAAGAAGGGAGGGCCAGATGTTTGGGAAAGATCTGGTGAAAGGGTAAAGGAGGATGATAGCTGTGCCGGCTATGTTATGTGTGACTATTGTGAGGCGCTATATGGGGACTTCAAATAGACCTATGGCATGTCTAAGGAACTGTAGCCTACTGTTCAGATGTTTTTTTAAATGGAAACTGAATTCTGGACAGTGACTGTCTATAGCGCCCCACAGTGGAGGTGTCATAATACCCATAAAACCTAGCTGTAAAACTGAAATGGTTCCAATCGTTTTCCCATAGGGAATTTTACACTGAACAAAAATATAAATGTATGGCCTTCTATTTGGTGCAGTGGTCTAAGGCATCACTACAGACCAGGGTTCGATCCCAGGCTGTATCACAGCTGGCCGTGACCAGGAGACCCATGAGGCGGTGCACAATTGGTCCAGCGTCGTCTGGATTAGAAGAAGGTTTGGCCAGCCGTGATTCCCTTGTACCATTGCGCTCTAGCGACTCCTTGTGGGGCACATGCAAGTGATGGGATAAGACTGTATCTACTAATTGGATATCATAGAAAAAGGGATAAAGCAAAAATATTAACACAGCATGTAAAGTGTTGGTCCCATGTTTCATGAACTGAAATAAAATAAAAATCCCAGTTCCATTTGCACAAAAAGCTTATTTCTCTGAAATGTCTTTCCATCCCTGTTAGTGAGTATTTCCACTTTGCCAAGATAATCCATCCAGCTGACAGGTGGGGCATAACAAAAACATGATTAAACAGCATGATCATTACACAGGTGTACCTTCTGCTGGGGACAATAAAAGGTCACTCTAAAATGTGCATTCTGTTCACAACTGCAGACCACGTGTATGGCTTTGTGTGGGTGAGCGGTTTGCTGATGTTAGAGTGCACAGTATGAGTCATAATACCCATAAAATCAAGCGATCAAACAGGAGAATAGTTCCAATCGGCCGATTCGTGTATGCTTACGCTGCCGGATTCGTTTCACTGTGTGTGTATGTATGTTTGACCAAACTGTCTCGTATTGTGGATCCCGATGGACTTCAAGAGAACCTGAAATTAGAAAATTAGAAGGATCATTTTTGGGGGGGGAAACTACTTTGAAAGTGGGCTTTGAAAACTTAAATCGGAGGTCCGGTATATTTTGTTGATAAGCAAACAATCAAACTTTCTCGGTGTGGCGGCGGTTGCAAGCAACAAGGGATGGAGTTAGGGTAGATAGCCCGTCTAGTCTCTTACACTTCAAGGACAGTGCAATTGCTGAGGATAAAAAAAAAAATGTAATCCATTTTAGAATAAGGCTGTAACATAACAAAATGTGGAAAAAGTCAAGGGGTCTGAATACTTTCCAAAGGCAATGTATGAGTTATTATGTGAGGGCTTATGTACCTAAGCCTTTAAGACATTACAACTGCCAGAGGTTTGGGCATGTGGCAACAGCCTGTAAAGAGAAAAAGAGGTGTTCCAGGTGTGGAAGGGACCATGAGTATGGGAAGTGTAGGGATGGTGCACAACCAAAGTTCTGCAGCTGTGGGGGTGCTCATAGTGTAGCATATGGTGGGTGTGAGGCAATGAAGCAGGCAGTGAGAGTTGAGAGAAGGTCATATGTCATATGTCATATGCTAAGGCAGTGATGGTGGTCCAGGTCCACAAAAACACAGGTTCAAGGGAGAGATGGGTATGATCATCTAGACCGGGGATTACGGAGCAGGTGGGCGGCGATATGATATACACAGATAAGAGAAAGTTGGTGACATTTATAGCAGAAGCTATCAATAGCACAGCTAAAGTATAGTCTAAAACAGAGAGGATTCAGCTAATAGTGAATGTGGCTGGGAGACATCTGAATATGACAGGGTTGACATGGGAAGAGGTTCGAGAAGGCCTCAATCAGCCAAGGCTGGAGCCATGTATTACTGGATCTTAGTTATGGTAGTAATACTACAATGGAAGGCTCAAAGCCTGTTGTCTAATGGGTAGGAGATCAAGCAGTTCATTGTGGATATGCCAGCTATGCCTGATGTGCCACCTACATAAAGCAAGGACTTCCTTACAGGATGATAGGCAAAGGTATTGAACAGGAATATGTGGTAGTGGAGGTGTTCAAACACAGGGTTGCTAGTTGCTAGTGGTAGTGAACTACTATAATCCTTGTCAGTTATTGGACCTGGAAGTGCTGGAGAGGGTGGAGGGCCAGGATAGAAGTAAGATAATATGGTGTGGGGATTTTAAATGCCCACAACATGCTCTGGGGGGGGGGGGGGTGAAACGGATAGATTGAAATGGCCAAGTGATATAAAATCTGATAGAAATGAAAGATCTGGTGTGCCTGAATGATGGCAGAGGGACCAGGATTGATGTAGCCACAGGGAAATAGTCTGCCTTGGACCTCACACTGGTATCTAGTGTGATGGCAGAAATCTGTGAGTGGGAGGTATGGTTGAAGTCAACAGTAGGAAGTGATCATTACCCCACAGTATGCACAGTAGGCTGGAGGGAGGAGGAGGTGTCAGTGGATGGAGTAAGCAGGTGGGTGTTTAGAAGGGCAAAGTGGGATCAGTTTCAGTAGCTGAGTGAGCAGGTGATGGCTCAGGTGGGGGAAGCTACTGAGGCTATACCTAAAAGTTCAGGGAGGAGGAGGAAAGCAGTCCCATGGTGGATGGGGCAGTAAGAACAGGGCATTTAGAGTACTGAAAAGGACGCATAACTTCCAACATCCGATTCAGTATAAGTAGGCTCAGGCACTGGTGGGGAGAACTATCCATCAGGCAAAAAGGACATGTTGTCATCAGTTCTGTGACACCATTGGAAGGACGACTCCTGTGGGAGAAGTGTGGGGGATGATTAACAGAATGAGTGGGGTCAGAAGGGAGTGGGATTATCTCGTGTTGACGAGTAGGGAGGATATGTCAGTAATAGATGAGGAGAAGGCAGAGGTGATGGCCAAAGCCTTTGTCCAAGTGCATGGCTGCAAATTTGTCAAAGGAGGGGCAGTGAGGGAGAGAGAGAACTAGAGAGGAGCACCCTGGAGTGCTGAATAGGAGGGAGGATGTAAACGGTGCGTTGAATGCACAATTTACCATGACTAATATGAAAAGGGCAAAAGGTAAGGCTGGGTTAACTTCACCTGGGAAAGATGGGGTGTGCTATGTTATGTTGGTCCATCTTAGCGGTGAGTCAATGCATAAGGTATTGGTGTTGTACAACAGAGTGTGGGAGGAGGGAAAACTTCCTGGCAGCTGGAAGGAGACAGTGGTGGTAACAATTCGGAAGCCAGGGAAGGACCCAACGAGGCCAACAAGCTATCGGTCAATAGCTTTATTTAACATCACATGTATGTAAGATTATGGAACGTATGATTACGGAGATGCTGACTTACTTACTGGAGAGCAGGGGGCATTGCCAAATTAGAGTGGGTTCAGGAAGGGGAACTATGGACCCAGTGCTCTGCTTACAAGCAGAGGTCAAGAAGGCTCATGTGAACAAAGAGACTGTTGTAGCTGTCTTTTTTGATTAGGAGAAGGTGTATGATATGATGTGGAAGGAAGGGTTGTTAATCAAGCTTGATATTATAGGGGTAGGACAAGTGGATAAAGGATTTCCTGATTTCCAGGTGAGGGTGGGGAAGCTACTTGGTGGACAAAGGCACACTGCAGGAGCGTGATTAGCCCCCTGTTGTTCTCAATCATGATCAATGATGTTTACTCTCAAGCACAGCCGTCATTGTAAATAAGAATTTGTTCTTAACTGACTTACCTAGTTAAATCAAGGTTCAATAAAAACAAATGTAATATTGGGAGGTTGATATTTACAGATGATGGGGCCTTATGGAAGAGGGGAAGAAATGTCCCATACATTGTCAGGCAGGTACAGGAAGCAATTGAGCTGTGGGCATTAATGTGGGGATTCAGGTTCTCTATAGTGAAAACTCAGACGGTTTTATTTGCCAGGAGGAAGGTGGGAGAGGTACGCTTGAGGTTATATGGGAGAAACTTGGAGAGGGTGGTGGCCTTCAGGTTCATTGTTGTGTCCTTTGCCACCAGACTGACCTGGGCAGAACACATTGAGAGAGTGGTGGGAAGGTATAAGAAGGAGCTTCATGTGATGTGCTGTCTGACGGGGAAGGAGTGGGGGGATGGACCTTCCTCATTGTCACAAACGTCGTCAGGGAAATGACCGGACCAAGGTGCAGCGTGGTGAGTGTACAAGAAACAACAAAAACTAACATGAAGCTTCCTAGGGCTATACAGGCCACTAACAAAGTCAACTACCCACAACTAAGGTGGAAAAACAGGCTACCTAAGTATGATTCCCAATCAGAGACAACGATAGACAGCTGTCCCTGATTGGGAACCATACCCAGCCAAAACATAGAAACAGAAAACATAGAAATAAAGAAACTAGAATGCCCACCCTAGACACACCCTGGCCTAACCAAAATATATAATAAAAGTCTCTCTATGGCCAGGGCATGACACTCATTGAGGTCCATGTATTTTGCATTGATCTGATCTGTAATAACCTATTGCAGTATAACATATGATTCGGCAGCACAGACCTCATTGGAAAGGGTAGATGTCATACAAGAGCAAGGACTATGAAGTGTAATATGTAGTGGGACGTTTTGGACCTCCTCAGTGTCAGCATTGCAGGTGATGATGGTGATATGCCATTTCAGATTAGGAGACAGCAGCTGGCAATTAATTATTGGGTCAGCCTACAGGGACATGGTGTCTCCTCCTGCGAAATAGATTTTACAGGCATGCTGGGAACATGAGCGAGGACAGAACAACACAAGCTTTAGGTGGGTGGGTAATACCCAGGCGAGGGAGATGGGACTGTATGGAAGGGAGTTTAGTCCACCGGTAGCTATTCCTGGAAACCCACGATGGCTACTCCTGCCTCCAGTAGTTGATCTGGAAGTTTTGGAAGAGACTACGGAAAAATAGGACGGGTGTTGATCGATCTGATTTGCTTAAGAGACGTCTGGATACTGTGTATCAGGATTTTGTGGCCATTTACATAGATGGTTCAAAAGATCCAAGGACAGGACGTACTCTATTAGCATTTGTAAAGCAGGAATGTGGGGTGGCAGTCAGGGAATGTATTACAGATAATCTGGCTGTATATATGGTGGAGCTGATGGCCATATTTTTTTTTTTAATTGAAAAATGTTAACTAGGCAAGTCAGTTAAGAACAAGTTCTTATTTTCAATGAACAGCCTAGGAACAGTGGGTTAACTGCCTGTTCAGGGGCAGAACGACAGATTTGTACCTTGTCAGCTCGGGGATTTGCAACTTTTCGGTTACTAGTCCAACACTCTAACCACTAGGCTACCCTGCTGCCCCAATGGTTGGCCTTGCAGTGAGTGGAGGAAATCAAGCCAGACAGAGCAGTTATTTGCACTGATTCATGCGCAGTGTTGATGAGTCTGCAGTTCTTTAACTCACGTAGCAGACAAGACCTGCTTTATGATGTACTACAAACCCATGGCAGGATTGGACAGATAAGATTTACTTGGGTCCCAGCCCATGTGAGGGAAGAGTGGAATGAGGGACTTGATGTACTGGCTAAACAAGCACTTACTTTTCATACATCATCAACCTACACACAATACCCCATAACGACAAAGTGATATGTTTTTATTTTGGCTAATTTCTTAAATATAAAAAACAAATACCTTGTTTACATAACTATTCAGACCCTTTGCTATGAGACTCAAAATTGAGCTCAGGTGCATCCTGTTTCCATTGATCATCCTTGAGATGATTGATTTGAGTCCACCTGTGGTAGATTCAATTGATTGGACATAATTTGGAAAAGCACACACCTGTCTATTTAAAGGTCCCACAGTTGATAGTGCATGTCAGACCAAAAACCAAGCCATGAGGTCGAAGGAATAGTCTGTAGAGCTCTGAGACAGGATTGTGTCGAGGCACAGATCTGGGGAAGGGTACCAAAAAATCTCTGTAGCATTGAAGGTCCCCAAGAACACAGTGGCCTCCATCATTCTTAAATGGAAGAAGTTCGGAACACCAAGACTCTACCTAGAGCTGGCCATCCGGCCAAACTGAGCAATCGAGGGAGAAGGGCCTTGATCAGGGAGGTGACCAAGAACCCAATGGTCACTCTGACAGAGCTCCAGTGTTCTTCTGTGGAGATGGGAGAACCTTCCAGAAGGACAACCATCTCTGCAGCACTCCACCAATCAGGCCTTTATGGTAGAGTGGCCAGACAGAAGCCACTCCTCAGTAAAAGGCACATGACAGCCTGCTTGGAGTTTGCCAAAGGCACCTAAAGGTCTCTCAGACCATGGTTGCGGTCCAAACACTTAAGACACACCCTCATCCACTTACCCTCGCCTTATGCCCTTGGGGGAATCCCCGTAGCCATCTTGGAGGGTGGTCCAAATGATTAGCCAAGCAAGGAAAGTTTGCAATGCAAGCCCCTCAGCCCTCGACTCAGGGCCTCCCGAATGACGCAGCAGTCTAAGGCACTGCATCACAGTGCGTGAGGCGTCACTTCAGACCCGGGGATGATCCTAAGCTGTGTCGCAGCTGGCCGCCACCGGGATACCCATGAGGCGGCGCACAATTAGCCCGGTTTTATCCGGGTTAGGGGAGGGTTTGGCCGGCCGGGATGTCCTTTTCCCATCGCGCACTAGTGACTCATGTAGCGGTCGGGCACATGCACACTGACACGCGCCAGCAGTACGGTGTTTCCCCTTACAAATTGGTGTGGCTAGCTTCCGGGTTAAGCAAGCAGTGTGTCAAGAAGCAGTGCGGCTTGGCAGGGTCGTGTTTCAGAGGACGCATGGCTCTCGACCTTCGCCTCTCCCAAGTCCGTACGGGAGTTGCAGCGATGGGACAATACTTTTTTTTAAAAAGAACAACTAGTTTGCGAACTGCAAATCCCTATATGGCAGGGTTTCCCAAACTCGGTCCTGGGGACTAACGGATTGCACGTTTTGTTTTTTGCCCTAGCACTACACAGCTGATTAAAATAATCAAAGCTTGATGATGTCATGACTGTCAATAAGAATCCAAATAGGTCAGATCAGGTATACAATGAATAACTTCAATCAGGCTCCCTTTCAACTGCAGAGAGGGGGAAGGAAAGGACTAGGGGGGTTAACAACTCACATCCTGTTCTAAATCAAGGGAGAAGATTCAAGTCTGCGCTCTCAAGATTCACCAAAGGAATGTACTTTGTTTCAAACAGACTGAAACTCTAACACATTCCGAAGTGAATACTGGAGCAATGTTTCTAACATAGAATGTGAGGAATGGTCAGAGGTGATCTATAAATCATTAATGTCATTTTGTGACGTCATTAAACATGTTATAACGGAAATACTGTAACTTGGAATGTATATCCACTACATGTATGAGGTTTCCATACTATGCGCTGTGCATTTTCTGGGAAGGCTTTCCGCTAGACGTTGGAACATGGCCGCGGGGACTCCTTCAGCTACAAGAGCATTAGTAAGGTTGGGCACTAATGTTGATCGACTAGGCCTGGCTCGCAGTCGGTGTTCCAATTCATTCGAAAGGTGTTCAATGGGGTTGAGGTCAGGGCTTTGTGCAGGCCAGTCAAGTTCTTCCACACCGATCTCGACAAATAATTTCTGTATGGACCTCGCTTTGTGCACGGGGGCATTGTTATGCTGAAACAGGAAAGGGCCTTCCCCTACTGTTGCCACAAAGTTGGAAGCACAGAATCATCTAGAATGCCATGCTGTGAAAGACAGCCCCAGACCATTATTCCTCCTCCACCAAACTTTAAAGTTAGCACTATGCAGTTGGACAGGTAGTGTTCTCCTGGCATCCGCCAAATCCAGATTTGTCCATCAGACTGGCAGATGGTGAAGAAAGAAAGTGTTTCCACTGCTCCAGAGTCCAATGGTGGCTAGCTTTACACCACTCCAGCCGACGCTTGGCATTGTGCATGGTGATCTAAAGCTTGCGTGCTGATGCTCGGCCATGGAAACCCATTTCATGAAGCTCCTGACAAACAGTTATTGTGCTGACGTTTCTTCCAGAGGCAGTTTGGAACTCGGTAGTGAGTGCTGCAACCGAGGACATATGATTTTTACACGCTAATTTAACAAACTGACTTGTTGGAAAGGTGGCATCCTATTACAGAGCCACGTTGAAAGTCACTGAGCTCTTTAGTAAGGCCATTCCAACTGCCAATGCTTGCCTATGGCGATTGCATGGCTGAAATAGCCGAATCCACCACATTGAAGGGGTGTCCGCATACTTTTGTATATATAGTGTATCTTGTCAGCTGTTTGAAACTGGTGTACAAAATCGAAAGTAAAAGATGCAAAAACTAAACTTAAGAATCATAGAAATGGCGCACATACAACAGATCTACAGGTTCTTAGACTGGCTTTCAATAAGATTGACAGATCTATAAAAATCAAATGAAATGTTTTGTCACATGCGCCGAATACAAAAGACCTTACAGTGAAATGCTTAATTACAAGCCCTTATTAACCAACAATGCAGTTTAAAAAATATAAGAATAAGAAATAAAAGTAACAAATAATAAAAGAGCAGCAGTAAAATAACAATAGTGAGACTATATACAGGGGGTACCGGTACAGAGTCAATGTGTGGGGGCACAGGTTAGTTGAGGTAATTGAGGTAATATTTACATGTAGGTAGGGTTATGACTATACATAGATAATAAGTGACTATACATAGATAATAACAGAGAGTAGCAGCAGCGTAAAAGAGAGGGAGGGGCAATGCAAATAGTCCGGGTCGCCATTAGATTAGCTGTTCAGCAGTCTTATGGCTTTGGGGGTAGAAGCCTTTTAGACCTAGACTTGGCGCTCCGGTACAGCTTGCCATGCGTAGCAGAGAGAACAGTCTATGCTAGGGTGCCTGGAGTCTTTGACAATTTTTTGGGTCTTCCTCTGACACCGCCTGGTATGTAGGTCCTGGATGGCAGGAAGCTTGGCCCCAGTAATGTGCTGGGCTGTACGCACTACCTCTGTAGTGCATTTGGTTTGCTAATTTAATAGCTAGTTAGCTATCTAGCTAAGTGGTTAGCTTTTTCCAAAATCAAGCTTTGCTTGGTACCAGTAGAGAATCCCCTCTAGGATCAAGAATCTTGCTGTCTAATATTTGTTTTGTGCATGCAGCAAACTGAATATTATTTTTTTGTTACCTTTTGAGCCAGGTTGTCTGTCCTGCAAATACTTAATGTCAGAGACTTTATAAAATGTTTGCAATGTGCTCATTAGCATCTAGTTAGCATTCTCTATGGGATTTGACTTGTACTTGTTAGCATGACTAACATTCGAATTACAAAGATTCATTAGGGTTTGAAAATAGCGCCACTTGTGTTCAGTGTTGCTTTTACTGAATATCCCAGTAATGCACAAGGTCGGTATGAAGGTACGACAATGTGGATACCGCCCAAGCTTAGTATGTACATGTAGTCTTTTATTTATTGCATTCTCATCAACTTCAATGTGAATGTTAAATCCGTTATAGCCTAGTTTGTTAAATATTTTTAACGTGTTTGCAGTCCACATTGTTCTAATTATACTGAACAAAAAAATAAAGTAAAGTGTTGCTCCCATGTTTCATGAGCTGAGCTAAAAGGTCGCAGAAATGTTCCATATGCACAAAAATATTATTTCTCTTCACATTTTGTGCACAAATTTGTTTACTTCCCTGTTAGTGAGCATTTCTCCTTAGCAGGCAGTTTACTCTGGGCATGCTTTTCATCCAACGTGAAAATGCTGCCCCCTATCCCAAACAGGGATAGACAGCATGATCATTACACAACACAATGCCACAGATGTCTCAAGTTTTGAGGGAGCGTGCAATTAGCATGCTGACTGCAGGAATGTCCAACAGAGCTGTTGCCAGATAATTCAATGTTCAGTTCTTTACCATAAGTCGCTTCCAATGTTGTTTTAGAGAATTTGTCAGTACGTCTGACCGGCCTCACAACCGCAGTCCACTGTCACGACATCCACTGAAGTTGGTTCCTCTCCTTGTTCGAGCGGCGCTCGGCGGTCGACGTCACCGGTCTTCTAGCCATTGTCGATCCACTTGTCATTTCCCATTGGTTTTGTCTTTGTTTACCACACACCTAGTTTTCATTTCCCAATTACTGGTCATGTATTTAACCCTGTTTCTCCCATGCCAGTTTGGCCAGTTTGGCTGGGCCTGGCTCCCAAGTGGGTGGGCGTACGCCACCCATGGCTGCGCCCCTGCCCAGTCATGTGAAACCCATAGATTAGGGCCTAATTAATTTATTTCAATTAACTAATTTACTTATATGAGCTGTAACTGAGTAAAATTGTTGAAGTTGTTGCATGTTGCGTTTAGATATTTGTTCAGTACACACTATTTCCATATTGAAGCATTGTTAAACATAGGCTATAGCCTTCACACTGATATAGGGTCTAGGCCAATTGTAAATTGCAGTCTGGACATGGACATGCCAAACTTAGTCAATAAGTACATTTAAATTCACTAGGCTATTTACAAGGCCAATAAATACAGAATTTGATTAGAATTTTCCTGTGCTCTAGTTTTTCTTGGTCTTCCCAGTTCTGACCCTTTCTGCCTGTCCTGATCCTGTCCACCGTCCTGTACCTGCCTGACTCTGATTTGGATTAGGACCCTTTGCCTGCCTTGACTTACCTTTTGCCTGCCCCTTGAACTATAATAAACTGAGACTCGTACTATCTGCCTCCTATATCTCCATCTGGGTCTTAGCCTGAGTCCTGATACACCTTAATTGCATCCCGAGGGTGTAAAATACAGACAAGGCAACATAGACTATGAAAGGTTTTACGCACATCCAAACTTTTCACAGGATCTGGTAAAAGATCCAATATGAAGAGAAAAGGGAAATGTCCATTCACCGTGTTATACTGCTCGCAAATGTAATGTTTTATAAACACCATGGAACCATCTCACAGATCATGTTAGCACTTCTCCAGAAATAGCAGACATAATTGCAATGCCTTCAAGCCATGTACAGTGGCTTGTGAAAGTATTCACCCCCTTGGCATTTTTCCTATTTTGTTGCCTTACAACCTGGAATTAAAATAGATTCTTTGGGATTTGTGTAATTTGATTTACACAACATGGCTACCACTTTGAAGATGAAAATATTATTCTTGTGAAACAAACAATAAATGAGACAAAAAAAATGAAAACTTGAGGGTGCATAATTATTCACCCCCCCCCCCCCCAAAGTCAATACTTTGCAGAGACACCTTTTGCAGGAATTACAATTAAGGTGTCAACAGTCTTTAGACATAGTTTCAGGCTTTTATTTTGAAAAATGAGCGTGAATGATCACATTGCGTAAGTGGATAGGTGGGGGCTCTCAGAGTGAGTTTTTGCGCTACAGAGTAAAGCGGCCATTGTTCCTCCCGCTGTTATTGAAAAACCTACACACTCGGCTGATATATTATCGAATATATATTTTAAAAACTACCTGAGGAATAATTATAAAAAATGTTTGACATGTTTCTGTGGACATTATGGAGACTATTTGGAATTTCCGTCTGCGTTGTCGTGACCGCTCTTTCCTGTGGATTTCTGAACATAATGCGACAAACAAACGGATATATTTTGGATATAAAAATAATCTTTATGGAACAAAAGGAACATTTTTTGTGTAACTGGGAGTCTCGTGAGTGAAAACATCCAAAGATCATCAAAGGTAAATGGTTAATTTGATTGTATAATATTCATATTCATAAAATCACAAGTGAAATATATTGAAACACAGCTTAGCCTTTTGTTAATCACCTTGTCATCTCAGATTTAGAAATTATGCTTTACAGCCAAAGCAAGACAAGCATTTGTGTCAGTTTATCGATAGTCTAGCATAGCATTATGCCTAGCTAGCAGCAGGCAGCTTGGTCACAAATCAGAAAAGCAATCAAATTAACCTTTTACCTTTGATGAGCTTCGGATGTTTTCACTCACGAGACTCACAGTTAGATAGCAAATGTCCCTTTTTTATATAAAGATTATTTTTGTAGCCGAAATACTGAGAAATCGACCGGAAATTGCGGTCACGACAACGCCGAAAAATATTCCAAATTAGATCCATAATATCGACAGAAACATGGCAAACGTTTTTTCATAATCAATCCTCAAGGTGTTTTTCAAATATCTATTCTATAATATATCAACCGGGTCAGTTGGCTTCTTGGTAGGTGCAAGAGAAACAATGGCCGCATTTGTCTATTACGCAAATATCACTCTGAGAGCCACCAGCTGACCACTGACGCAATGTTGTTGCTCACGCTCATTTTTCAAAATAAAAGCCTGAAACTATGTCTTGTGACACTAGACACATTAGGGAAGCCATAGAAAAATTAATCTGGTTGATATCCCTTTCACTGCTCAATAGGGACGCATAGGAACGCAGAGGTTTCTAAATAAGAGTCACTTCCTGATTGGATTTTTCTCAGGCTTTCGCCTGCAATATCAGTTCTGTTATACTCACAGACAATATTTTTACAGTTTTGGAAACTTTGGAGTGTTTTCTATCCTAAGCTGTCAATTATATGCATATTCTATTATCTGGTCTTGAAAAATAGGAACGTTATTTTTCCAAAAATGAAAATAGTGCCCCCTAGTTTCAAGAGGTTAAATCACTTTAGCCATGATTTTAAAATTAATCAAGGCTCCCTTTGTTATTTAGTTGTATAACTAAAATTCTTGAATGTATTTAAAGACATGAATGACTTGTGTGCTGTATGATGACATGCACAAATTAATGAGTGATTGATTGATGTACTGTATACTTAAGTAGGCCTTTATGCCAATAAGTAAGTTATGCTAAAACAGCTACAGTAACAAATGCATTTTCGTTTTTCTTGGAACAGAAACACGTTGTATCAAGCAATCAATCAATCACAAGTATCTATAAATCCCTTTTTACATCATCCAATGTCACAAAGTGCAATACAGAAACCCAGCCTAAAACCCCAAACAGCAAGCAATGCAGATGTAGAAGCATGGTTGCTAGGAAAAACTCCCGAGAAAGGCAGAAACCGAGGAAGAATCCTAGAGAGGAACCAGGCTCTAAGGGGTGGCCAATTCTCTTCTGGCTGTCCCGGGTTAAGAATATAACAGTACATGGCCAAGATGTTCAAACGTTCGTAGATGACCAGCAGGGTCAAATAATAATAATAATCACAGTGGTTGTAGAGGGTGCAACAGGTCAGCACCTCATGAGTAAATGTCAGTAGGCTTTTCATAACCGAGCATTCAGAGTTAGAGACAGCAGGTGCGGCAGAGAGAGAGAGTCGAAAACAGCAGGTCCGGGACAAGGTAGCACGTCCGGTGAACAGATCAGGGTTCCATAGCCGCAGGCAGAACAGTTGAAACTGGAGCAGCAGTATGACTAAGTGGACTGGGGACAGCAAGGAGTCATCAGGCCAGTTAGTCCTGAGGCATGGTCCTAGGGCTCAGGTCCTCCGGGAGGGGAGGGAGAGGGAGAGAATTAGAGGGAACATACTTAAATTCACACAGGACACCGGATAAGACAGGAGAAATACTCCAGATATAACAGACTGACCCTAACCCCGACTCAAACTATTGCAACATAAATACAGGAGGCTGAGACAAGGGAGGTCGGGAGACACTGTGGCCCCGTCCAACAATACCCCCTGACAGGGCCAACCAGGCAGGATATAACCCCATCCACTTTGACAAAGCACAGACCCCACACCACTAGAGAGATATCTTCAACCACCAACTTACTATCCTGAGACAAGGCAGAGTATAGCCCACGAAGGTCTCCCCCATGGCACGAACCCGAGAAGGGGGTGCCAAACCCGGACAGGAAGATCACATCAGTGACTCAACCTACTCAAGTGACGCACCCCTCCCTGGGACGGGATGGAAGAGCACCAGTAAGCCAGTGACTCAGCCCCCTTTAGGCCTACAGTAAGAAATGCATTTGAGTTTTTCTTGGAATGGAAAAAACATAATATTCATTAAATTAATTAAGCTGCATTTCAAAAAATCAATCCCATATGGTCTGTTCTATTCAAGGCTCCATTTGACTCTTAGGCCTATAGCTCTATGTCATTTCAATAACTTATTTTCTCTAAGATCAAATCAAATTCAAATGCTTTTATTTATATAGCCCTTCTTACATCTGCTGATATATCAAAGTGCTGTACAGAAACCCAGCCTAAAACCACAAACAGCAAGCAATGCAGGTGTAGAAGCACGGTGGCTAGGAAAAACTCCCTAGAAAGGCCAAAACCTAGGAAGTAACCTAGAGAGGAAACAGGCTATGAGGGGTGGCCAGTCCTCTTCTGGCTGTGCCGGGTTGAGATGATAACAGAACATGTCCAAGATGTTCAAATGTTCATAATTGACCAGCAGATCAAATAATAATAATAGTCACAGTAGTTGTCGAGGTGCAACAAGTCAGCACCTCAGGAGTAAATGTCAGTTGGCTTTTCATAGCCGATCATTGAGAGTATCTCTACCGCTCCTGCTCTCTGGGACAGGTAGCACGTCCAGTGAACAGTTGAAACTGGCGACAGCAGCATGGCCAGGTGGACTGGCGACAGCAAGGTGTCATCATGCCAGGTAGTCCTGAGGCATGGTCCTAGGGCTCAGGTCGAGAAAGAAATAGAGAGAGAGAGAGAAATTCAACTTAAATTCCCACAGGACACCGGCACATAAACTACTGCAGCATAAATACTGGAGGCTGAGACAGGAGGGGTCAGGAGACACTGTGGCCCCATCCCATAAGATGCCCTTTGGTGGGCAAACTAGCACTAACTACTATTAATGGGAACAATGGCTGACACTTACATAACGTGCCATAGAATTTTACGGCAGCCTGCAAGCTGTGCTGCAGTACGACACAACTATTAAAGGAAGAACCACTGTATGTGGCAGTGTCACAGGTTTACAGTTAGTAACAGTGTTGTGTTCGAGACCACCTTAAGTGAGACTGATTCAAGACCAGAGCAAATTGAGTCACAGTCATGACCAAGATCGAAGGGCAAGATCGAGTCAAAACCGAGACTGGGAGGGGGCCGAGGGGGAGGAGACCAGAAAAATGTGAGTCCAATTCAAGACCATGATTGTAATTGTTTCAAATCACCACCATAATAAGAATTCTAAATGTCCAGTATTTCCGTGTTCGTATTTCGGGAGAACATATAGATTATTTAGACCAGGGATTGTTTAGACCAGTCGGGGTCCCAATTTACTGTTGAGAGTTAGAATAGTAGAATACACAAGGAGCAAATTTGGTTGTGCATTTTCTCTTGTTATGTCAGTCACATGACAGTCACTCAATTAGCCCATGTCAGCTAACATTTTTTAGTTAGTCTAGCAGCCAGCTATCTAAACTTATAGTAGTCATGGTCAAATTACTGACCGGGAGGCCCCCATTTGATCATCAGATATCATATAAAAACTGCTAACATTTGTCTCCACCCTATTGCAAAATGTGTAGAATTGCATGATATTAGCGGTCAAGGATTGATTGAATATGTCCGTAAACACACCAGCCAGCTGGTCTGCGCATGCTATGAGGACGCGGCTAGGGATGCCGTCTGGGCCGGCAGCCTTGCGAGGGTTAACACGTCTAAATGTTTTACTCACACTGGCTGCAGTGAAGGAGAGCCTGCAGGTTGAGGGGAAATTACAGATGATCACCAACCCAAACAGATCTATAATAGAAAAAAATACAAAATACAGGTAACTGCCAAAGTAAAGGAAAACTTGAGTAAATTAGGAATAAATAGGATATTGAAAGCAGGTTATTCCACACAGGTGTGGTTTCTGAGTTAATTGACAATTAACATCCCATCGTGCTTAGGGTCATGTATAAAAATGTTCAGTTGCCCATTATTTAGGCTACCATGGCTAGAAGAGATCTCAGTGACTTTGAAAGAGGGGTGTCAAAGGAGCATATGGGGGTTTAAACTGTAGTGTGTCTCAGTCACCAGATCTCAACCCAATTTAACACTTATGGGAGATTCTGGAGCGTAGCCTGAGACAGTGTTTTCCACCACCATCAACAAAACACCCAATAATGGATTTTCTAGTGGAAGAATGGTGTTGCATTCCTCCAATAGAGTTTCAGACACTTGTAGAATCTATGCAAAGGCATGTTAAAGCTGTTCTGGTAGCTTGTGGTGGACCAATGCCCTATTATGTTGGTGTTTCCTTTATTTTGGCAATTACTTGTATGTTACAACTTTCCCCAGTTTCCCGTTACTAATAGTGAGCACGCAACTTTCAAACAATTTCCCCCATTCTTCCGTACCAGCGAATCATGGAAATTCTGACAAGCGTTACAAAGTTTGAGGATATTTTTCAACAAAAGTTAAAGACAGTAATGTTAGAAGTAGGAAGCCCAGGTTTCAATAGGTGATAAGATATTAATGTGTCATGAAACAAGTGTGGATATTTGACCTGGCAAAGCAGGTTTTTATGTGCTGACTGAATGGGAGCTGAAAGAATCAGCTGCTATCAGGATAAATGAGGAGTCCTCATTGTCCGAGACCAAGTCAAGGCCGAGTAAAATGTATCTGACACCGAGACAAGATGAAGACACTCAATATGTGGCCACGAGACGTCTCCAGTACTACAACACTGGTGAGTCAGTAAGCAGCATAAAGCCAGCATCAGCTCTTGGCTAAATGCTAGCTAGTTAGCTGGTGCTAGCTAACGCAACTACAAGCCTTCCACAACATGCAAATCACATCATATACAATCATTAATTAATAATATTAGCTACGTACTAATGAACCATAGAATACATTTGGTCATTGAATTAGTTAGCTAAATTGAACTGAATCTTTATACTACCTTGAGGCTGTTTACTTGCAATATTTCAAGCATTGGTGCTAGCATTTAGTGCTAGCCATAGCAAGCTAGCTAATGGTCATAAATTGAATGAAGTTACAACTAAGTTACAACAATGACTACTACACATACTTTTCCTTTGATTAGAAATGCTTTTTTATGCAAATGCCATATAACCCAGCCAGCAGCTAAGTATCAGTAGGCATCAGTGCTCTTGTAAGCTCTAAATAGATGTAGATGTCATGGAAAGACATATCGGCTGGGTCTCGGACGAGATGAGTGGCCGGTACACATCAGATTTGTTGCAAAACTTTAAAGGTTGTACCCAACAACAGAAATGTTCTCCTCATACCTTATTCTCTCCTTAGATTCTAGATGGGGGCAATTTCCCTTGCCATAAGCAAAGAGACAGATGCGCAACTGGTGCAACTGGTCCCCAATGTGGCAACGTTCAAGACAAGCAATACGTCACAAACCCCAAAATTGTGACTGCAAGGCATGAATAGTAAAACTCATAAAATACTATAGGATTTTTTTTTACACAGGGCGCCTTTCTTTCACTTGGCGAATGTTTTTAGCAAAATTTGAGTATAACTACTTTTCCAAGCACCACTACACCATCGGACACAACATAAATACAACCCTTTCCATGCTAATACATTATTTTCCCGATAAACTAATGACCAAAGCATTACTCGTCCCAAGAGTCCAACTGGCCACAGCTTCACCTGGAGTCATCAGGAGAGAGGAAAAGAGAGAGCGAGAGGGACTGAGGGAGAGAGAGATGGAGAGAGACAGATGTAATAACAGTGACATAGAATGAGAAGAAAAAACTTTGTATTTCAGAGAAAAAATCTTTCTAGAAAACATTTGATTTGTAATATTCACAGCTTCCTAGGCTTTCAGGGCTGTTTGCTTTGTTTGGAGGATTATCACACTCTGCAGATCCTTCTCACTCACGGTGAGGGGTTTGAAGGTAAGCCTGGCTGAGCCGAAGCTCTATCGATTCCTACACAATTACCAGACTGACAACACAGGCACACAGGAAATAGAATGGGGAGCAGATGGCTCTGCAAATAAATCAGACCTTAATAGTGGTCTCCCAGTGAATTTAAATTTGCTGGAGCATACACAAACCCTAACACATACAGTCGAAGGCAGGTATTACGTCATAAAAGAGAGATTGAAGTGCCCTCCACCTCCACTTTCCATTCTGCAGAAGGAATGAGGAGAGGATGAATGGATGTAAAATGTAGGAGAGTGAGGATGATGAGGTGGGATAAATAATTTAATCTAATCTGACATTTCACCATAAAGGTGCCTAAATTAACACTCATCACCTCAGTTTGTTTGCTTTCTGAATGTGTTTTATTGGAAAAGGGTTTGACTCTAATTCCGGGATCGCTGCAATACTGCAGTCCCATGTTGACTTTTTCCAAATTAAGGTGTGTAACAGCTGGTCAAGGTTCTTTCGACACCATGCCCCACCAAATTGAGGCTGTTCTGAGGTCAAAAGGGGGGGGGGGATGAAACTCAATATTATGAAGGTATTCCTAATGTTTGGTATACTCAGTGTATATGCAAAGTCAGTAGTTAACTTGTTCTAAAATAAAAATGTCATTGTATTTGGTCAAACACAATTATCTCAATCAGTTTAGTACAGAAAACAGGTTCCAAAAGGGTTCTTTGACTGTCCCTATAAGATAATCATTTTTGGTTCCAGATAAAACTCTTTTGGATTCCATGTAGAACCATCTGTTTAAAGGGTTCTACATGGAACTCAAAAGGGTTCTACCTAAAACCAAAAGGGTTCTACCTGGATCAAAAAAGGGTTATTCTATGGGGAAAGCCGAATAACCCTTTTAGGTTCTAGATAGCACCTATTTTTCTAAGATTGAACGATCAGGCAGCAAACTGTTTGGGTGGTACTTTACTCTCTTTAGGCAGTGGCCATGCATAGGGCTGTTACGGTGACTGTAATAGAGCCACATCGGTGACTGTAATGCCGCCACACTGGCAGTCACGAGTCAAGTCCATGTGACCGTTGAGTCATGGTAACTAGGCTTCTCCAAAACTGTGCTCTGATGCCGCTGATGGTCATTAGTAGCCTACCAAACTTGCTAATGGCAGTCGCTAATGGCCGGTACTCAGTGCTCTATTGTCCCTCTAATCCAGTGGTTGCCAACCGGTCGATCACCAAATATTTCTGCATGCATATAGAGAAGGGCACTCAATTTGTACTGCACTGCGCTCCTTGATTCACTTGATTCAGAAATTCTGCACACCAAGTAAGCAATGTGTTTCCATTTTGAACCATTTAATTTGTCTGAAAAGACAAACTCCGCCTACCCAGCAGACCGGGAGATCTGTGGTTAAATCCAGTGCGCCTATACTGCGCTGGCCAGTCAGATAGCTCAAATCACATTGCCTAGAGTGTTTCCAATACCCCGGCCACAGTAAAGTTTGAAACTAGTCTACTTAACTTACTTACTTAGTAACTTTTAAAACCATGACCACAGAGAGACTGTCAAAGAATACAGCAGAGCTGATTTTATTATGAGTGAGTTCAGATTTAACTTTTATTCAGCACTGTCAACACTGTTTTTATTCAACACTATTTTAAAACATAAAACGTGCTTCTCCGTACTTCCTTTGCTGCAGCTGCAATGAATGAGTAGCCAAAGTGTATCGATAGCCCTGCGGTTTTTTAACAGTCTGACACAACCTGTCATAATATGGTCATAACACTGTCATGACACATATTTAGACCTGTTGTGACATATTTTATAATTTTATACAAATATAAGAGTGTTGAAACCCACAAAACCTTAAACTAGATCAAATCATGACATCAGTGATCTTCAGGTCGGAAAGTCGGAGCTCTAGAAAGATGCCAGAGTTTCCAGCTTGGAATTCCGAGTTGGATGACCATTCAAAACGTTTTTTTCACATTCGGATCTCATTCAGAGTTAGCATTCAGAGTTGAGTGGAATAGGATCACCTGTTGTGCAGTGAGAGCCTGCTCCTCATTGCTGGTTGATGTATGGAATTAAATGTGTTACCATAAGCCTATGTTGTGAAACATTTCTATAGGCTTTGCTATGAATTTGTGTGAGAAAACAGAGATCCCATCAGCATTTTATAGGCCTACTATCTTTAACTTTCCTAACATTCATTACATTGTTTCACTTTACAATCGGAGTAGCCTTCCTGGCTGGCATGAAAATTAACCTGGGGGTTCAAGTGCATACGGATGACATGTCTTTTCTGCCCCTGTGTCACGCCTACTCCTGCTCAATCCCTCTGGCGAACGACATTGCCGGTCTATTAACCAACGGCCCTGGCAACCCCTTTGGCCGTCCTGAGACAGAGCCTGAACCCATGGAGGAAGGGTCTACACACCTCCCCGCGGCAGAGTGAAGCTATCGGAGATAGCTGGGGCTCTGTCCCCATTACGGTCAGGAGGGGCACCAGCTTCACAGTGTCTGGTGCGTCCTAAACAGGGGTCCACGGGGGCAGAGGGACAACCCCGTGATCATCTGTCTCCCGGGGTTGGTGTGAATATTCCCTCTTCTCTTTCCGCCAAACCCTTTCTGGTTTCAATTTCACTGACTGGCTGTCCCTCGTGTGTTGTCTCTACAGCTCTAGTGGACTCCGGTGCTGCAGGGAATTTCATTAACAATGCCCTCGCCTCCTCCATGAACAATTCATACCTGCTCTCCTCTCCTTTTCCGGTCCAAGTCCTGGATAAGTGACCATTGGGATCTGGCACAATCACACACAGCACCCCTCACCCTCACAGTGTGACCCATGCACCAGGAAAGCCTTCCCTTCCTTATCACCACCGCACCCGTACACAAAATAATCCTTCGCCTCCGATGGCTCCAACATCACAACCCCACTATCTCCTGGTCGATGATGAAAATCACAGCCTGGGGACCAGGATGCCGGAGGACCTGCTTTCCCGTACCCTGTGGTTCCACGCCGGTTGAGAGTCCTGTAATTTCCCTCCAGCCGTTCAAATCACTCTTCCCGTATCCTTGGCCCCGTGTTTTGGGATTTAGATGTGGATATCCGTCAGGCTCTGGAGAGGGAACCCAATCCTGCTACCTACCCTCCAGAACACATCTACGTCCCCATGGGGTAAGAGTTTGGCTGTTGACCTGGACACACACATCCCTCGCTACTGGACACCCAGGCATCACCCGCACCATCCAATCCCTTTCCGAGAAGTACTGGTGAGCCACCTTGGCGCAGGACATTGCCCACTATGCCAACTCATGCTCCATATGTACCCAATCCAAATATCCACGGCACGGGAAACTACTTCCCCTTCCCGTGCCTCAGCAGCCTCGGTCACATCTGTCCATAGACTTGGTAACTGATCTCCCCATTTGATGGTTTTACCACTATTATGGTTGTTGTTGACAGATTCTCTAAATCCTGCCCTCTCGCTGGTCTACCTACCGCTCTGCAGGTTGCTGAGGCACTATTCCAGCAGGTAGTACGGTACTATGGCCTTCCGGCGAACATCGTTTCCGACCATGGTCCCCAGTTCACATCGCGGGTCTGGAAAGCCTTTATGGAGAGGCTGGGGTTAGTTTCACATCTGGGTACCGGCCTCCAACGGGCAGGTGGAGAGGACCAACCAAGAGCTGGGGAGGTTCATAAGGAGTCACTGTCAGGACCAGCAGGGGGAGTGGGTCCGGTTCCTTCCATGGGCGGAATACGCCTAGAACTCACTTTGACACTCCTCCACTGGGCTGACTCCCGTCCATTGCGCCCTTCCCACATTCTCACAAGTGGACATATAGTTTAAAAATCCCATTTTGGTTTAGGAGTTCGGTCAAGTGAAATCCCTTTTTCTCTCTCTGTATTCCCTCTTTTTGCATGGCCAGGGGGAGAGAGTCTGCGCCAGGAATTTATGACCTGCGATAACAGAACCTGGGTGTAGGCGAGAGTGAGAGAGGGGGAAGCGACGATCTACACCCAGAAAGGGCCACGTCATGACACGTCCCAAAAGTCACATATTGCAGCTTTAAGGTACTCCAAAGTATTTTTCCATTGTCTTTTATGTCATTTATCTTGGTTTGGAATTGCAATTTATTTTTGTTGTTAAGTTTAGTCACAAAACGTTATAAATTTACAGTGTGTCAAACAGTTGGCTGCGCAGCCTGACACTGAACTTTTTTGCAAAATTTCTTTGAACCATACAATTTTTCAATTCATCATCGATCCAGAGGGATCTAATAGTTCTCCCAGTTAATTTCTTAATAACAACAATTGTCAACAATGTTCATAATTCATTTTACAAAACCTTCCAGCGCTGCCTCTGGATTCACTTCCTCATACACATCAGACCAACATACATTTTTTACATCTTCAACAAAAGAGTCCTAAGAAAACATTTTGTATGATCTCTTGCCTTGTTATTGCCACAGTGTTATGGTCACAACAGCCAATGGGAACTGATATTGCTTTGGAGTAAAGCTCTGCAGCATTAGTGAGGATATGATCAATACAAGTGGATGTCACAGTTTAATAATGTACTGATCCAACACTATTAGTATGCACTCTAGTTGGTTAAGTGATAAACTGGGTCATATTACAGGCATTAGTCACAGTTAGAAGTTTCTTCTTGAGAGGACAGCTAGTTGCTAACCAGTTTAATGTTCAGGTTACCCAGAAAATAGACCAATCTCTTACCATCACACACACTATCAAGCATTTCACACACATTATCTAGATACTGAATGTTAGCACTTGGTGGGCTATAGCAATAACCTAAAAGAATAGGCTTTAGAAACACTTCCGGAACACTTGACATGAGATCTTCTCTAAGCATTACAGGGATATGGCTCTGAATATATACAGTAACACTTACCCTATATGCATTCCTGTCTTTTCTGTAGATGTTATATCCTTGTATTGCTACTGCTGTATCGTCAAAGGAACGATCTAAGTGAGTCTCAGAAATGGCTAATATATGAATGCAATGTCATGTTAGCACGTTAATGATTTCATAAACCTTATTTCTAAGGTTACACATATTAATATGGGCAATTTGTTACCCTTTCCTGGTTAGCTTATCAGGGATAGGCATAATATGGAAAATAACAAACAATGCAAGATGAGAAAAAATACATTATTCAACAGTTTATCAACCAGTTGGGGTGTGTAAGTGTGTATGTGCTGTGGGGTTGACGCTATGGCTTGGCTCTCTCATCCCTTCCAGGCTTTTGGGAGGGAGGGTGGACAATGAGCCTGTCATAGTGGATGTAAGCAAAGTCCCCACGCTCTCTGGCACCCTTCATGGCTGGGATAAGTTCTTTCCTCTTCAGGGCTCACAGCTTTAGGATAGTGCTTGTTGAGGAAGATGTACATTCCTGTCAAGTTTTTGTCTCTTTCCAGAACAGCTACCTTGTCCTTGAACCTCAGGAACTTAACCACTATCGGCCTGGGCCTGTCACCTGGGCCAATGGTGGTTTCTCCAGTCCTATGGGCACGCTACACCTCAATCCTTCAATGGTCCATCTTCAGTTTCTCAGTGATCTTTTCCCTCACTTTGTCCTCAGACTCTATCCAGGTCTCATGGTGATTCTGAAACTCTGTCCACAACAATGTTGTTCTGCCTTGATTGTCCCTCTCCGTCATTGTTATCATGGATTTACATACAGAACTTATACCCTCTCTCAGTGACTTTGCTGTCATCGAGGTTATCAAGCTGACTCTGGGAGAACTACAAACTGTTCTTAGGTCCTAGACCTCTCATGTCAGATCGTCCATTCTTTTATTAGTTGACTCCACCAGTATTTGGACTCAACTCTTGAAGATATTTTTGTTGTTGTTTTAAAAAATGCTTCTAGAACTCTTTTTGTTCGATATAAGATCCTTTACCTGGGATAGAGATACACCACTGTCCTCAATGGCACTCCCACCGGCTTTGGCCTTTGTCATGGTAGCTGATGGAACCAGCAAGAAACAGCAGGGATTTAAACAACCACAAGCACAGTACTATCTGTGGTCCCAACCACAAGGGCTCAGCACTTAGCTGACTGTGTTCAAACTGTCAAGGAAACCTGGCTAGCTTCACCTGCTTGGCAGCTCTTCAGACTTTATGGTTTGGCAGTATCCCGGGACAGATAGTAACGGTCCCAGCAACTGAGGCTAACCGGGTTGCGGGATCCATATTAAACAGATTTTTTCAAGAAACTTTTCAAGAACTTTCAAAAACAACACAGAGCTCTCTCTCTCATTTCGTGTTCACCATGTATTTCACTCTAATGACAACACTGAGTTAGTACGACAAGCAGAAATTGACATTGCAATTTACTTCTAGATGGAGTGATTCCCAAACTTTGGAAACTTATTGGTATTTGAGTTGGATTTTAAGTTTCAAACTTGAAATGTATCTGATGTTCCACTTTGCAATCCACACCATTTCAATCCACCCTATCTCTCTTCCTCTAATAATTTCTTCTCACTCATCCTTTTCCTTATCTCCCTCTCTATTCCCATTCTTATTTCACTCTTTCTAGCACCTGTCTCTCCATTCATCTCTCTCCCTCCCTTACTCTCTTCTTTCCTCCTCTTCTCTCCTTCCTGTCTACCTTTCATGTTCTCTTCTGTCTCTTCTGTCCCGCTGTGAGAGTAATTAACCGTCTCCCTCAGAGATCAGTCTGCTGTCTCACGGCTCTCCTCCTCCGTCTGCATCTCTCACTCTCCCTCCCATTTTCTCTCTCATTTCCTCTCATCAGTAGTCTGCAACACTCACAGACAAGATTGACTCATACAAAACTCATACCTGTGATCTGTGGCCATATCCAGTTATTTCCATTCAAAACTGAAACCTAGTCCAATAAGAAGTGTTGATTTGATTATTTCTTGCATTTTTTTCAAAAGTATATATTCCCTTGCATGTCCTAATGAACACCACCCAGGTGTGGACAACATAAGATAAATGGTTGTATATAATTCCATCCAATAGAAGTGCTGGATGTCAAAGTAGAAATGTTTGTTATAAAAATGAGTGGGGCAGTAAAACGTCTCTGCTTTTTTGTGGACATTTTTTATTGAGAAACATCGCATGACCAAAGGCAGTTAGCAGCCCAAACTACATCCCTGTACACTTTTCGTATTAACCATTCTAAGAAAAACTAAAGTTGACGTTGTTCTTTACCCAACCAACTTAATGAAGATTTCATGTGATTTCAGGGATTCAGAAGCACAGTAATTGCAGCAGAAAGAGGACTTGTCATGCTGTGTCAAAAAAACTATTGGAAATGAGGAGAGCGGGGAGCTGCACAAGCACAGTCGTGCCATCCGGCTGATGAGTTTTCCATATTTATATTTTAGACTATTACATCATGTCGATTTCAGGGAACATTTATTCTGAATGTTTTTATAATTTTTTTCTCCATCTTTTCTGAGCTGAGTGTATTTAATATAGCCACCATGCTTAGCCATGTGTTGAGCTCAGAGACAAGCAGACAACATCGCCTGGAATTCTAAAGCATGTACTGTAGCACTTATCTTCACAGAGAGAGGGAGAAAGGGAGAGCAGTAGATGGAAGGTAAAAATTCCTTTATATAACGTTATATAGGGCAAGTTTTTGTGCCCCTCTTATCATCAAAGATGAAGGGAAACTGTTTTCACCATTACACTTCTAAGTGTTTTGTTGTGTGTTATGAGTTAACTATGCTCGGTAACCTGGCCTCATTGTAGAATGTAGGTAAAGATGAGGTTGGTTGGGATTTTAATTTCAACACATACATAAAACAATAGAAAAAGTATTATTTATTTCAAACCCATCCAGAATAAATGGCTCTTTGTAGCAAAATCGGCAGAGCTTAGATGGTTATATGCCCATACACTGAGTGTACAAAACATTCCTCTTGCTCTTTCACACATGCTCTTTCCATGAAATAGACTGACCAGGTGAAACCATGTGAAAGCTATGATCCCTTGTTTTCTTTCGTTAAATCCACTTCCATCAGTGTAAATGATGGGGAGGAATGTCAAAAGATTGAAGTGCATTTGAATGGGGTATGGTAGTAGGTGCCAGGCACACCGGTTTGTGTCACTATTAGGAAAGTGTTCTTAATGTTTTGTACAGTCAGTCAATTTTTTAAATAATAATTAAAATGTAATCTTTTCCCAGCTATTTTTCAACCTACAGTATGGCGCAACGGTCAACTTTTTGGTCCTCAAATGAAACTAGTATATTTTTATGACAAATTCTATCAGCCAATTTTGGTCTTCAAAATTGAGCAGACAAACAAGTTCTCTACTTCTCCCCTTTTCACTTGCCTCCTCCATTTCTGTGGTAATGCTGCAATCAGTTGGTTATAACTTTGGATAAAGCAAACATTCTCATATTTATTTTTCATCAATCAGTATATTTGAAGTTGAGCATAATATTTGTTGTAATATTTGATCTGGCTTTTCAGAGGGATGAAATTGGCACTTTGTATTGGTTGTTTTAGAAAAGGTGATACTTTGAATAAGGTTTCATTTTCAGTTAAGAGGTCCTGAGCAGTGAAAATCATGTTTTTCATCAAACTGGATGATATTTGTATAAAACCACTTCAGAGTAGGTTGACCCAAGTATTCAGGAAGACTGTAGCTGTTACATTGACAAAGTTGATCATAAAGTTACTGTTCCTGTCATCACAGCTTTGTTTGCAAACTGTAAGATATTGTAGCTCAAGCAGAACGTGGCAGAACGATACTGGTAACTATAACCCCTTTTTATCTGTGTTGTGACTTTTAGCTAGCAAGCTACACTGAATATAAATATTAATTCATTAATTAGGCCCTAATCTTGTCACGCCCTGACCTTAGAGAGTTGTTTTATTTTCTCTTTTCGGTTGGGTGGGCATTCTGTTTTGTTTTCTATGTTTCTTTATTTCTATGTTTTGACCGGGTATGGTTCTCAATCAGGGACAGCTGTCTATCGTTGTCTCTGATTGGGAATCATACTTAGGTAGCCCTTTTTCCCTCCTTTCAGTGTGGGTAGTTAACTTTGATTGTGGCACTTAGCCCTGTAAGCTTCACGGTTGTGATTTTTGGTTTCTTGTTGGTGACATTTCAAATAAAAAGAGAAATGTACGGTCACCACGCTGCACCTTGGTCCAGTTCTTTTGACAGCTGTGACAAATCTATGGATTTCACATGACTGGGAACACAGATATGCATCTGTTTGTCACAGGAACCTTAAAAAGGTATGGGCGTGGATCAGAAAATCAGTCCGTATCTGGTGTGAACACCTCATGCAGAGCAACACATCTCCTAGAGCCGATCAGGCTGATTGTGGCATGTGGAATATTGTCCCACTCCAATTCAATGACTGTGCAAAGTTGCTGGCTATTGGCGAGAACTGGAAAACGCTGTCATACACGTCGAACCAGAGCATCCAAAACATACTCAATGGGTGACATGTCTGGTGAGTATGCAGTCCAATAACTGGGACATTTTCAGCTTCCAGGAATTGTGGACAGATCCTTAAAGACATGGAGCATATTAACATGCTGAAACATGAGGTGATGGAGGATGAATGGCACGACAATGGGCCTCAGGATATTTCATGGTACCTCTGTGCATTCAAATTGCCATTGATAAAATACAATTGCATTTGTTGTCCATACCATAACCCCACTGCCACCATGGGGCACTCTGTTCAGCAAGTTTACATCTGCAAACCGCTCACCCACACGATGTGGAGGTCCTGGGCTGGCATGGTTGCACGTGGTGTGAGGCGGCTTATGAAAATTAATTGGAGAAGATTAAGAGAAATTCCATTCTCTAGCAACAGCTCTGGTGGACATTCCTGCAGTCAGCATGCCAATTGCACATTTTTTGGCATTGAGTTGCGATAAAACTGCACATTTTAGTGTTGCCTTTTATTTTCTCCAGTACAAGATGCAGCTGTGTAATGATCCTGCTGTTTAATCAGCTTCTTGATATGCCACACCTGTCAGGTGGATGGATTATCTTATTTTGTTAAAGGGGAAATTCTCACTAAGAGGGATGTAAACAAATGTGTGCACAATTTGAGTGAAATACCTTTTTTGTGATTTCTGGCATTTTTATTTCCGCTCATAAAACATGTGTTTAGATTTCAGTGTAGATTACCAATAAGAAAATGCATGGACCAGATTTAATAGAAAACTAGAGTCATTGGCATATATTGACACTTTTGGTTTTTAATAACCACTTGATATTATTGTTGGATCTCATTTTAATAGCTAACATTTCAATGAACATAACAAGTAGACATGGAGCCAGTGGACAACCTTAACTCTTCTTGACAGGTCAATACTTTCTAAGAAGTAACCATTATTTAGTATTTTACATTTGGGGTTGCTATATATATATATAACTTTAACCCATTTTATATTTGGGCTTCTATTGTTGTATAAGGGTTTCACCAAAATTATTACATTCTATATGATATATATCAATTCTAGTCATACTTTTCAACTTTTTCCAATTTTTCTATGAATACGAGGCCTCGTTTCATAGTGTTCTATTGTTTAAAGTAATTGTCTTTTATATTATCTCCAATGTTTCATCCAAGTAAAAAAAAAACTGTCTGATTAGAATTAACAATATCTGGTAAAATCTTTGTAATTCAATGTGCTATGCATTTTGCCAGGACTTTTGCATCACAACTGTGAAATGTAAGGGGAATCCAGTTTAAGTGGACTGGATTTTTATACCTACCACCTGGGTACTGTTTCAGAAATAGGGACAGATACAGTGGCTTGTGAAAGTATTCACCCCCTTGGCATTTTTCCTGTTTTTGATGTCTTACAACCTGGAATTAAAATATATGTTTTGGGGGTTTGTATCATTTGATTTACACAACATGCCTACCACTTTGAAGATGCTAGATATTTTTTATTGTGAAACAAACAAGAAATAAGACAACAGAACTTGGGGCAATACTTTGCAGAGCCACTGCAAGCCTGAAGTCAACAGCTAAGATCTTTCTCTCTTTTCCCTCTATATTCCAGTGCTTTACACTGCAGCAGACTTTCTATTTTCAAATGCACTTTCCATTGATGTTCATTAGCGCTGGACTATTATTACCCTGCAAGAACTACTTGTGTTGACATTTTAGTTAAGTTCCTCGGCATACACCTCGCGGACAAATTGAATTGGTCCACCCACACAGACAGCGTTGTGAAGAAGGCACAGCAGCGCCTCTTCAACCTCAGGAGGCTGAAGAAATTCGGCTTGTCACCAAAAGCCATCAAACTTCTACAGATGCACAATCGAGAGCATCCGCCTGGTACGGCAACTGCTCCACCCACAACCGTAAGGCACTCAAGAGTGTAGTGAGGTCTGCACAACGCATCACCGGGGGCAAAATACCTGCCCCCCAGGACACCTAAACCACCCGATGTCACAGGAAGGCCAAAAAGATCATCAAGGACAACAACCACCCGAGCCACTGCCTGTTCACCCCGCTATCATCCAGACGGCGAGGTCAGTACAGGTGCATCAAAGCAGGGACCGAGAGACTGAAAAACAGCTTCTATCTCAAGGCCATCAGACTGTTAACCTCTAGCACTTAGCCATCCCGGATCCGGGATCGTGAATACAGCCTCAAGCTCATTACCATAACGCAACGTTAACTATTCATGAAAATCGCAAATGAAATGAAATAAATATGCTAGCTCTCAAGCTTAGCCTTTTGTTAACAACACTGTCATCTCAGATTTTCAAAATATGCTTCTCAACCATAGGAAAACAATCATTTGTGTAACAGTAGCTAGCTAGTGTAGCATTTAGCGTTAGCATTCAGCAGGCAACATTTTCACAAAAACCAGAAAAGCATTCAAATAAAATCATTTACCTTTGAAGAACTTCAGATGTTTTCAATGAGGAGACTCTGTTAGATAGCAAATGTTCAGTTTTTCCTGAAAGATTGTTTGTTTAGGAGAAATCGCTCCGTTTGGTGCGTCACGTTTGGCTACCAAAAAAACCAGAAAATCCAGTCATCAAAACGCCGAACTTTTTTCCAAATTAACTCCATAATATCGACTGAAACATGGCAAACGTTGTTTAGAACCAATCCTCAAGGTGTTTTTCACATATCTCTTCGATGATATATCGTTCGTGGAAGTGTGCTTTCTGTTCTGAATCCCAGGAGAAAATGCCCGCAGCTGAAGATTACGCACCAATTTAGACAAAGGACACCGGGCGGACCCCTGGAAAATGTAGTCTCTTATGGCCAATCTTCCAATGATATGCCTACAAATATGTCACAATGCTGCAGACATCTTGAAGAAACGACAGAAAGGGCAGGCTCGTTCCTGGTGCATTCACAGCCATATAAGGAGACAATGGAAAACAGAGCCTCAGAAATTCTGCTCATTTCCTGTTTGAATTTTCATCTTGGTTTCGCCTGTAGCATGAGTTCTGTGGCACTCACAGATAATATCTTTGCAGTTTTGGAAACGTCAGACTGTTTTCTTTCCAAAGCTGTCAATTATATGCATAGTCATGCATCTTTTCGTGGCAAAATATTGCGCTTAAAACGGGCACGTTTTTTTATCCAATAATGAAATAGCGCCCCCATAGACTCAACTGGTTTTAAACAGCCACCACTAACATTGAGTGGCTGCTGCCAACATACTGACTCAACTCCAGCCACTTTAATAATGGAAATTGATGGAAATTGATGTTAGAAATGTATCACTAGCAACTTTAAACAATGCCGCTTAATATAATGTTTACATACCCTACATTACTCATCTCATGTGTATATACTGTACTCGATACCATCTACTGCATCTTGCCTATGCCGTTCTGTACCATCACTCATTCATATATCTTTATGTACATATTATTTATCCCTTTACACTTGTGTGTATAAGGTAGTAGTTGTGGAATTATTAGGTTAGATTACTCGTTGGTTCTTACTGCATTGTCGGACTAGAAGCACAAGCATTTTGCTACACCCGCATTAACATCTGCTAACCATGTGTATGTAACAAATCAAATTTGAAGTTAATTGTAAGGATTTTATTTATATTAATAGTGTAAAATTAACAGCTCTACAGAAAGACTCATGTGAAGGCCTAATCACAGAGGAGGAACTTCTAAATGCAATTAAAACATTAAAGTCCGGGAAAACTCCAGGGCTGGCTGGCATACCAGTTAAGGTATATCAAATACTGTTGATGTACTCAAAAGGTCTGTTATTAAAATGTTTAACTAATATAAAATATGTGTCAGCTGGAAGTAGAAGCCTAAGTGTTGTTGTCCATTAGTTTACTGCAATTGGGGAGGAGGCGTAGGGTTAAGGGAAAATATCTAATAAAAATAATAATATATATTATTTGGAGGATTGGAAATGATGCAGACAATTACATTGATACAATCCACAATCTTTCTACAATACTAAAGCTAAAACAACAACATATTTTACTCTATTTCAGTGTGAATGTTTTGGAAATGTTCAATCTTCAAAATCCTCTCCATTGTGTACTTATTGCTGATAGGTTCTAGGCCATTTTGAGACCTTAAAGAGCATCAGGTACTGCTACCAATGTCATTTTCATATTTTTGTGAGAACTTACACTGGTTACTCAAAACATTTCTAAAGTATTTATGAAGTATAAATAGACCTCACTTTAGAAGAGGCCCTGCAAAAATATTTTACTAATGATTAGTAAATGTTATGGCTAAAGAGGTAGAGAATGCAGAATTGAAAGCCAGGGGCTACAGGTTGAGATGGTCTCTTCTTTAGCCAGGAAGCAACATCCTTAGAACAGACCCCATGACTCTAACATGGACAGAGGAGAAGAGGGGGAGTGAAGAAAAAAAATGGAGAGACAGTGAGAGATAACGAGCTGGAGGGAGGGAGGGTAGAGATCTTGCCTGAGGATAAAGGAGGAAGAGGGAGAGACAACACTTCAGGGAAAGGAGGGATAGAGATAAACACAGCTCTCGGGTTGAAAGGGAGGGAGTTGCTGTTGGGGGTATCCCTCTCTTCTTGATAAACAACATGTAGGAGAGGGATGATTCCCATTCCAGAAATGATGAAGGTATGAGAAGAGGACAGAATGAGAGGAGAGCAGTAGAAAGCTATTACACTGATGGAGAGAATGAGGGCACGGATGAAGAGTCGCAGAACAAGGGAAACAGCTGGCTTCATAAAGAAGAGTCACACACACACACTCCCTTTCCACCGAACCCAGCTAGCCAGAGAGAGGGAAAGGAAGAAAGAGGACAGGCAGAACTATTTGGCCTTTTTTGTGTTTCCCCCTTAAAACCTGTAAAAAATAAATAGCATTCCAGGGTCAGAGACATGTGCGGGGGGACCATTTCCTTGTGGCATTTAATCCCTGAACTAAATGTGCTCAGTGGCATTTGGATTGTGGCTGGTGACTGGCAAGCCCTAACCTTTCACAAAGAGGAACCAATTAATCAAAGCATGTGGGAAAACAGTTACACGCTGCCATTAAGGATCTAAGAATGGATAGGTCATTTACATTACCTTCATAGGTCTCTGAAAACAGAGAATTCAAACAGATATGTGGTCTCTTTCTCTCTGGTCTGTTCACTGCCGCCTCCTCCTCCTCCTCCTCCCCCCCCCCCCCCCCCTCCCCTCGCTTCTCCTTCTCTCTATCGCTATCTTTCTTTTACCTCTATGCCAGGGGTTCCCATACTTTTTGGCCCACAAATCCATTTTGATATCTGAAAATTCTCCCAGCCCCAACCATGTGAAAATAATGTCATTAACAGCCCATGTTTACTTTTTTTTATTTGGGGCTTTATATTCTGTATTCCGTATTTCTGATTGTCTTGTCAACTCACTATCACATACTTTTAATGTGGGGCTATGACAGTCCATTGCAAATGAGTCTGACATAAGATACATTATCTCACCACCAGTAATGAGACACGGACAGTGCGTACCTCATCTCTGCTGTCACATCCCACCTGGATCGATAATTGGTTTTAATGCAAATGAGTACACTGAATTCAGCTTCACACAAATATGAGCTGGTTGAAGGGTACCATGAGTTTGATGGTGCTTTCAAGACAACTGGAAACTCTGAAAAATACAAGGTAAAATCATGACATCAGTGATCTTAAGGTTGGAAAGTCAGAGCTCTAGAAAGAAGCCCAAGTTCCCAAGTTGGAATTCCAAGTTGGATGATCGGCCAAGAAGATTTCTGAGCTCCCAGTAGTTTTGAACTCACTGAAGTTGGAAGTCGTTGATTTCTGAGTTTCCACTTGAGTTCTCAGTTGTTTCGAATGCGGCATTAATACTCAGAGAGACAGAATGGTATTCCCTTTAAGTGAGGAACCAAAACTCCTCCGTAGTGACCCGTGAATGCATTAGGTCACATGACAGCTTGATCACATACCAGCATGTCAACTGAGCAGAATCAGTCAAATATTTGGGAAGTAGGCCCAAAAGTGCTCTTCCAAGCGTTGGAGGTGAGGAGTCATCACTCATGTGGAACAATAATTTATACTATTTTCTATTAGAAACATGCACAGGCGAGGGAAGATTTAAAAAATAAACAATTTAAAGATAATTCTCTCCAATAATAATTATTTCTGAATCCACTGATTTGGTCACTAATCTAGAAAGTTTTTGTATTTCCCCTGCATTTTTGTGTTTAGTTTGTTCCCAAATATGTCTGTTACATAGGCAGGAGACAGTTTTTCATTACACAGAAAGTCAACCAAGTTTTTACATCCATTGTGAATGACAACAGATCCTCATAATGCAAAAAATCTTTCCAAAACTCCCCCTCGATAACCATCCAAGCCTTAGTGTGAAATAGAACATTGTCATGCTCTGATCCCATATCTTCACATAGTTTTGCGAAGAGATGTGCACGCAGTGGATGTGGTTTGATGTAGTTTACAATCCAAGTTACCTGCTACAGTATATCTCAGAGTTCTGTGCTCAGCTCTTTTTTCGCCAGTCGCTCTCGGTGTATCATGCAATGCGTCCATATGGCGGAGGGAGACACATTCATAACTAGAGTGCAGAGGCCTGCCGACCATCTCACCATATGGAGCCCCATCTGTGCAAAAGCCCACCATTCGATCCCATGGAATAAGATTTTCGGCAATATAGCCACGCAGCACATTGAACATCCCTTGTGTCGTTTCATGCTTGGGAATCGTGAGACAGAACAATATGTCCTTGTGAACAGCATTCCCCGACATGTGTAGTGAACAAAGTAAATGGATGGGCATCTTTGGCCCTCACAGCTAACGTCCATTTGGAGAGCATAAGCTGAGAAGTTTGAGACATTCAGTCAGAGTTTCTTGATTGCTAGCAATAGCATAACTTATTTTTTTAACAGTGTTATCTAACAAAGCTATTGATCTGAGTTTCTGTGCCTCTGACTATCCATACATTGTTTTCACCATATCCATTGCGGACGGTAATATCAAAGTCTCTGCAATAGTGTGTGGTTTCACAGCATAGCAGACCTAGCCTTTCACCAAGTGCAACGGTCAAGTGTGGCCTTTTCCCATATCTAAGGGTGCTCTCTGGTTGAATTTGATCTTTTAGATGAGAACAATGTTCATTTAGATTAAGGTCAATCGCTTTATGATTTTGAGATTTATTTTTTTGAGCAGTGTATATATATATATACACACTGCTCAAAAAAATAAAGTGAACACTAAAATAACACATCCTAGATCTGAATGAATGAAATATTCTTATGAAATGCTTTTTTCTTTACATAGTTGAATGTGCTGACAACAAAATCACACAAAAATGATCAATGGAAATCAAATTTAACAACCCATGGAGGTCTGGATTTGGAGTCACACTCAAAATTAAAGTGGAAAACCACACTACAGGCTGATCCAACTTTGATGTAATGTCCTTAAAACAAGTCAAAATGAGGCTCAGTAGTGTGTGTGGCCACCACGTGCCTGTATGACCTCACTACAATGCCTGGGCATGCTCCTGATGAGGTGGCGCATGGTCTCCTGAGGGATCTCCTCCCAGACCTGGACTAAAGCATCCGCCAACTCCTGGACAGTCTGTGGTGCAACGTGGCGTTGGTGGATTGAGCGAGACATGTCCCAGATGTGCTCAATTGGATTCAGGTCTGGGGAACGGGCAGGCCAGTCCATAGCATCAAAACCTTCCTCTTGCAGGAACTTCTGACAAACTCCAGCCACATGAGGTCTAGCATTGTCTTGCATTAGGAGGAACCCAGAGCCAACCGCACCAGCATATGGTCTCACAAGGGGTCTGGTCTCACAAGGGGTCTGAGGATCTCATCTCGGTACCTAATGGCAGTCAGGCTACCTCTGGCGAGCACATGGAGGGCTGTGCGGCCCCCCCAAAGAAATGCCACCCCACACCATGACTGACCCACTGCCAAACCGGTCATGCTGGAGGATGTTGCAGGCAGCAGAATGTTCTCCACGGCGTCTCAAGACTGTCACGTCTGTCACATGTGCTCAGTGTGAACTTGCTTTCATCTGTGACGAGCACAGGGCGCCAGTGGCGAATTTGCCAATCTTGGTGTTCTCTGGCAAATGAAAAACGTCCTGGGCTGTAAGCACAACCCCCACCTGTGGACGTCGGGCCCTCATACCACCCTCATGGAGTCTGTTTCTGACCTTTTGAGCAGACACATGCACATTTGTGGCCTGCTGGAGGTAATTTTGCAGGGCTCTGGCAGTGCTCCTCCTGCTCCTCCTTGCACAAAGGCGGAGGTAGCGGTCCTGCTGCTGGGTTGTTGCCCTCCTACGGCCTCCTCCACGTCTCCTGATGTACTGGCCTGTCTCCTGGTAGCGCCTCCATGCGCTGGACGCTACGCTGACAGACACAGAAAACCTTCTTGCCTCAGCTCGCATTGATGTGCCATCCTGGATGAGCTGCACTACCTGAGCCACCTGTGGGTTGTAGACTCCGTCTCATGCTACCACTAGAGTGAAAGCACCGCCAGCATTCAAAGTGACCAAAACATCAGCCAGGAAGCATAGGAACTGAGAAGTGGGCTGTGGTCCCCACCTGCAGAACCACTCCTTTATTCGGGGTGTCTTGCTAATTGCCTATAATTTACACCTGTTGTCTATTCCATTTGCACAACAGCATGTGAAATTTATTGTCAATCAGTGTTGCTTCCTAAGTGGACAGTTTGATTTCACAGAAGTGTGATTGACTTGGAGTTACAGTGTGTTGTTTAAGTGTTCGCTTTATTTTTTTGAGCAGTGTATATATAAAATATATACACACACATTCAAGATTTTGGAAATTCTCCCGCGACCTTATTTTCATTTCAGGTGACCCCTAGTTTGGGAACCCCTAGTTTGAGAATGCTGCTCTATGCCCTGCCAGTCACTGAGCAGGTTGTACAGTATGTGGGGGATGTAAAATGGTCTGTATTGATCATTCCAGTCAGAGCTCTGGAGTATCTCGTTCGCTCTCAGGGATGAGATAGGATCTTCGCTCTATACAGTCTTTCTCTGAACTGGCAAAAAATAGTTAGAGCCGGGTCCCGGGGGGGTGATTGGAGAGAGGTAAAGAGAAAGAGGTGACAGCTGGTCGTTTCCATTTTGTTCAGCGTCTTTCGATTAAAAACACACAGCTAAATGGCCCTGTGGCGACACTCGTTTTGGAAACAAGCTTTTATACAGTGGCTTCCGAAAGTATTCACCCCCTTTGTATTTTTCCTATTTTGTTGCCTTTACAACCTGGAATTAAACTTTTTTTTTTTTTTTTTGGGGGGGGGGGGTTGTATCATTTGATTTAAACATGCCTACCACTTTGAACATGCTAAATATTTTGTGGGGTGAAACAAACAATTAATAACTATTTCACCCCCTCAAAGTCAATACTTTGTAGAGCCACCTTTTGCAGCAATTACAGCTGCAAGTCTCTTGGGGTATGTCTCTATAAGCTTGGCACATCTAGTCACTGGGATTTTTGCCCATTCTAGGCAAACCTGCTCCAGCTCCTTCAAGTTGGATGGGTTTTGCTGGTGTACAGAAAACTTTAAGCCATACCGCAGATTCTCAAATTGGATTGAGGTCTAGGCTTTGACTAGGCCATTCCAAGACATTTAAATGTTTCCCCTTAAACCACTTGAGTGTTCTTTTAGCAGTATGCTTAGGATCATTGTCCCGCTGGAAGGTGAATCTCCGTCCCAGTCTCCGGAAGACAAACAGGTTTCCCTCAAGAATTTCTGTATATTTTGCACAATCCATCATTCCTTCAATTATGACCAGTTTTCCAGTCCCTGCCGATGAAAAACATGATGTTTTGGCGGTGAAATACTTTTACGTCTGAGCGCTGTCTCTCTGTCTATTGCATGGCGGCACTCAGAAGTAAATATATTTCTCCGCCATGTTGGAGTCAACAGAAATGTGAAATTACATCATAAATACTCCCTTACCTTTGATGATCTTTCATCAGAATGCAGTGCAAGGAATCCTAGTTCCGCAATAAATCGTTGTTTTGTTCCATAATGTCCATTACTAGTGTCCAATTAGCTACTTTTGCTAGCACGTTTAGTTCACATTTTCAAAAGCTGGCGTTGGTCCAGGAGAACTCTGACGAAAACTTTAAAAAGTTATTTTCCAGGTCGAATAAACTGGTCAAGGAAGTGGGAAGTGCGAACAGATCCATATCTTATTTGGATGTGAATAGGCGATGAGTTGAAAATCAACCAGCCCCAGAATTTCCACTTCCTGTTTGGAAGTTTGCCTAACCTATGAGTTCTGTTATACTCACAGACATAATTCAAACAGTTTTAGAAACTTCAGAGTGTTTATCCAATAGTAATAATAATATGCATATATTAGCATCTGGGACAGAGTAGGAGGCAGTTCACTATGGGCACGCAATTCATCCAAAGTGAAAATGCTGCCCCCTATCCCTAAAAGGTTTTAACAATGTCTACACTATATTTCTGATCAATTTGACGTTATTTTACTGGACAAAAATGTGCTTTTCTTTCAAAAACAAGGACATTTCTAAGTGAACCCCAACTTTTTAATGGTTGTGTTTGCATAAAACCCTTTCATGTGTGAGTTCCGAATAGCTCTAATTGTTGCCCCAGCATGAGTTTTTTATGCACGTGATGTAAGAACGTGCTCTCCTTTCCAGAATGTGGTTATTATGCAACAGTACATTTAATCTGCGCTGCCCTCAACCCAAGACACACAGCCTGTTTTCAGTTATGGGCTGTTTCAATTTCAAATGATTTTCTAACAAGTTTATATTTTCTAAGAACAGTTTGAATTGAGGTGTGTTCCGCCTTGGCAGGTCACCTGTCATGGCAGGTCACCTGTCAGGTCAGTCAGATACTAATTGCTGCAGATGTGCTCAATAGTGCTTGAGCTTATGATACTCCTCAAAGCATGGTGAAACACATAGTCTATCACAAGCTAAACACATGTATTTTGTCAACTTCCTCTGCTTGCTTCTCCTGGTGTCAGACAGGCAGACTTTGCAGTGCCTCCGTGTGCGACTATCTTGAGCAGCAGTTTGAGGGATTTGCAGGGAAAATGCCATGCAGTGAGGCATAAGGGATTGTCTGCAGCAGGACAACTCCCAGTGGATGGGTGCTGAGGGGTGTGGTGCTCCTGTACTTCATCCACTGTCGGTCTGCCTCCATCACCACCAGCATCTTCAAAGGGACCTGGGACTTTGTCAGTGGACAAGGGGTCCTCGGATTCAGGGTTCTCAATGGCTGCAAGGTTGGAGGGCAGCTTCTCACTGTCAGAATCTGATTCTTGACTTTCAGACTCATTGTCAGAATTTTTAAAACATCTCAAGAATTTCTACTTTTGTGTTGTCTCCTTTTGAAAGATATTGCTAATGTTACAGCTTAGAGCACTAGCTACATACATAAACAACAACACTGAATGGCTCAGAGTGGGAGAGGTTACGTGATTGACTGCCGGCACGCACCACTTGAATCAATAAATAACTATCAGAAAATGTTTTGTATGGTAATTTTGTACAGTTGAAGTCGGAAGTTTACATACACCTTAGCCAAATACAATTAAACTCAGTTTTTCACAATTCCTGACATTTAATCACAGTAAAAAGTCCCGGTCTTAGGTCAGTTAGGATCACCACTTCATTTTAAGAATGTGAACTGTCAGAATAATAGTGATTTATTTCAGCTTTTATTTCTTTCATCACATTCCCAGTGGGTCAGAAGTTTACATATACTCCATTTTCATTTGGTAGCATTGCCTTTAAATTGTTTTACTTGGGTCAAACATTTGGGTAGCCTTCCACAAGCTTCCCACAATAAGTTGGGTGAAATTTTGCCCATTCCTCCTGACGGAGCTGGTGTAACTGAGTTAGGTTTGTAGGCCTCGTTGCTCGCAAACGCTTTTTCAGATCTGCCCACATTTTGTATAGGATTGAGGTCAGGGCTTTGTGATGGCCACTCCAATACCTTGACTTTGTTGTCCATAAGCCATTTTGCCACAACTTTGGAAGCATGCTTGGAGTAATTGTCCATTTGGAAGACCCATTTGCGACCAAGCTTTAACTTCTTTACTGTTGTCTTGAGATGTTGATTCAATATATCCACATCATTTTCATACCTGATGATGCCATCTATTTTGTGATGTGCACTAGTCCCTCCTGCAGCAAAGCACCCCCACATCATGATGCTGCCCCCCCCTGCGCTTCATGGTCGGGATGGTGTTCTTTGGCTTGCAAGCCGCCCCCTTTATCCTCAAAACACAATGGCCATTATGGTCAAACAGTTACATTTTTGTTTCATCAGGCCAGAGGGCATTTCCCCAAAAAGTATGATCTTTGTCCCCATGTGCAGTTGCAAACCGTGGGTGGCTTTTTTTTCTGGCGGTTTTGGAGCAGTGGCTTCTTCCTTGCTGATCAACCTTTCAGATTATGTCGATTATAGGATTCGGTTTACTGTGGATATAGATAATTTTGTACCCGTTTCCTCCAGCATCTTCACAAGGTCCTTTGCTGTTGTTCTGGGATTGATTTGTACTCTTTGCACCAAAGTACGTTCATCTCTAGGAGACAGAAGGCGTCTCCTACCTGAGTGGTATGACGGCTGCGTGGTCCCATGGTGTTTATACTTGCGTACTATTGCTTGTACAGATGAACGTGGTACCTTGAGACATTTGGAAATTGCTCCCAAGGGTGAACCAGACATGTGGCGGTCTACAATCTTTTTCTGAGGTCTTGGCTGATTTCTTTTGATTTTCCCATGATGTCAAGCAAAGAGGCACTGCGTTTGAAGGTAGGCCTTGAAATACATCCACAGGTACACCTCCAATTGACTCAAATTATGTCAATTAGCCTATCAGAAGCTTCTAAAGCCATTACAATTGTCTGGAATTTTCCAAGCTGTTTAAAGTCATAGTCAACTTAGTGTATGTAAACTTCTGACCCACTGGAATTGTGATACAGTGAATTATAAGTAAAATAATCTGTCTGTAAACAATTGTTGGAAAAATTACTTGTGTCATGCACAAAGTAGATGTCCTAACCGACTTGCCAAAACTATAGTTTGTTCACAAGAAATTTGTGGAGTGGTTGAAAAACGGGTTTTAGTGACTCCAACCTAAGTGTATGTAAACTTCTGACTTCAACTGTGTATATTTACTGTTTTATTCACATGTTTTCAATTGCCGGTGACAAATCATGCATTCCGATTCTTGCATAGATTGTAATGGGCACATTATGTGAGTAAAATAGTTTTTTGAGGGTTGTACTGAGTGTGATGAGCTAAGTTAATTCCAGCTGTGTGTAGCCATGTTTGTTGACATACAATGCATTCTGGGTTTCATGTAATCGTCTGTTGGACCAAAGATGTTATAACAGAATTAGGTGAGTAAGGGTGAGTAAGGACTTCGAGAAATGAATGGTGGGATTTGAACGATGGTAGACGACATTCTGGACATAACTTTGTAAGGACTGTGTTTGTGCAAAATGTTTCTGAAAAAAGTGTGGCCAGATCAAATGCTGAGTGATGTGTGTTCTAAATAAACTTCTAATCACACCGGTTTGATCGTACACTACAGGGACCACTGTAGAATGATTACATGTGTGTTGGTACGTGTGAAAAGGTTAAAGTACTTTACTTCCTCTTTGAAAATATAGTTTGGTGAATCATGGATAACTCCATCATTTGTAACAAGTTTCTGTCAATTATTTTTGGTAGCATTTCTATGTTAACCTCTCTACGCACCGAACCCGTTAGCGGGATTAAAATCGACAACATACGGTGATCGCTACATAAATAGTAATATTAAACATTCATGAAAATACAAGTGTCTCACACGGGTCGAAAGCCTAGAATCTTGCTAATCCAACTGCATAGTCAGATTTAAAAAAGGATTTACTGCGAAAGAATACGATGCGATTATCTGAGAAAAAAGCCCCATTAAAAATAACTATTTCAACCAGCACAGGCGTAACAAAATCACAAATTGCAATAAAATAAATCGTTAACCTTTGACGATCTTCCTCTGTTTGCAATCCCAATGCTCATTGTTACACAATGAATGGTCTTTTGTTTGATAAAATCAATTTTTATAGCCTAACACGAAACATTTTGTGAACCGCTTGTCGTGAATTCCATCTCATTCCATTTTCGACGTCACATTCGATGTAAATACACACACTAAACGTGACTTTATCAAGTCATGTTTGGTTTCATTGCAATCAACTGGTTTGTTTGTAACACAAACTGAAAGAAACCGATTTGAAGACAACAAGTAATGACATCATTGTGCACCAATGACATGACCGCTGTTTAGTTGATTGGGTGTATTTTAACCCAATGAAAACTGATCGTCTTGAAATCTAGCTGGGTAGATAGCCAATGAGCTATTACAGCTGTTACAGACCTATATCCATCCTGCCCTGCCTATCTAAGGTCTTCGAAAGCCAAATCAACAAACAGGTCGCTGACCATCTCGAATCCCACCGTACCTTCTCCGCTGTGCAATCTGGTTTCCGAGCCGGTCATGGGTGCACCTCAGCCACGCTCAAGGTACTAAACGATATCATAACCGCCATCGATAAAAGACAGTACTGTGCAGCCGTCTTCATCGACCTTGCCAAGGCTTTCGACTCTGTCAATCACCATATTCTTATCGGCAGACTCAGTAGCCTCGGTTTTTCTGATGACTGCCTTGCCTGGTTCACCAACTACTTTGCCGACAGAGTTCAGTGTGTCAAATCGGAGGGCATGCTGTCCGGTCCTCTGGCAGTCTCTATGGGGGTGCCACAGGGTTCAATTCTCGGTTCCGACCTAGAATATGTGGACATCTATAAGTACCTAGGTGTCTGGCTAGACTGTAAACTCTCCTTCCAGACTCATATTAAACATCTCCAATCTAAAATCAAATCCAGAGTCGGCTTTCTATTCCGCAACAAAGCCTCCTTCACTCACGCCGCCAAACTTACCCTAGTAAAACTGACTATCCTACCGATCCTCGACTTCGGCGATGTCATCTACAAAATAGCTTCCAACACTCTACTCAGCAAACTGGATGCAGTTTATCACAGTGCCATCCGTTTTGTTACTAAAGCACCTTATACCACCCACCACTGCGACCTGTATGCTCTAGTCGGCTGGCCCTCGCTACATATTCGTCGCCAGACCCACTGGCTCCAGGTCATCTACAAGTCCATGCTAGGTAAAGCTCCGCCTTATCTCAGTTCACTGGTCACGATGGCAACACCCACCCGTAGCACGCGCTCCAGCAGGTGTATCTCACTGATCATCCCTAAAGCCAACACCTCATTTGGCCGCCTTTTGTTCCAGTTCTCTGCTGCCTGTGACTGGAACGAATTGCAAAAATCGCTGAAGTTGAAGACTTTTATCTCCCTCACCAATTTCAAACATCTGCTATCTGAGCAGCTAACCGATCGCTGCAGCTGTACATAGTCTATCGATAAATAGCCCACCCAATTTTACCTACCTCATCCCCATACTGTTTTTATGTATTTACTTTTCTGCTCTTTTGCACACCAATATCTCTACCTGTGCATGACCATCTGATCATTTATCACAAAATTGTAATTATTCGCCTACCTCCTCATGCCTTTTGCACACAATGTATATAGACTCTCTTTTTTTTCTACTGTGTTATTGACTTGTTAATTGTTTACTCCATGTGTAACTCTGTGTTGTCTGTTCACACGGCTATGCTTTATCTTGGCCAGGTCGCAGTTGCAAATGAGAACTTGTTCTCAACTAGCCTACCTGGTTAAATAAAGGTGAAATAAAATAAATAAAAATGAGCTGAGGCAACGGCAATATGTAATGTTTATGTGTTGGAAGACCAACGCATGTAGTAAACTCTGGCGTAAAGAGGGTCATTCGCCATTGAAGATTCATATCGGACGGAGCCACGCATGTTAAGCACAGCATTATTTTGGTAAAGCGCATCTTCAGCTGTTTATACATCAATCAGTATGGCGACTAAGTCAGGGAAAGCTAAATATAAGTCGAGATATACAGATGTACACACAATTTTAGAAGAAATTGATCGGGAAAGTGAGACAGATTGTTGGAGGACGATTCATTTAGCGATTCCCAAATGGAGGAATATTTTTTGAATGGAGAGGACATCGTTTTGGACTGGTAAGTTCTTCTCATGCTAATGCCGTTGTTTGAAATTAATAATATAAAATATTATTTGTGATTTTTTTAAATTTTAGTAGCAATATATACAAATGTAATGAAATGTGTAAAGTATACGTTGGCTAAACATTGTGGGTGGGGGTATGTTTGTATGTACTATATGTGTATGACCCATAGCCTATGTTTGCGTGTGTATATATACATATTGTGGATTAGAGGGAGCATGGCCGAGATGCGTGTGTCTGCCGCTCCACCCCACCCCACCCCCACATGAAATAGCCTATTTGAGGCTATTGAGGGGAGGGCAGGCCCACAACAATGGCCAAAGTGAAATGGAGACAGTAGATACAGCTGGTCTGTTGTAATATAATAAAGACAGTAGATCTAGCTGGTATGTCATAATATAATAGAGACAGTAGATCTAGCTCCGAATGGGAGCCCCCAGTGCTAAGGTGTCCATCCCCCACTGAAGCTGGTTCATCCAGCCGGACACCGGTTGTCTCAGCGCTACTGGGGCATGGACCGCAAAACAATGTCCCCATTCCAACTGCAATAAAGGACTACAACAAGAGCATGGGAGGTGTGGACCAGTCAGATGCTCTGATGGGCTATTACAATGTTCTCCATAAGATGATGAAATGGTACAAGACTTTCTTCTATCATTTCATCGACATTGCTGTGGTGAATGCATTCATCCTACACAAGGAAATGGCTAAGAGCTGTGGAAAGCCCCCCATCTCACAGCTAGCCTTCAGAGAGCTGCTCATCAAGGAGCTTACTGGCTACAGCACCACTGCACCACGTTCTGGCCCCTCTACTCTGTCCCTTCTGCTCCTGCCACAAGTGGTGATCATCTGCCCAAATGTATTTATGCCGGCATGGATGTGCCTCAGGGCCAAAAGGGCACAGCATGGAGGCGTCGCTGTGCTCTTCGCAAAATGAAGTCCCCCATCACCTGCACCACATGCTTGGTGACCCTCTACTTTACAGCAGAAAGAGACTGCTATGGAACCTGGCAACAGCAGCACAATATTGTGTAGAGAACTGAGGGACTTCCAAATATTGAAAGTGTTATTTTGTAAATGTATATATTTTTTTCATGTTTTTTCTCCTTTTTTTTGGGGGGGGGGGGGGGGGGTGTTAGAATACCATTTTGGTATTTTGTATATAGTTATTCCATTCAAAATGTATAACTTCACCAATTTGGGCTACTTGTGGGACACCTGGGTGACTTCATGATAAATGTCATGTAGCACACTCATTTTGGAAGTTATCATTTTGAAACTTTGCACAAGTACTGTTGCCTTCTTATGTTTTTCACTGAAATTGTCCCCATCATCCTATCTGAATATTTGTTTTGTCTTGTTCATTTTAAATATGATGATACATCAAAACGTACGTTTTTTTCAATGTATTATCTAAACCAGATCTATTGTGTTATATTCTCCTACATTCAATTCACATTTACACAAACGTCAGAGTGTTTTCTCTCAAATGAAACCAAGAATATGCATATCCTTGGTTCTGGGCCTGAGCTACAGGCAGTTAGATTTGGGTATGTCTTCATGCGGAAATTGAAAAAAGTAGGGGGGTAGCTGCAAGAGCTTAAATCATCACACTTTTCCAAACACACAAAATACACAGGCACCCTATCTTCAACACGCCTGCACTCCCCCCACATATACAGCCATACATACCAACATACTATGCCTTTTCATGTCCTCTGTAGTGTTTTTATTTCTACCTTGTTGATGCCTTCCTAATTCCTGGCTTTGAGTACTTTTGTGTTCCAATATATGTGAATATATTTTTCATGAATTGTCCTATCTTTTTATTTATAAATACTATACATAGAAAATAGAATACAAATTAGTTTAAAACATTCTCTAACGTCAATAGATTAATGTATTTATAGTTTTTTATTAATTGTTGTATTTCAATATCTCCGTTTTTTTATTACAATCCCTGCAATTGATAGTGTTGGATGTTCCATTTGATTGAGAATAGCCATGGAGTGTTCTTGGTGTCTGGGAACAGATGTATAGCTATCGACTACAAGAGCTCCATGTCTCCCTTTTAGTCTACTCCTTTTGAAGACGGAGTACAGTACTTTGCATCATTCTGCGCTTTAACCATTCATTATTTCACTACACTCTCTGGATCTTCACCTTCATCCTATTTAATTCCGGTAAGCACCAGATTTTTTGCACATTGATCTAGTCTGTATATCAAGTAGGGATTCTCTTAACAACTTGTTCCCTATTTTTAGTTCATCAGCTTCGATAAAATTGACAGAACCCTTCAGCTTTTTTGTTTATTTTTTCAGTATCGCGGCATTCTCATCACTCATTTCAATGCTCGTCTTCATCTCTTGAAAAATCTTTATGGACTAACTCAAGCACGCCTAATTTATCATTTATAGATTTTAGCAGTTTGGTTTCCACCCTCACTGTACAGGGTGGTGAAAATAGATAATCCACGTCAGTCGAAGAGTTTCTTAGTTTTCTATTAGAGTTTGTTTCTCCGTTCTATAGAAAAGCCAACGATAAAAGCTTGCGTTCCTTTTTTATATTTGTGTGGAGCTGTTTGTGTGGAGCTGTTTGTGTGGAGCTGTTGGCGGTAACTGCACTTGATTCAGAAGCCCAGCCCACCAGGGAGATCTGTGGCTAAATCGAGTGTGCCTGCTGCGCTGGCCAATTGGATAGCTCAAATCACCATGCCGAAAGCTTCAACGACCCCAGCCGCTACAAAGTTTAATACTGCAAAGAGCCGCTCTCTTTTTGAGCAAGGTAATGTTTAAGTTTTATTCAGCACTGTCAACACTGTTTTTATTCAACACTTTTACAAAACGTAAAACACGCTTCTCCCTACCTCTACGCGCGCTGCAGATGCAATGAATGAGTAGCCAAATGTATCAATGGTCCTGCTCTTTTGTTATTAGTAGTTAGACCCAACTATTTTAATATTGAGGAATATCTCACTTTCTGTGGTCATAGGAATAACATGAATTTGAGCATGAGGCAGATGCAGAACGACTGGATTTTCACCATCAGGTGGAAGAGGTGTTGTCTCTCTGGTCTGTCTCACCAGAGGAAAGGTAGGAGAGAATATGGACTGTGAAAGGGGGATCCTCTGCTGCTCTCTCCCTCTGCTGAGACTAATGCCATGATCAAAACAACTGGGAACTCGGACTTCAGTGCTTTCAAGACAGCTGGCAGATGCAGTTGACTATCTCTGAGAAGCTAACCAGGAAAGGGCTGAAAATATTTACAAACACTACAGGAACAAGATCATCCACATGTATTGATCACATTTGTACTAATACTGTAGAGCTTAGAGCTCACAGTACAGTGGCTATATCCAGGAAAGCCAACGTTCGAAAAGCTGACCCTAAAATAGCGTGTAAGGGGTCATACTAAAGATTCAGCTGTTACTTATGTGGATGATGTTAAAAATACTTTATGTTCTGTTGTGGTTAATAAGGAGCATCCAGATGATGCACTTGATGAATTTATGTAATTGCTTCTTCCGATTTATTGATGAGCACGCAACTTCTTGCGTCGAGCAATCCCGTATCCGGGAGCGTAATCATAGCCTCAAGCTCATTACCATAACGAAACGTTAACTATTCATGAAAATCGCAAATGAAATGAAATAAATATATTGGCTCACAAGCTTAGCCTTTTGTTAACAACACTGTCATCTCAGATTTTCAAAATATGCTTTTCAACCATAGCTACACAAGCATTTGTGTAAGAGTATTGATAGCTAGCATAGCATTAAGCCTAGCATTCAGCAGGCAACATTTTCACAAAAACAAGAAAAGCATTCAAATAAAATAATTTACCTTTGAAGAACTTCGGATGTTTTCAATGAGGAGACTCTCTCTTAGATAGCAAATGTTCAGTTTTTCCAAAAAGATTATTTATGTAGGAGAAATCGCTCCGTTTTGTTCGTCATGTTTGGCTAAGAAAAAACCCCGAAAATTCAGTCATTACAACGCCAAACTTTTTTCCAAATGAACTCCATAATATCGACAGAAACATGGCAAACGTTGTTTAGAATCAATCCTCAAGGTGTTTTTCACATATCTATTCAATGATAAGTCATTCGTGGCAGTTGGGTTTCTCCTCTGGATCAAATGGAAAAATACACACAGGTGGAGATTACGCAATAATTGCAACGGAGGACACCAAGCGAGCACCTGGTAAATGTAGTCTCTTATGGTCAATCTTCCAATGATATGCCTACAAATATGTCACAATGCTGCAGACACCTTGGGGAAACGACAGAAAGTCTAAGCTCATTCGTGGCCCATTCACAGCCATATAAGGAGACATTGGAACACAGCGCCTTCAAAATCTGGGGCATTTCCTGTTTGAAATTTCATCTTGGTTTCGCCTGTAGGATCAGTTCTGTGGCACTCACAGATAATATCTTTGCAGATTTGGAAACGTCAGAATGTTTTCTTTCCAAAGCTGTCAATTATATGCATAGTCAAGCATCCTTTCGTGACAAAATATCTTGTTTAAAACGGGAATGTTTTTTTATCCAAAAATTAAAAGAGCGCCCCCTATATCAAAGCACCGAAACTGACTGTTAGAACTGTTAAGGCTCCATGGATGGATGAGGAATGAAAAACTGTATGGTTGAAAGAGACGGGGCAAAAGGAGTGGCTAATAAGTCTGGCTGCACATCTGACTAGCTGACTTACTGGAAATTAAGAAATGATGTGACTAAACGCAACAAAAAGAAGAAACCGTATTATGAAGCCAAGATCAATGATATAATGAATGATGGAAGAAAAAAACTTGAGTACTTTAAATGAAATTGTGGGCAGAAAGACACGTTCAACTGCATCTTTCATTGAATCAGATGGCTTATTTGTCACAACTATTTGATGTTGCCAATTATTGGAATGATTACTTCATTGGAAATGCCAACAACAAACAGTGAGCCGTTATATTCATGCATTAAAAAACAAATAATGAAAGAAAAGCATTGTAAGTTTGAATTTTGTCAACGTTAGTGTGGGAGAGGTGGGAACATGTATTGTTAACGATCAATGATGACAAACCTCCTGGCATTGACAACTTAGATGGAACGCTACTGAGGATGGTAGCTGACTCTATGGCCACTCCTTCCTGTCATATCTTTAATCCGAATCTAGAGGAAGGTGTTTGTCCTTAGGCCTGGAGGGAAGCTACTACCCAAGAGTGGTAAAGCGGCCATTACTGGTTCTGAACAGCAGACCTATTCGTTTGTTGCCATCTCTTAGCAAACCATTGGATTTTTTTGTTGTTGACCAAATACAATGTTAAACAAATTGACAACCGACTTTCAGCATGCTGAGAGAGAAGGTCACTCAACATGTACTGCACTGACAGAAATGACTGATGATTGTTTTAAAGACATTTTAAATAATATGATTGTGGGAGATGTACTATTACATTTCAGTGCAGCCTTTGATATTATTGACCATTACCTGTTGTTGAGGAAAAATAATGTTTTATGACTTTTCAACCTCTGCCATATTGTGGATTCAGAGCTGTTACGTTCCCCAGTTTCTGTGTTGTGGTTTGTAAGTGTGACTTTCAAGAAAAGGGCTTCCTGGAATCCCCCAAGCAGCTGATTGGTCGACTCCATGGCAAATTGGAGCTGACCCCGCCCTCTCGTCAGAGGATGCAGCTGTCTTCAATTACCAACTCCTTCTCCAGCTATGTAAGTCAGTTTTCTGTTGCTCAGAAGACAGATGATTGCTGAGAGAAGAGAGAAGTGGGTGATAGCCTTTGTTGGTTGGCGAGAGATGATTAGTGTGTCCTGTGTTGGTTGAGTGAGAGAGCTGATTGGTTGTGTCTGTTGTGTGTCAATAGGACGCAGTGGTTTGATTGTTGAAATTGTTTTTGTTATGTTCCCAGTGGGGAAGGCACCTAGGGAGTGCTTAGGCAAGAGGCCTGCGGGCATACATAACCCGTAGTAGTTTACTGTCTATGCACACTAGGTAAGACCTGGGCGGACCACCCCCCCACTTACACAAGATGCACTGTAGCCTGCACAAAGCCTACACAGGCTACCTGAACTAACGTCCAGTGGTCCTACAGTCTAAGAATCTGATGGTCTTGTCTGTTCGATCTTCTATGATACTAGCAAATCATGTGCCAATCACCACAGAGCTCTGGGGTGTTTCCGAAAGCATGTAATTGGTCCCACCTGGGGAAAAATAGCACATCTCAGTGTGGATGGAGCGCAGTGCACAATGCATGTATCATCTCATCAGCTGGTATATTTTTTTTCCTGTGACATGTACATTTTCTCAGCATAGCCTATTAACACAAGACTGATGGAACAGATCAGAATGTTCAACTTAACTAAACTAGTATTTCTTCACATTAGAAGTGCAGCAGTATGCATAATATTGTAATACTCATGAATGTTCCAAAAGGAAAGTAGGGGGAAAACACCGGTTTAATGTGCAACCCATCCTATATTTAAGAGTCATGCCCCCCAACACCTTTATTGTGCAATGTCGGGACCAGCATTGGACTGGTATAAATTGCATACATTTCTAGTTGGGCCATGTGGTGGGGGCATTCCAAATGAGTTGGGTGTGGGGCTGTTGGAACTGAATCTGCTGTATTTACAGTATACCCAGCTTAAGGTACTATGTAGATATGGTATCGCCTACAAACACTGCTTCCAGCTGCCCCCTGGCAAGGATTCTAAATATTCAATAATCATTAAAATCCTTCTGCTGCAGGATTATTTTCCTCCTGCGATGAAATGGGTCAAATTAAGATCCGACATCTGTATCTTTCTCCTCCTGTTATATATTTTTTTTACTTTGGGTGCTAATCTAAAAGTATACAAAGAAAGAGTCTGCCAGGATACATTTGGGTTCAGAGGAAAACACATTCAAGTATTATACAACTCAAATCCAAATTTCGAATATAAGGACTATTAGTTAGACTCGTAAAAATTCCACTTTGCCTTTGTTGGAGTTTTAATTAATGACTATCTGTCATGTTCTATTCTCATACACACTTAGCACCAATGTACATATATGACAGTACTACAGTATAAGGCCATGAATTAAGTAAGATAGATGGTTAAATGCCAAATAATTAAATGAACTTAGTTCATTGCTGAATCTCAGGGGATCTGCAGTGGATAGCTTGGAAATGTCATACGCACAAACACACACTATCCATCCACGCACAGTATGGCTGAGGGCATAGTATGAATCAGTCAGAGAGCAGTATTTCCAATGATATTGAATTAATTCCCTATAGTTTTGCAATCCTAAAGTTAAGGCAAAAGGGAGTGGGAACAATGAGTGGCATAGTCCACAAACAGACCTGTCTGCATCCACACAGCCCAAGGTGCTTACATTCTTTGCTCATTAAGACCGCTATGCGGAGCTATCAAAGGTGCTAATTGTGTTCCCTGTTCATGGTTCTGAAACAATTTCATGATATAAGGGGACAGCTTGGGGTTCCCGCAGGTTAGTGAGTCAACTTTCTTCATTTGGGACTCTCAATAAAGTCTTAACAGAAATAACAGTTTTTTTATTTAATAGTTTTTCTATAAAGCATAATTCACATTTTAGCTGCTATTGGATTATTCTGCATCCGTCCTTAGGGTTTGTAGCATCTGCAAATAGCGGCATTTGAGTGCACTTACATTTACAGTAAGTGCATTTTTCCACACACACATCATGTGTTGCATATCATTAGATAACCGAGTCACTGACTTATTATATCTGTGGGTGTGGGTATGTGTGTGTGCTGTATGTGCCTGCAAATAGAGGCATTTGAGTGCACTTGCAGTGGCACTTTTGTTTGCACACACGTGTTCAAGAGTGAGTAACTGAGTGAAGATGGTTACATAAGTGCATTGCTTGAGATGGCCCCATATAATCACATCATACACGATATACTGTATCTGTTCATTATAAACCACAGATCTTCCCACTTGTCTGCCTGCTTGCTTGCCTGCCTCCCTGCCCACATTATAATGTGAGGCCACTAGGTCACATTAGAAGTGGTCCACACCATATAATACAACAAAATGCACACAAATTGTGTATCAATAAAGTTTTTGTCAATTGCTAACAAGCATCGGTCAATACTGAAGCCACTTTTTCAAAACTCTTCACACAGTCTGCATTACCAACATTGATCTTGGCCAAACAGTTCATCTCACCTCCAAAACTCACTCAAACCAACAAAACACTTCATACATGTCTCAAAATAAGCTTGTTCGACCATGACACTGGCAGCAATTAAAACTCAGAAAGCATACATTGTCACTCGTAACACACTGATCTAAAAAAACACTAACAACAGGGAGCATTACATACATTTATCTTTGAAGTTCGAAAGATTTTTCACATAAATCAGTATTTCATTATAGAATAACACCCTTTCCCATTATTAACTGAAGTATATGTGACAAGAATGAATTAGAAATGCAGCAATTTTCTTCAATAGACTTTATTTTTTCTATATCTTTGCATATAGCAATTTACATCAACAACATGTATAGTATAGTCACTCATACTGTACAGTACTGTGTGTAAGGACCGACGCTGGAGTCGAGAAGCAGGTACGGGGAGTGAAACATTTAATGAGGAACAGACAAGGAACGAGACATGAGCAACGTCAGCACACAGGTAACAAAACGACATACGAACGTTTATGCTGAAGCGGGGAACAGAGCTGGGGGACAGACAGATATAGAGGGAAGGGTTGAGTCCAGGTGTGCGTAATGATGGTGGCAGAAGTGCGTAATGCTGGGGACCCTGCGACCTCAAGTGCCAGGGGGAAGAGTGGGAGCAAGCTTGAGACTGAGGGATCTAGTTCTCCCTCTCTCCTGCATTTGGCAACAAGTTCTCGTCAACATCACATCTTATGTCTCCTCTGGCGATGCATCTTGTAAAGTATCTGATGGAATGTCAAATCCAACCCAGGCAGTCTTCAGGAGAAGTGTCTCCACACCCCACATTCATGGCATCCAGTAAGGACATCTGGTCATGTGGACGGTGGTCATTAACCTTCCACCTCTACGCAGAGAAAAACTCCTCTGGGATTTAGGAAGGGGGAGTATGGAGGCAGGAATAGAACTGATATCCTGGGATGTGCAGCAAACCAGTCTGTGACTGCAGCAGAGTGGTGGAATGCCACATTATCCCACACAACAACGAATGTAGGGGAGTTTCTTGTCCCTCTCTCCTCCGCTGGTACAAGTCGATTATGCAGGTCAACCAGAAAATAAATGACCCTCTCTGTATTGTAGGGTGCAATGAGTGGTTTGTGTAACAGTAAACCTGTCACGTGTGCTCCCTCTTTGGCCTCTAGGTCACCAGGCTGCTCGTTATGGCGCACACCTGTCACCATTGTTACTCTCACCCGGACTCTATCACTTCCCTGATTATATTCCCTATATATGTCACTCCCTTTGGTTCCTTCCCCAGGCATCATTGTTTCTGTGTCATGTCTGTGTGTTTTCTTGTTTTGTATTATGAGACAGATCACCAGGCTCCCCTGCCTCCTCCGGTTTGTCAGGCTCTCATGCCTCAGCCAGATCGCCAGGCTCACCTGCTACAGCCGGCTCGTCAGGCTCTCATGCCTCAGCCGGATTGCCAGGGTCACTGCCTCAGCCGGTCTGTCAGGTTCCCGCACCCCTGCCAGCGACAGGTTCCCGAGCATCAGCAGAGGTGACCGGTCCGCTCCTGATCCCCGGGATCGTCCCTTTGGTCGGCGTCCTGCGGCTGGAGCCGTGCGTCAGGGAGGGGGTACTGTCACGCCTCTAGGCCACCAGGCTGCTCATTATGGCGCACAACTGTTGCCATCGTTACACTCACCTGGACTCTATCACTTCCCTGATTACCTTCCCTATATATGTCACTGCCTTTGTTTCCTTCCCCAGGCGTCATTGTTTCTGTTTCTGTGTCATGTCTGTGCGTTGTTTGTGTTCTCGTTTTGTATTATGTTACGTTTATTTATTTTTAGAAACTCACTCCCTGAACTTGCTTCCCAACTCTCAGCGCACATCGTTACAAAACCGTCATTGGACAGTGCTGCACATTGTGATGTTAGCTCCTCTCTGGCATGGGACATCCACGCCTGCGCTCTCTCCAATCACATTCTTCCCCTGCGGCGTGTTTTTGCCAGGTTGAATCCAGCTTCATCCACAAAGATGAATGTATGTGCAGTTTGCCTGGCTTCCATCTCCATTACTCTCTAAAATACAGTAAATCCACAGTTTTACAGTACTTTACATTATGCCTAGCTGTGTATGTACCCTGTTTAGTTATTGAACAGACATCTTACCTGGACATATTGATACTGGATTTCTTTCTCGCGTTCACCGGTTCTCTCAACGGGTACAGAGTACAACTGCTTCATCCTTATTTATTTTTTTCTCTAGAACTGACGATTGTCGTTGTGCTGATCGTATTCACATTCCCAAAAGTGATATTGTCTGCCAGCATTCTGTCCCGAATTTCCCGCAGTTTTATTGCATTGTTGCCAATTGCCATGTCAACAATGGCAATTTCCTGCGCATCTGATAATATTCTGTCTATCCCTCCTGTGGGAGGCAACCTTTTGATCCTACTGAAAAACACAAAACAATCAATATATTTTTAAATGTCAGTACATGTAAAAATGTGAACGTACTGTAATATGTAGTTCAATTATCATTGAAGGATGCACATCTCACCTGTTGTTTTGCCGGAAAATTCATACTGTTGATGCAACTGTTGAACACTGCAGATTTGGTTGCACCCTTAAACCGGCCTCTCAAAGAGAGACCATGGTTGAGACCATGGTTTACAACATGGTCAATAATTGTGGCCCTTAACTCATCGGAGACCACCACTCTGTCTTCCTTTCCTTTGTCCTCCACACATTCTCCCTCTCCCTGCCACTCTTCTTTCCCCACCAACCTGTCTTCCTTGATCCATGTTTCCAAACTAAATCATTCCGAAGCCGTCCTCGTCTGTTTGGTAACGAGACTAAAAACAGGACACTTGGGTAGGCTTCCAGCTGAAATTACAATCAGCTGTGTTTGGAATGATTAAATATTCTGCAGAGATTTATACATTTCAATCTGGTTACTGCAGAAATGCACAACATTTGCCATCATTCTGTTTTGAATGTGTTTTTTGCAGTTTTGGAAACAGTGGGTTAGCATTTTAAAACATGTGCTGCAAATATATAGTTTTGTATGTTATGGAGTATGAATGAGAAAATAGTTCATGGATTTTGGAGAATGTGGTCATAGAAAATGCATTCAGTAAAAGCAATGAAAAATGATTCACAGTTTGGTCCACATACACTTCTGTTTCGCTGACTGTGTGAAGAGTTTTGACAATGTGACTTCAGTTTTGACCAATGCATGTTAGCAATTGAAATTGTTTTATCCCCTATGGGGCAATTTACAGTAGAAGGCATCAAAATTACAATTACTGAACATACATGCTCCCTGAGGGTAGAGTAAAAGACGCACAATATTACTTTATGTATCCCCTACGAGGCAATTTACAGTTGAAAGGCATCATCGAGGAGCCCAAGAATACTATTACAGCATACAATGTAATTACCTGTACATGCATCTTCCATACATATAATGGAACTGCAATCATACAGGGACATAGCCATTGGACGGATTCATGGGTATTACAATGCATCGGAATGGAGTGTGTGTTTGAGCAGCTTTAGACTCAACGGTAAGACTTTTGTCTGCTGTCTTAGAGACTGATGCACTCCTCCCCCAGTATTCCCCTCCTACCCTGTCTTCCTCTCCTCCCCCTGTCTTCCTGTCTTCCCACTGTCTGCATGATTTAAGTATAATTATTATCAGGTATCAAGAAGGTAAGACCCAGATGCAGGCCGTGTCGAAGTAACAATGTTTCTTACAGCAACAGGGGCAAAGGTACAAGACGGCAGGCAGGCTCAGGGGGCAGGCAGAGTGGTCGGGTGGGTGGGTACAGGGTCAGGACAGGCAAGAGTCAAAGATCAGGAGGATGAGAAAAAGAGAGACTGGGGAAAGTAGGAACTGACACAAAAACACTGGTTGGCTTGACAAACAAGACGAACTGGCAACTGACAAACAGAGAACACATGTATAAATACACAGGGGAAGATGGGTGACACCTGAAGGGGGGTGGAGGCAATCACAAAGACAGGTGAACCAGATCAGGGTGTGACAATTATATGTGGACCAGATACAAATGTGGCCAGACAAACACATTATCTGAAATGAGAAAGATTAGGAATGTTTCTATCAATGGGTTGAAGAATGGAAAAGCACCTGTTCAATGTTTTGATTGCTGTTTACTGGGGAAGACACACACACACACAGAGTGCATTGGATGGTGGTTGAGCGGTGAGTTTTTGAATAATAGGCATGGAAGCCTCCACCAGAGATATTGTTAAAGGTGTGTGTCTTCTGATACTATTTCTCTGCACCTTTTATGGAATGAGCGAATGTCTGCTTTTCAGCTGTCAGAACTTTGAGCGCCTGTTCCTGTGACTCACACACATACAGGAGACACACACACGGACAGACAGACACACAGTGACACACACACACACACACAACAGTGCGCCTGTTACTGTGCATTTTGAAATACTTATATGAAGTCTTGCAAAGGAAAATAGAAATGCTTCCAAACAAATATGACAGAACTTGAATTAGGCCATGTTGTCTGCTGCCTCCTCTACCTCTCCTGTATGATATTGTTTCTGGCAACAACTAACCAGGGAGAGGGTGACCTCAGGGTGACTAGGGCTGTGTGTGTGTATGTCTACAATATCTGTGTAATGGCTGTTGGTGGAAGAAGGTGAGGACCAAAGCGCAGCGTGGTACGTGTTCATGTTTGTTTATTGACACTAAATACAAAAATAAAACCGGGAATAACCGAAACAGTCCTGAAAGGTGAAAAAACACTAACCAGAAATCAACTACCAACAAAAACCCATGTAGGAAAAAGCTTCCTAAGTATGGTTCTCAATCAGAGACAACGATAGACAGCTGCCTCTGATTGAGAACAACACCCGGCCAAACAACAAAGAAATACAAAACATATAAAATGAACATGGAATGCCCAACCTAGTCACACCCTGGCCTAACCAAAATAGAGAATAAAAGCCTCTATGGCCAGGGCGTGACAACCTGACTCATAAGGCTAGGATGAATAAAGTAATTTAACATGTATGGAAGTACTAAAGAAGAGGTTTTTCAATGTGTGTGTGTGTGTGTGTGTGTGTGTGTGTGTGTGTGTGTGTGTGTGTGTGTGTGTGTGTGTGTGAGAGAGCGAGCGAGAGTGTGTCATGCGTCACAGGTGCTGTGTCAGACAGGGAACACAGAGACACACTGGGAGCAAGAGACCTGGAGAGGAGAGAACATTCTGTCGCACAACTCATTAAAACAACAGACTGGGAGAACAGAGGGTAAAAGAAAGAGAGGAGGGTAGGAAGAGGGGGATAGGAAGTGGAATAGTCTTAGTAGCAGAGGGGGGGGACCTGGGGAAATGGGGGAGAGAGTGAATGACACATGAAGGGAAGGGGGAAGGGGAAAATAAGAAGTTATGACGGAGAAAAAAGGTGGAGAGGCAGGACTACAATACATGTCTGGAAGGACAGGAGACAGACACCATCTGTTTGGTTATAAAGTGTCTCAAACATGGTTAACCCTACAGACAGAAAAGGGAAGAATACAGGTCTGAGAGAGAGTGGGAAAGAGAAAGATCAGGAGTGAGAAATGGAGCAAAGCAGACAAAATTAAATGACAGAATAAAGTAGAAAGAGGTGGGGGGAATGTTGGTAACTTGAGAAGAGAGAGTAAGAGAAGAAGATTTAAAAGAATAAGTAGTTTGTTATACACTCCGGAATTCTCCTTTCAGTTGGACTACAACACAATACGCTGAGACTGCAGGGTGCTGCACTGTTGGGTCTTATCAAGGGGGTGTGACGGGGGTTACGGGACCTTAGCTGTCGACTCAGCACAGAGAAAGAAGAGAAAAGCAAGAGGGTGAGAGAAAAAGAAAGAGGGATATGGTGGGAGGTGACACCTGTGTGACTTGCTAAAGTTACGTGGAAATGAGCGACTCAGCGAGCGGCACTGATATAATATTGTCGAGTTATGAGTTTAACTTTTACTCTCTCTCTCACTCTTCTTTCACCTCTCTATCTATCACACACTTTCTGCCGCCATTCCTTTTATACCTTTATTTTTGTCTCAGTCTTTTCACTCCACATCCCTATCCTCCTCTCCCCGCTCTCCTTCCGCCCCAGCTCTGAAAACCCCATGGACTGGGATTATTTTACAATTTCCACTGCCTCAATTCGTCAGCCTCCTAAACTTGCTCAAATTCTACTTCTCTATTTTTCTCACTGGTGAGTTCGATTAATGAGGCAACATGTTTCACAGCTATTTTAGAACCTGCTGAATCAGTCCTGTTAACATAATGACAGCATTGTTAGAAACGTGTGGGCCGTACATGGGAACATAAGCAACCACTTAAATGTGAACAGGTTCTCCAGCACAAAATGCGTATCAGCCAATTAAAATCATTGATTTACTTGCACGTGACAGAATGTTCAATTGTATCTGGTCTCGTCAGATTACCGGGTATACGTTAGCCCTATGCTAACCTCACCAGGTGGCACTGATTATATCCTGGCACAAATTCTGCATGCTTGTTCCAACACTTGTTCATGGAAAGGTCCTGAAAATACCTCAGTCGAAAAGCATGTGCTGAACATTAAAGCAACTATCACATGTACAGTGGCTTGCAAAAGTATTCACTCCCCTTGGCATTTTTCCTATTACAGCTGCAAGTCTCTTGGGGTATGTCTCTATAAGCTTGGCACATTTAGCCACTGGGATTTTTGCCCATTCTTCAAGGCAAACCTGCTCCAGCTCCTTCAAGTTGGATGGGTTTCGCTGGTGTACAGCAATCTTTAAGTCATACCACAGATTGGATACCTCAAATTGGATTGAGGTCTGGGCTTTGAATCGTTGAATCGTTGAAAGTCATTGCTATTGCAAAGCTCTTATTATTAAAGATGTAGTTTAAGTAAAACTCTGACTTGTGTGATAAGTTTGTCTCTCCTTATTTGATAGTAAAGAAATTAACCACCACAAAAGTTATCCACTAATGGTACTGCTGTTAAAAAATATATCGCTTTGGTATTATTTTCGTAATAAGTACGTGGTGAAAGTATGTGGTGAATTTTCGAAACTCTTAGTACAAAATTCCAAACTGGCAACAAAATTCCAAACTGCCAGTCTTACATTGAAAACCTTTCATTGCGCATTAATTTTGTTTGTAGACATCTTTCACCACACAACCATTGATCCAAACTATAAGTTTACTATGAAATATGAGTACATTGGTTTAATCACCAAAGGACAACATAATGATATCTTCTGAATTTAGTTATTTTAACAACCAGCTAATCCAACAGCAAAACATTTAAGGTGTGTGTTTCAAAATTCCCATTACTCAGTTTTCACATTAGGCAATACACTTGTATTACCCATTAAATTGATCTGAACATCGCATTTTCATAATTTCAATCCCATGTGTGATCAAAGGTGTGATCAATGTAATAGAATAAATAAATGAAAGAAGCAATATTTGGCAGGCACAAGTCTGCATCTCGCCTGTCTTGAGCATTTGGCCATAGATTCTCATCAGAATTGCAGTAAATATCTTCAATGTTCATGCACCTTTTGGCATGGAGAATCCAAGCCTGACAAAGGTCTGGATTGAAATAATTGCAGGCCTCATCCATGACCTGAAGGAGGGTGGTAATGCTCATGGGGATGGCAATCATACATCTTCCACCTGTATTGTATGGTATTTTACAGTATTGTACTGTACGTACAGTGCATTCGGGAAGTATTCAGACCCCTTGACCTTTTCCACATTTTGTTACGATTCAACCTTATTCTAAAATGGATTAAATTGTTTTTCCCTCATCAATCTATACACAATACCCAATTATGATGAAGCAACAACAAGTTTTTAGAAATTTTTGCAAATGTATTACAAATAAATAATGGAAATATCACATTTAGATAAGTATTCAGACCCCTTGTTGAAACACGTTTGGCAATGATTACAGCCTCGAGTCTTCTTAGGTAGGACGCTACAAGCTTGGCACATCTGTATTTTGGAGTTACTCCCGTTCTTCTCTGCAGATCCTCTCAAGCTCTGTCAGTTTGGATGGGGAGCGTCGCTGCACAGCTATTTTCAGGTCTCTCCAGGGATGTTTGATCGAGTTCAAGTCCGGGTTCTGGCTGGGCCACTCAAGGACATTCAGGGACTTGTCCCGAAGCCACTCCTATGTTGTCTTGGCTGTGTGCTTAAGTTCATTGTCCTGTTGGAAGGTTCATCTTTCCCTTGATCCTGACTAGTCTCCCAGTCCCTGCCGCTGAAAAACATCCTCACAGCATGATGCTGCCACCACCATGCTTCACCGTAGGGATTGGTGAAGTGCTGCAGAGCAATAGATGTGCTGGTCCAGGGTGGCACCACATACCTATGCGAGTCAGGGTTCTCAACTCTGGCATACTTAAAAAACAAGTACAGAAACAGACTCAATGCTGAACATGACCTCAGGGTTGCACTGTCAAACTGAGCCCAGAATAGACCTGCTTGTTGAAAACGTCAACCAGCCACACACCTCTCATTAGGAGTGTGTGTGTGTGTGTGTGTGTGTGTGTGTGTGTGTGTGTGTGTATGTGTGTGTGTGTGTGTGCTGGTTTACATCTGTGTTATGTGAGCAATCAGTTTATTCCAGTTCAGAATACAATATTTATTGTATTTGATCAGCAACAGTTCCAACCTATACCTTTTTTCAACAATAATTTCTACAGTAAGATGTACAGTAGGCCTGATTATTTTTCATCTGTACTGTTACTCAGGGTTGTCCTATCAAAAACTGAGCCTGTGTGTGTGTTCTGTTCACAGGAGGTTGGTGGCACCTTCATTGGGGAGGACAAGCTCATTATAATGGCTGGAGTGGAATTAGCGGAATGGTATCAAATACATCAAAGGCATGGTTTCCAAGTGTTTGATGCCATTCCATTTGCGCCGTTCCAGCCATTATTATGAACCTTCCTCCCCTCAGCAGCCGCCCGTGGTTCTGTTATACATCTGTGTGATGTGATCAGTCAGTTTATTCCAGTTCAGAATGAATTAATTTATTGTATTTTAACAGCAACAGTTCCAACCTAGGCAAATATGAAAGAGTGTTATTAACCTGATGGTACTAGGGGGCAGTATTTTCATTTTTGGAAAAACAACGTTCCCAAATTAAACAGGATATTTAGTCAGGACAAGATGCTAGAATATGCATCTAATTGACAGTTTAGGATAGAAAACACTGTAAAGTTTTCAAAACTGTAAAAATATTGTCTGTGAGTATAACAGAACTGATGTTACAGGCGAAAGCCTGAGAAAAATCCAATCCGGAAGTGACTCATCTTTTGAAAGCCCTGCGTTCCGATGCGTCCCTATTGAGCTGTGAATGCCTTATCAACCAGATTACGCTTTCTACATATTCCCCAAGGTGTCTACTGCATTGTGACGTAGTTTTACGCATTTATGTTGAAGAATACCCGTAGGCGGCTTCATTGCGCAAGTGGTCACCTGATGCTCCCAGAGAAATTTTCGCGTAAAATCCAATCGCTTCTACTGAGAAACCAATTGTCCCGGTTGATATATTATCGAATATATATTTGAAAAACACCTTGAGGATTGATTATAAACAACAGGGTGATTAACAAAAGGCTAAGCTGTGTTCCAATATATTTCACTTGTGATTTTCATGAATAGAAATATTTTCTAGGAAGACTTATGTCCGTTGCGTTATGCTAATTAGTGTCAGATGATGACAACGGTCACGTTCACGGGATGGGGTGTCACTAGTAATGGGGAAAATAAACATGAATTGCTACTTATATGGGTATTTCATTATTTGTTTTTGTCTATATTGCCTTTGTTTTAGGCACAAGGGCAATGAAATGTACCCATATTTACGTATAGTTGCACATTTTCATAAGCTTGGGTCCCAGGAAAACACAGAATTTCTCATTTGGGTCCCAGGCTGAAAGGTTTTAAGAACCCCTGGCTCTCTCATCATTCAGACAGGAATAAATATCTCTCCAGGACGAAGAAGGGTGGGGGTGTGTGTTTCATGATTAACTACTCACTGTGTGATTGTGATAACATACAGGAACTCAAGTCCTTTTGTTCACCCGACCTAGAATACATCACAATCAAATCCCGACCGTATTACCTCCCAAGATAATTCTCTTCGGTTATAGTCACAGCCGTGTATATTCCCCCTCAAGCCAATACCACAGTGGCCCTCAAAGAACTTCACTGGACTTTATGCAAACTGGAAACCACATATCCTGAGGCTGCATTTATTGTAGCTGGGGATTTTAACAAAGCAAATTTGCGATAAAACCGTTTTATTATCACAGACTGTAGTACTCACGCTGCTAAAACACTCGACCACTGCTACTCCAACTTCCGGGATGCTTACAAGGCCCTCCCCCAACCTCCCTTTGGCAAATCTGATCACGACTCCTCCCTTCCTATAGGCAGAAACTCAAACAGGAAGTATCCGTGGTAAGGACTCTTCAATTGTTTTGATCACACGGACTGGGATATGTTCTGGGTAGCCGCTGAGATCAACATAGATGAATACACTCATACATTCACTGGATTTACTATGTGACTATTAAAACCTACCCAAATGAGAAACTGTGGATAGATGGCAGCATTCACGCAAAACTGAAAGCACGACCCATTGCATTTTACCATGACAAGGTGACTGGGAATATGGCCAAATACAAACAGTGTAGTTAGGCAATCAAACAGGCAAAACGTCAGTATGGAGACAAAGTGTCACACCCTGATCTGTTTTACCTGTCTTTGTGCTTGTCTCCACCCCCCTCCAGGTGTCGTCCATCTTCCCCATTATCCATGGTGTATTTATACGGGTGTTCTCTGGTTTTCTGTTCCCAGTTCGTCTTGTCTCTTCTTGTCTCGTCAAGCCTACCAGTGTTTTTCCCAGACTCCTGTTTCTTGTTAGTACCTGTTTTCTAGTTTTTGTGGTTTTGACCATTCCGCCTGCCATGACCCTGAGCCAGCCTGCTGTTCTGTAACTCTTGACACTGCCCTGGATTACTGACCCCTGCCTGCCCTGACCCTGAGCCTGCCTTCCTGCCATTCTGTACCTTACGGACTCTGCCCTGGATTACTGACCTCTGCCTGCCCTTGACCTGTCATTTGCCTGCCCCCTGTTTCAAATATTAACAATTTGTTATTTCGAACTGACAGAATCTGAGTCTTATCCTGAGGTCTGATTCAAAGTGGAGTCGCAATTCAAAGGCCCAGACACGAGACGTATGTGGCAGGGTCTACAGACAATCACAGAATACAAAGGGAAAACCAGCCACGTCGCGGACACCGGCGTCTTGCTTCTGGACAAGCTAAACACCTTCTTCGCCCGCTTTGTGGATAACACAGTGCCATCAATGTGGTCCGCTATCAAGGACTCTGGGCTCTCCTTCTCTGTGGCCAATGTGAGTAGGACATTTAAGTGTGTTAACCCTCGCAAGGCTGCCGGCCCAGACGGCATCCCTAGCCGCGTCCTCAGAGCATTGGCAGACCAGCTGGCTGGAGGGTTTAAAGACATATTCAATCTCTCCCTATCCCAGTCGGTTGTCCCCGCATTCTTCAAGATGTCCACCATTGTTCCTGTACCCAAGAAAGCAAAGGTAACTGAACTAAATGACTATCACCCCTTAGCACTCACTTCTGTCATCATGAAGTTCTTTGAGAGACAAGTTAGGTATCATATCACCTCTACCTTACCTGACAGCCTAGAACCAATTCAATTTCCTTACCACCCCAATAGATCCACAGACGAAGCAATTGTACACATCACTGGCAAACTGAAATGGTCCACCCACACAGACTGTGCTGAAGAAGGTTCAACAGCGCCTCTTCAACCTAAGGAGGATGAAGAAATTTGGCTTGTCACCTAAAGTCCACAAACTTTTACAGATGCACAATTGAGAGCATCCTGTCGTGCTGTATCACCGCCTGGTACGGCAACCACCAGAGGGTGGTGCAGTCTACCCAACGCATGACCAGGGGCAAACTATCTGCCCTCCAGGAGACCTACAGCACCCGATGTCACAGGAAGCCCAAAAAGATCAAGGAAAACAAATACCTGAGCCACTGCCTGTTCACCCCGCTATCATGCAGAAGGCGAGGTCAGTACTGGGGCATCAAAGCTGGGATCGAGAGACAGAAAAAAACGTATATCTCAAGGCCATCAGACTGTTAAATAGCCATCACTAGCACCTTAGAGGCTGCTGCCCTATATACAGTACATAGACTTGAAAGCACTGGCCACTTTAATAACGGAACACTAGTCACTTTAATAATGTTTACATATTTTGCATTACACATCTCATATGTACAGTGCCTTGCGAAAGTATTCGGCCCCCTTGAACTTTGCGACCTTTTGCCACATTTCAGGCTTCAAACATAAAGATGTAAAACTGTATTTTTTTGTGAAGAATCAACAACAAGTGGGACACAATCATGAAGTGGAACGACATTTATTGGATATTTCAAACTGTTTTAACAAATCAAAAACTGAAAAATTGGCCGTGCAAAATTATTCAGCCCCTTTACTTTCAGTGCAGCAAACTCTCTCCAGAAGTTCAGTGAGGATCTCTGAATGATCCAATGTTGACCTAAATGACTAATGATGATAAATACAATCCACCTGTGTGTAATCAAGTCTCCGTATAAATGCACCTGCACTGTGATAGTCTCAGAGGTCCGTTAAAAGCGCAGAGAGCATCATGAAGAACAAGGAACACACCATGCAGGGCCGAGATACTGTTGTGAAGAAGTTTAAAGCCGGATTTGGATACAAAAAGATTTCCCAAGCTTTAAACATCCCAAGGAGCACTGTGCAAGCGATAATATTGAAATGGAAGGAGTATCAGACCACTGCAAATCTACCAAGACCTGGCCGTCCCTCTAAACTTTCAGCTCATACAAGGAGAAGACTGATCAGAGATGCAGCCAAGAGGCCCATGATCACTCTGGATGAACTGCGGAGATCTACAGCTGAGGTGGAAGACTCTGTCCATAGGACAACAATCAGTCGTATATTGCACAAATCTGGCCTTTATGGAAGAGTGGCAAGAAGAAAGCCATTTCTTAAAGATATCCATAAAAAGTGTCATTTAAAGTTTGCCACAAGCCACCTGGGAGACACACCAAACATGTGGAAGAAGGTGCTCTGGTCAGATGAAACCAAAATTGAACTTTTTGGCAACAATGCAAAACGTTATGTTTGGCGTAAAAGCAACACAGCTGAACACACCATCCCCACTGTCAAACATGGTGGTGGCAGCATCATGGTTTGGGCCTGCTTTTCTTCAGCAGGGACAGGGAAGATGGTTAAAATTGATGGGAAGATGGATGGAGCCAAATACAGGACCATTCTGGAAGAAAACCTGATGGAGTCTGCAAAAGACCTGAGACTGGGACGGAGATTTGTCTTCAACAAGACAATGATCCAAAACATAAAGCAAAATCTACAATGGAATGGTTCAAAAATAAACATATCCAGGTGTTAGAATGGCCAAGTCAAAGTCCAGACCTGAATCCAATCGAGAGTCTGTGGAAAGAACTGAAAACTGCTGTTCACAAATGCTCTCCATCCAACCTCACTGAGCTCGAGCTGTTTTGCAAGGAGGAATGGGAAAAAATGTCAGTCTCTCGATGTGCAAAACTGATAGAGACATACCCCAAGCGACTTACAGCTGTAATCGCAGCAAAAGGTGGCGCAACAAAGTATTAACTTAAGGGGGCTGAATAATTTTGCACGCCCAATTTTTCAGTTTTTGATTTGTTAAAAAAGTTCGAAATATCCAATAAATGTCGTTCCACTTCATGATTGTTCCACTTGTTGTTGATTCTTCACATAAAAATACAGTTTTATATCTTTATGTTTGAAGCCTGAAATGTGGCAAAAGGTGGCAAAGTTCAAGGGGGCCGAATACTTTCGCAAGGCACTGTATATAATGTGCTCTATCCTATTTTACTGTGTCCTAGTCTATGCTGCTCTGACATTGCTTGTCCAAATATTGATATATTCTTAATTCCATTCCTTGTTAGATATTACTGCACTGTGTAATGAAAACAGTGAAGATTCACGAGCAGAGCGGGGCAAATGTTTATTAAGCCTTCGCAGAAGGCAGGAATCGTGGTCGCAGGCAATGGTCATACACCGGTAGGGAGTCAAAAACAAACAATACCTCAACCATACAAACAGAAAGAACTGAACTAAATAGGGAGCTGATGAGTCCATTTGAGAAACAAACACACGTGAAATCAATTAACTAAAATGAAAGACAGGGCTACGTTCCAGAACACAAAAAAACAGGGCTATTTCCAAGAACAAAGAAAAAGAACACAAGGTTGACTAAGAAAAGAAAATCAGAACCTTGGAACTAGAAACACAGCATTTCACTACACCCACAATAACACGTGTATGGAAGAATTTTTTTTATTTTTTATCTTTTGCTTCAGGCAAATTTTCTTCATATTATGTTTCTTTAGATGTGTCTAAAATAAATAATATATTTATTGTGATTGTGTAGGCTATATTACATGGATTTATTAGACTTTTAAAAATGTAGATGTGCCAAAGGTCTCCATCAATAGCTTGAAGGCTATGCATAGAAGCCAGGACATGCTAAATGTGTTCATGTTAATTAACGGTCAATTACCCTGACACCGGCAGTTATTTGCTTGACAATCCCCAGCTGACATGACCGCCACAATCCTACGCCTGACCATGTGGTCAGGAGTTCCACTGCGCAAGATGGAGTCCGTGGAGTTTTATGAACATCAAGACAGACAGACATACTGTGAATTTGGATTTTAACAATTCTGATTGGCCAAAGTGGTCAAGCCTTCAAAGGGCCTCCGCAGTGCACACACGTAGCCTGTACAGTTTCTCATTGTTCTCGCCACTGCCAGAGAGAAGACAGAGAAGAAACCCGCATTTACTTACCTCTAGGCTGCTATACATATTTATTTGGATTGTCATTCTATAATTTTCATGGAATTTGTGGTAAGTAAATATAATTTATTTCAAATTTATCAGAATGAATTTTCTAGAAATAGTTTTACCAGCTTTGTGTTTTCTCAAATTTGAACAGGTGAGGAAGTGCCACTCTTCAGCACTAGACCCCTGCATATTTCACACAGGTGAAGTTCTCTGATCGCAGAGAAAACAACTCTTCTGAGGCACCTGTGTGAGCCTCAAAACGAGGGTCCTATAAATAGGTTATATTTTCTACAACAAGCTCTCACAGTCTCACATCAGAATTACGTCAGAATTATCTCAAGCCAGCATCTAAAAAATGGCTCCGACAAAGAGGGCTGCTTCGCTTCTAGTCCTTAGGAAACTTTACAGTATTTCGTTTTTTTACAAGCATTTCGCTACACTCGCAATAACATCTGCTAACCATGTGTATGTGACCAATAAAATATGTTCTGATTTGATTAAACGTTCATCCATATTTCTCAAAGTTAAAATTCTCGCAAGTGTTTGGTTACTGTATTGTTCCAAGATTAAGTTTAGGTATTAAGTCTGAATGGTTAAGGTTTGGAATAGGCTTAAAACAAAAACAACATTCTATCGCTGGATTCATACGTGCAACCTTTGGAACCAGAGGCAGAAGCTTACGCCTGTTCACCATCCTCTTCTACAACGCCCTAGCAAAACTAAAGCCTTCTTGAAGGTAACACTGTTGCCCCTAAGGTCTGTTTTCCACATCATCTCCCAACGTCTTCAGACATGGATGGACGTTGTATACGGGCTTGTATCAGAGGTGACCTGCCTGATTTTCTCTACCTCCCTCCCTTCACCCATCCCTCCTTCCTTTCCTCCTCCACTCAGTAGCAGTGATGCCTAATCAGAAAACGATCTCTCCTCTTTATGACTTTCATCCGTCAGATTTGTCACGCCCTCATGATGGAGCAGGCCATGTGTGTGTGTGTGTGTGTGTGTGTGTGTGTGTGTGTGTGTGTGCATGAATGCCTGTGTGTGTGTGCGTGCATACGTGCGTGCGTGCATACATAACTGTGTGTGTCAGTCATTACCATTACAGGGCCCATAAACAAGTCCCAGCGATTTGATGAGCTGTCTAAATCTACAATGGCTTGCGAAAGTATTCACCCACTTTGGCCTTTTTCCTATTTTGTTGCCTTACAACCTGGAATTAAAATGTATGTTTTGGGGTTTGTATCATTTGATTATTAACATAACATGCCTACCACTTTGAAGATGCAAAATATTTTTTGTGAGACAAACAAGAAATAAGACAAAAAACAGAGGACTTGAGCATGCATAACTATTCACCCCCCCCCCCCCCCCCCCCAAAGTCAATACTTTGCAGAGCAATTACATCTGCAATTCTCTTGGGGTATGTCTCTATAAGCTTGGCACATTTAGCCACTGGGATTTTTCCCATTCTTCAAGGCAAAACTGCTACAGCTCCTTCAAGTTGTATGGGTTCTGCTGGTGTACAGCAATCTTTAAGTCATACCACAGATTCTCAATTGGATTAAGGTCTGTGCTTTGACTAGGCCATTCCAAGACATTTAAATGTTTCTCCTTAAACCACTCAAGTGTTACTTTAGCACTATGCTTAGGGTCATTGTCCTGCTGGAAGGTGAACCTCCGTCACAGACTCAAATCTCTGGAAGACTGAAACAGGTTTCCCTCAAGAATTTCCCTGTATTTAGAGCCATCCATCATTCCTTCAATTCTGACCAGTTTTCCAGTCCCTGCCGATTAAAAACATCCCCACAGCATGATGCTGCCACCACCATGCTTCACTGTGGGGATGGTGTTCTCGAGGTGATAAGGTGTTGGGTTTGCGCCAGACATAGCGTTTTCCTTTATGGCCAAAAATATACATTTTTAGTTTCATCTGACCAGAGTACCTTCTTCCATATGTATGGGGAGACTCCCACATGCCTTTTGGCAAACACCAAAATAAGCAATGGCTTTTTTCTGGCCACTCTTCCGTAAAGCCCAGCTCTGTTGAGTGTATGGCTTAAAGTGGTCCTTTGTACAGATACTCCAATCCCCGCTGTGGAGCTTTGCAGCTCCTTCAGGGTTCTCTTTGGTCTCTTTGTTGCCTCTCTTTTGATGGGCAGCCCTCTCTTGGCAGGTTTGTTGTGGTGCCATATTCTTTCCATTTTTTAATAATGCATTTAATGGTGCTCCGTGGGATGTACAAAGTTTATGATATTTTTTTATAATCCAAACCTGATCTGTACTTCTCCACATCTTTGTCCCTGACCTGTTTGGAGAGCTCCTTGGTCTTCATGGTGCTGCTTGCTTTGTGGTGCCCCTTGCTTAGTGGTGTTGCAGACTCTGGGGCCTTTCAGAACAGGTGTATATATACTGAGATCATGTGACAGTTCATGTAACACTTAGATTGCACATAGGTGGACTTTATTTAACTAATTATGTGACTTCTGAAGGTAATTGGTTGCACCAGATCTTATTGAGGGGATTCATAGCAAAGGCGGTGAATACATATGCACACTGTCATGTATTGTCATGTTGTGTCTTTCTGTCCTTTCCTTTCACCCTGTCTCCCTCTGCTGGTCGTATTAGGTTACCTTTTCTCCCCCGCTTTCCCCCAGCTGATCCTTGTCTCCTCTAACTACCTCATCCACCCCTTTTCCCACCTGTTCCCTTTTTCCCTCTGATTAGGTCCCTATATCTCTCTCTGTTTCTGCTCCTGTCTTTGTCGGATTCTTGTTTGTTGTGTTTCATGCCTGAACCAGACTATCGTCATGTTTGCTGTAACCTTGTCCTGTCCTGTCGGAATCTGCCGGTCTGTCTGAACCTACCTATGTTTGGTTATTAAAGAAGCTCTGTTAAGTTAATTCGCTTTTGGGTCCTCATTCACTCCCCGTCACAGAAGAATCCGACCAAGAATGGACCCAGCGACTTCGGATCCTCTCCACTCAGCCGTCGAGATCCAGGGAGCGATGCTAGGCAGACACGAGCAGGAATTGTCTGCTGCTCGACATGCCGTTGAGACCCTGGCCACCCAAGTCTCCAACCTCACAGAACAGGTTCACCATCTCCGCCTCGATCCACCGGCCACTTCCAGGGCTTTCGAATCTCCGGAGCCCAGAATCAATAACCCGCCGTGTTACTCTGGGGAGCCCACTGAATGCCGCTCGTTCCTCACCCAGTGTGATATTGTGTTTTCTCTCCAGCCCAACACTTACGCCAGGAGCACTGCTCGTGTCGCCTACGTCATATCTCTCCTTACTGGACGGGCTCGTGAGTGGGGCACGGCAATCTGGGAGGCAAGGGCTGAGTGTACTAACCAGTATCAGGACTTTAAGGAGGAGATGATACGGGTTTTTGATCGATCTGTTTTTGGGGAGGAGGCTTCCAGGGCCCTGTCTTCCCTATGTCAAGGCAATCGATCCATAACTGACTACTCTATTGAGTTTCGCACTCTTGCTGCCTCCAGTGGCTGGAACGAGCCGGCCTTGCTCGCTCGTCTTCTGGAGGGTCTCCGCGCAGAGGTAAAGGATGAGATTCTCTCCCGGAAGGTTCCTTCCAGCGTGGATTCCTTGATTGAACTCGCTATTCGCATTGAGCGACGGGTTGATCTTCGTCACCGAGCTCGTGGAAAGGAGCTCGCGCTCTCCGTTGCCCCCCTCTCCGCATCACTACCATCTTCCTCTGCCGGCTCGGGAGCTGAGCCTATGCAGCTGGGAGGTATCCGCATCTCGACTAAGGAGAGGGAACGGAGAATCACCAACCGCCTCTGTCTCTATTGCGGTTCTGCTGGTCATTTTGTCACTTCATGTCCAGTAAAAGCCAGAGCTCATCAGTAAGCGGAGGGCTACTGGTGAGCGCTACTACTCCTGTCTCTCCTTCAAGATCCTGCACTACCTTGTCGGTCCATCTACGCTGGACCGGTTCGTCAGCTTCCTGCAGTGCCTTAATAGACTCTGGGGCGGAGGGCTCGACCGTTCCTTTTGTCGTTTGGACTGACCATAGGAACCTTGAGTACATCCGTTCTGCCAAACGACTTAATGCGCGTCAGGCGCGTTGGGCGCTGTTTTTCGCTCGTTTCGAGTTCGTGATTTCTTATCGTCCGGGCTCTAAGAACACCAAGCCTGATGCTTTATCTCGTCTCTTCAGTTCTTCAGTAGCCTCCACTGACCCCGAGGGGATTCTCCCTGAGGGGCGTGTTGTCGGGTTGACTGTCTGGGGAATTGAGAGGCAGGTAAAGCAAGCGCTCACTCACACTCCGTCGCCGCGCGCTTGTCCTAGGAACCTTCTTTTCGTTCCCGTTCCTACTCGTCTGGCCGTTCTTCAGTGGGCTCACTCTGCCAAGTTAGCCGGCCACCCTGGCGTTCGGGGTACGCTTGCTTCCATTCGCCAGCGTTTTTGGTGGCCCACCCGGGAGCATGACACGCGTCGTTTCGTGGCTGCTTGTTCGGTCTGCGCGCAGACTAAGTCCGGTAACTCTCCTCCTGCCGGCCGTCTCAGGCCGCTTCCCATTCCCTCTCGACCGTGGTCTCACATCGCCTTAGATTTTGTCACCGGACTGCCTTCGTCAGCGGGGAAGACTGTTATTCTTACGGTTGTCGATAGGTTCTCTAAGGCGGCTCATTTCATTCCCCTTGCTAAGCTTCCTTCTGCTAAAGAGACGGCACAAATCATCATCGAGAATGTTTTCAGAATTCATGGCCTTCCGTCAGACGTCGTTTCGGACAGAGGTCCGCAATTCACGTCTCAATTTTGGAGGGAGTTTTGCCGTTTGATTGGGGCTTCCGTCAGTCTCTCTTCCGGCTTTCACCCCCAGTCTAACGGTCAAGCAGAACGGGCCAATCAGACTATTGGTCGCATCTTACGCAGTCTTTCTTTTCGCAACCCTGCGTCTTGGTCAGAACAGCTCCCCTGGGCAGAATACGCCCACAACTCGCTTCCTTCGTCTGCGACCGGGCTATCTCCTTTTCAGAGTAGCCTCGGGTACCAGCCTCCGCTGTTCTCATCTCAGTTCGCCGAGTCCAGCGTCCCCTCCGCTCAGGCTTTTGTCCAACGTTGCGAGCGCACCTGGAAGAGGGTCAGGTCTGCACTTTGCCGTTATAGGACGCAGACTGTGAGGGCTGCTAATAAGCGTAGAACTAAGAGTCCTAGATATTGTCGCGGTCAGAGAGTTTGGCTCTCCACTCAGAACCTTCCCCTTAAGACGGCTTCTCGCAAGTTGACCCCGCGGTTCATTGGTCCGTTCCGTATTTCTCGGGTCATTAATCCTGTCGCAGTTCGACTTCTTCTTCCGCGATACCTTCGTCGCGTCCACCCGGTCTTCCATGTCTCCTGTATCAAGCCCGTTCTTCGCGCCCCCGCTCGTCTTCCCCCCCCCCCCCCCCATCCTTGTCGAGGGCGCACCCATCTACAGGGTCCGCAGGATTTTGGACATGCGTCCTCGGGGCCGTGGTCACCAGTACCTCGTAGATTGGGAGGGGTACGGTCCTGAGGAGAGGAGTTGGGTTCCCTCTCAGGACGTGCTGGACCGTGCGCTGATCGAGGATTTCCTCCGTTGCCGCCAGGTTTCCTCCTCGAGTGCGCCAGGAGGCGCTCGGTGAGTGGGGGGGTACTGTCATGTATTGTCATGTCTTTCTGTCCTTTCCTTTCACCCTGTCTCCCTCTGCTGGTCTTATTAGGTTACCTTTTCTCCCCCGCTTTCCCCCAGCTGTTCCTTGTCTCCTCTAACTACCTCATCCACCCCTTTTCCCACCTGTTCCCTTTTTCCCTCTGATTAGGTCCCTATATCTCTCTCTGTTTCTGCTCCTGTCTTTGTCGGATTCTTGTTTGTTGTGTTTCATGCCTGAACCAGACTATCGTCATGTTTGCTGTAACCTTGTCCTGTCCTGTCGGAATCTGCCGGTCTGTCTGAACCTACCTATGTTTGGTTATTAAAGAAGCTCTGTTAAGTTAATTCGCTTTTGGGTCCTCATTCACTCACCGTGACACACACACCACTTTTACGTTTTTGGGGGGTTTTTTCACTTCACCGATTTTGACTATTTTGTGTATGCCCATTACATGAAATCCCCCCCAAAATCAATTTAAATGACAGGTTGTAATGCAACAAAATAGGAAAAACGCCAAAGGGCATGAATACTTTTGCAAGGCACTCTAACTGTGGTCACAAGCAGCCATTGGCACAGCCCAGGAAATTGATGAGGCTTTTAAATCAGACCCAAATCTCCAACATCTGCTATGACATCCGGGACTTCATAGGCTGTTTTACTTATGAAATAATTTCCTAAAACAAGAGTGTGTGTTTTATTCCCTGATGTAAGATTTAATGGGGGAGATAGTTTAGTATCAACTACACCCATTCCTATACTCTATATACTCATCTAGTGAGTGTACCGCAAAGATACACACAATACACAGATTGGTACTCTTTCTTTTTACACATAATTTGAGTCCAAGTTGAAAAGATAATTAGCAAATGGACCTTGAGATGAGCAGATGCCACTTTTTACAGAGGCTCAGCCTTTGGCACTTCAACAATCAGAGTCACACACCTCCACACACACACACACACACACTGGCCGGCCATTCTGTTGCCAATAGCAACGGGCTGTAAGAATATACAGCGCAGAGGACGAGAGGTCAAAAGTACTTAAAGTCAATAGTACTAACGGTCAATTGGGAATTATCAATGGAAATAGTTGGTTTTCAGTTCAACATCTGTTAGGATGTTCTCATTGGCACGTTCTCATTGGTCCAACCTGAAATAGGAAACTTGTTATTTGGCCATTGGCCCAGTTTTAGGGGGACAGGGGAGAATGACCATCTTCTTCCAAGCATGATTTGTACTATTTCAATAAACCTATTTTCCTCCCCCTGATTTGCTTTGGGGTGTTATTGAAGATTAACATCAACTGCTAACAAGGCCATGGGGTCTGGGTGAAGTGGTCAGTCGGTGGTCGCTGCTGATTTAGGTCACAGGAGACCTAGTAAACTATTTTGAAGCAGACTAAATCCACTACCCGGGTGTATGCGTTTGTGTGTGCATACTAACCCAGGTGCACTTTAAAGAGGCTGAGTCGTGCATAAATCAACATGTGCAAAGTTGACAGGTCCGGACTGTGCCTATGATACTTCGGTCACACTGACATGTGTGTCTTCTCCTCCCTTCAGGCAGAAAGCGTCTCTCTCTCGCTCTCATATGTATTCACCCACTCAAAAAGACAACCAGAGGTTTGTTGAATTCCTGATGTGTTATCAGTTTCAACCATCTAAAAGCAACCAATTTCCAATGGAAAAACAGATTTTGGTTTTCTTGTCACCTTAAATGTGTTATCACTGCGTTTCAACCATTTAAAATCACAACAAAGGTCAAATGGGATATGTTTTATAATGTGTTGTAACTGTGCTTCATCTAATAGCATGACCAAATGACCTGGACTGCAGTTGAGATTACATTACAAGTACAACGGTGTTTAAGATTCTGCACAGATTATTATAGCAATTGCGAAGATCTCCAAATACCTGCGATCTTTGCATGCTATCTTAAACATGCACGCTTCCTATGATTACATACAAAGACATGTATAGTTACTGTAGGGTAACCTCAAAAGAGATGAGAAACATGAACCCACGTTTATTGATTAACTCAAAACATTTATTGGACATCACCCAAAGCTTGAAACCCTAGGCCTTTACTGTATGTATTTTCTATGTTCAGTTGTACCATGGGTTGAATGGAAAACAAGTTGTGACTTCGCAAATGCTATATTGGCCTAAATAGTATCATTAATGATATATGAGTTAAGGTTATATTGAATTTTCTCTGTTTAACCTACCCTTCGGAATGACTTCCATAGCAATAGCTAATATATTTAGTTATTATGAGATCCCTTAATAATCATTCTCATGATAGCACATTGGGAGTAGTCAGTGATAAATTCCAAAGCTAAGCAGGGCAGGACTGTGTTAAAACCCTGAGTGGCAGACAAAATTAATAGTTGTAGATAGATCAACTTTCCAGTAGGAGGTGCTGCCCAGCCTATTGTTTTTTTGTGATAGTGGATATAACGTTGAAGCTCTGACGTTGTTTCAAAAGTATAAATTCCACATATTTTATACAAGGTTTGTTCATGTTAAAAATTGTTTACAACAATGACTTTAAAAAAATCCAATCTATTTTCCACGTAGATTCCATGTCACAATACGTTGAAAATGTTGTTGAAACAACGTTGATTTAATCAGTTTGTGCCCAGTGGGTTCTCATGACCCTCATCCATCTTTACCTTTCTCCCTCACTATATTTTTCTCTCCCACTCTCACATATCACCACCCTTATTCATCATCTATCTCTCCATCACCTACCCCCTCCCACCTCTTTCTCTTTGACCCTGATCTGCAGTGGCATTGTCTCCAAAGTTAATTAAGACATTAACACAGACCACACCAACTTATTCATCATTATTAGCATGCCTAACGAACGATGAGGGCTGTTTAATTGACCAATTAAGTGCTAACTGATTAGTCATTAAAATGCTTGCTGGAATTAACGCGTTTGAATCTGTTAGACCACGACTCTGGGTAGGGGCAGGCCTGACATCCCATTGGTGGATAAGTAGATGTTAATCAAAAATCAAATCAAATCAAATCACATTTTATTGGTCACATACACGTGATTAGCAGATGTTATTGCAGGTGTAGTGAAATGCTACACAAAACCAATACACACAAATCTAAGTAGGAATGAATTAAGTCGTATGAAAAAGTTTGAGCACCCCTCTGAGGCTGCATAATAATTTACTCTGTCGTCACAGAAAATTATCACAGTGGCATGCCATTCATTTTCTAATAAAAGCTGAGTACTGGGGTATTGTCCAGACAAAGATTTTTAGTGTAGCAATATTAAGTTGTATAAAATTAAATCAGATGTGAAAAATAGGCTATGCAAAAATGTGGGCACCCTCGTCATTCTGTTGATTTGAATACCTGATTAATTGGAACACACAATTGGTTTGGTGAGCTCATTAAGCCTTGAACTTCATCGACAAGTGCATCCAATCATAAGAAAATGTATTTAAGGTGGCCAATTGCAAGTTGTTGTTCTCTTTGACTCTCCTCTGAAGAGTGGCAACATGGGGGCCTCAAAACAACTCTCAAATGACCTGAAAACAAAGATTGTTCATCATTATGGTTTAGAGGAAGGCTACAAAAAGCTATCGCAGAGATTTAAGCTGTCAATGTCCACTGTGAGGAACATAGTGAGGAAATGGAAGACCACAGGCACAGTTCTTGTTAAGGCCAGAAGTGGCAGGCCAAGTAAAATATCGGAGAGGCAAAGGCGAAGGATGGTGAGAACGGTCAAAAACAGCCCACAGACCACCTCCAAAGACCTACAACATCATCTTGCTGCAAATGATGTCACTGTGCATCGTTCAACAATTCAGCACACTTTGCACAAGGAGAAGCTGTATGGGAGAGTGATGCGGAAGAAGCCTTTTCTGCACACACGCCGCAAACAGAGTCGCTTGAGGTATGCAAACCCACATTTGGACAAGCCAGCTTCATTTTGGAATAAGGTGCTGTAGACTGATGAAACAAAGATTAAGTTATTTGGTCATAACAAGGAACGTTATGCATGGCTGCAAAAGAACACAGTGTTCCAAAAAAAACACTTGCTACCCACAGTAACATTTGGTGGGTGTTCCATCATGCTGTGGGTTCCGACATGCTGTGGGGCTGTGTGGCCAGTGCCGGTACTGGGAATCTTGTTAAAGTTGAGGGTCGCATGGATTCCACTCAATATCAGCAGATTCTTGGGAATAATGTTGAAGAATCAGTCACAAAGTTTAAGCCGAGGCTGGATATTTCAACAAGACAACGACCCAAAACTCTGCTCAAAATCTACCCGGGCATTTATGCAGAGGAACAAGTACATTGTTCTGTAATAGCCATTCCAGTCCCCAGACCTGAATATCATTGAGAATCTGTGGGATGATTTGAAGCGGGCTGTCCATGCTCGGCAACCATCAAACCTAACTGAACTGGAGATATTTTGTAAGGAGGAATGGTTCAAAATACCTTCATCCAGAATCCAGACACTCATTAGAGGCTATGGGAAGCGTCTAGAGGCTGTTATTTTAGCAAAAGGAGGCTCTACTAAATATTGATGTGATTTTTCTATTGGGGTGCCCAAATTTATGCACCTGTCTAATTTTGTTTTGATGCATATTGCACATTTTCAGTTAATCCAATAAACCTAATTTCACTACTGAAATATTACTGTGTCCATCAGTTATTTGATAGATCAAAGTGAAATTGCTGATCCAAACACCCAATTATTTATAAATGGAAATCATGGAAATTGTCAGGGGTGCCCAAACTTTTTCATACAAATGTACATATGGACGAGCGATGTCAGAGCGGAATGGACTAAGATGCAGTAGAATAGTATAGAATACAGTATATACATATGAGATGAGTAATGTCAGATATGTAAACCTTATTAAAGTAACTAGTGTTCTACTCCTTAAAGTGGACATTGATTTCTAGTCTATGAATATAGGCAGCAGCCTCTAATGTGCTAATGATGGCTGTTTAACAGTCTGATGGCCTTGAGATGGAAGTTATTTTTCAGTCTCTCGGTCCCAGCTTTGATGCACCTGTACTGACTTTGCCTTCTGGATGATAACGGGGGGAACAGGCAGTGGCTCAGGTGGTTATTGTCCTTGATGATCTTTTTGGCCTTCCTGTGACATCAGGTGCTGTAGGTGTCCTGGAGTGTGGGTAGTTTGCCCCCAGGAATGCGTTGGGCAGACAGCACCACCCTCTGGGGAGCCTTGTGGTTGAGGGTGGTGCAGTTACCGTATCAGGTGGTGATACTACAAGGCAGGATGCTTTCAATTGTGCATCAATAAAAGTTTGTTAATGTTCTAGGTGACAAGCCACATTTCCTCAGCCTCCTGAGGTTGAAGAGGCTCTGTTGTTCCTTCTTTACCACACTGTCTTTGCAGGTGGTCCATTTCAGTTTGTCAGTGATGTGTACACCCTGGAACTTCTCCACTGTGGTCCCATCGAGGTAGATAGGTGGCTGCACCCTCTGCTGTTTCCTGAACTTTACGATCATCTCCTTTGTTTTGTTGACGTTGAGAGAGAGGTTGCTTTCCTGGCACCACACTCCCAGAGCCCTCACCTCCTCCCTGTTGGCTGTCTCGTCATCATTGGTAATCAAGTCTACTACTGTTGTGTCGTCTGAAAACTTGATGATTGAGTTGGAGGCGTGCTTGGCCATGCAGTCATGGTAAACAGGGAGTACAGGAGGGGGTGAGGGGGTGGCCCGTCAGGAAGTCCAGGACCTAGTTCCACAGGGCGGGCTTCAGACCCAGGGACTCAAGCTTAATGATGAGTTTGGAGGGTACTATGGTGTTGGATGCTGAGCTATAGTCATTAAACAGCATTCTTACATAGGTATTCCTCTTGTCCAGCTGGGATAGGGCACTGCGCAGAGTGATGGCGATTGCGTCGTCTGTGGATCTATTGGGACGGTAAGCAAATTGAAGTGGGTCTAGGGTGGCAGGTAAGGTAGAGGTGATATTGTCACGCCCTGATCTGTTTCACCTGTCTTTGTGCTTGTCTCCACCCCCTTGCTGGTGTCTCCCATCTTCCCCATTATCCCCTGTGTACTTATACCTGTGTTTTCTGTATGTCTGTTGCCAGTTCGTCTTGTTTGTTCAAGCCTACCAGCGTTTTGTCTCAGCTCCTGTTTTTCCCTAGTCTCTCTTTTTCTTGTCCTCCTGGTTTTTGACCTTTGCCTGCCCTGACCCTGTACCCGCCCGCCTGACCACTGTCTGTCTCTGACCTTGAGCCTACCTGCCATCCTGTACCTTGGCATCTGCTCTGGATTATTCACCCCTGCCTGCCTTGGCCTGTCATTTGCCTGCCCCGGTAGTTACAATAAATATTGTTACTTCACACAGTCTGCACAAGAGGACAAGTACATTAGATTGTCTAGTTTGAGAAACGGACGCCTCACAAGTCCTCAAATGGCAGCTTCATTAACTAGTATCCGCAAAACACCAGGCTCAACGTCAACCATGAAGAGGCGACTCCGGGATGCTTGCCTTCTAAGCAGAGTTCCTCTGTCCAGTGTTTGTGTTTTGCCCATCTTAATCTTTTATTTTTATTGGCCAGTCTGAGATATGGCTTTTTCTTTGCCTAGAAGGTCAGCATCCCGGAGTCGCCACTTCACTGTTGACGTTGAGACTGGTGTTTTGCGGATACTAGTTAATGAAGCTGCCATTTGAGGACTTGTGAGGCGTCCGTTTCTCAAACTAGACAATCTAATGTACTTGTCCTCTTGCTCAGTTGTGCACCGGGGCCTCCCACTCCTCGTTCTATTCTGGTTAGGGCCAGTTTGCGCTGTTCTGTGAAGGGAGTAGTACACAGCGTTGTACAAGATATTCAGTTTCTTGGCAAATTCTCGCATGTAATAGCCTTCATTTCTCAGATCAAGAATAAACTGACGAGTTTCAGAAGAAAGGTCTTTGGTTCTGGCCACAAATGCTGATGCTCCAGATACTCAACTAGTCTAAAGGCCAGTTGTATTGCTTCTTTAATCAGGACAACAGTTTTCAGCTGTGCTAACATAATTGCAAAATGGTTTTCTAATGATCAATTAGCCTTTTAAAATGATAAACTTGGATTAACTAACGCAACGTGCCATTGGAACACAGGAGTGATGGTTGCTGATAAAGGATGTTTGTACGGCTATGTAGATTTTCCATAAAAAATCTGTTGTTTCCAGCTACAATAGTCTTTTACAACATTAACAATGTCTACACTGTATTTCTGATCAAATTGATGATATTTCAATGGACAACAAAATGTGCTTTTCTTTCAAAAACAAGGACATTTTTAAGTGACCCCAACCTTTTGAACAGTAGTGTACATACATACCGTGTGCTCCTACAGTAGAAGCGACAACACAATATACAGAAAATAAGGAAATTGCTATCAAAGTAACGCACACATGCCCATAGTTATTATTTGTAAGGAAAACAACAAGGAAGGCAAAGTGAGAGCCAGCAAGAAAATGTTCCAATTCTTGCAAGTCTGAGCAAATATATGCATACTTGATCTGCGCAAACATGAGTGAAGTGTGGTCGACTCCACTTGAAAAGAGAAGTATATCTGACTCAGTAAAGCCTCAAACATAAATTGTCCACAACGCTGAAATCGACTACTTCTATGTGAATTAATGAGGCGGAACACACCTAAATTCAAACTGTTGTTAGAAAATACAACTTGTTAGAAAATAATTTGAAATTGACAAGTTGAAACGTTGCCTATAGATAATTAGCAGGCAGCACGTGTTAACTGTCCGGTTGCGTAATAATCACATTTTGATACAGTGAGTGCATTCTGACATCACTTGCATAAAACAACTCACACTGGGGGCGACCGTTAGCGAAATTGTGAGACTGTTAGAGATATTTGGAACTCACATGTGAAAAGGTTAAGTTCAGTTACCTTTGCCTTCTTGGGTACAGGAACAATGGTGGCCATCTTGAAACATGTGGGGACAGCAGACTGGGATAGGGAGAGATTGAATATGCCCGTAAACGCTCCAGCCAGCTGGTCTGCGCATGCTCTGAGGACACGACTAGGGATGCCGTCTGGGCCTGCAGCCTTGTGAGGGTTAACGCTTTTAAAATGTTTTACTCACGTAGGCCATGGAAATCATCCAATCGTGACAGGGTTCAGAGGAGAGTAGGAAGTGAGGATCAAAGAATGGCATTGCAGTGTCCTGTCTGATGCTGGTTTGGTCCGGTTCACACAAACACTGACCTTCTAAAAGCGGACAACCTGTTAAAAATAGAACTGCTGAAAACAGCCTGCAGCCAAGGTGACAGAGAAGAGGAAGATAGTTTTGTGCCCTTCAGACATCAAGATTAAACCATCATCTAACACCCAAGGGCAAATGGACCGAAGGGCAGACACAGGCAATTCCAGTAGATCTAAAGTCTCATCTCTCCTCTCCTGTCCTCTCCTCTCCCACCTTCCAGTCATCCAGCTAGGGGATTGTGGGGGATTAGCCTTCTCAGTAGAGCATAGGGTTATAGAACCACAATACATTATACTGTACATCCTCCTTTTCCTCCACACTCTCTATCTCCATCTCTCACTCTTCTCTCTCTCTTTCTGTCTCTTTCACAACTAATCTCCTGTTTTTATCAGCTGTAAATTTGACAACGAATTGTGTTTGTGTACTCTGGCTGTCCTGTCTCTGTCTTAACCCTGTTCTCATTCCCCTCCGTCTCACTCCCCCTTTCTCTATATGTTAACAGGTTGGTGTTGAGAAGCATAAGCCAAGACAAACTGTAGTTGTTTAAGAAATCAGTGACATTTGGCTTTATAGATATCAGATACTTCTCTGTGACAACAAAAGCACACCAAATGAGAAAATAGTGAACTATACTAATTAAACATCAATGTTTATACAAGCTTATTGCTTTTGTTCTCTATCAATGTCACCCAACACCTGGTTTGGTTATTACAGTCCATCGGTTCAGAGAGTGATATAAGTTTTGGGTGGGGAGAAATAATTGGCCAGCCTAATCTACAGACAGATCAATATAGGTTAATTTATCAAACTGATAAATGAGCCCTGGTGTGTGTGTTTGCTTGCTTATTTCTGTGAGTGTGTGCGCCCAATAGTACAGACTCTAAATCATAGTCTGTGCGGTCACAGGAATCAATAACTAGCATTCCTCCCATGTAAGACTTTTATTTGGAGAAAGAGCAAACTCATTGATATAAAATCCAGATGAAGATGTAGATGAAGATTAAGTACAGGATAAACACCAATGCACTATGTCGTCCTTTGATAAGTAAATTCATACTATTTCGGCCATCCACCAGAGGACAGAAATGTGGTCGTTAGTTCTATTCGTTAGGTTGATAGAGAAGCGTTCTGGTTGTGTATTCTATTCCTTAGGCAAGTTGGTGAACAATCTTCTCCCTTCTTGCTAGCTAACTACAGTACCTTCAGAAAGCACTCAATTGCTTTGCCACATTTTTTGCAGTATTACTTTAGTTCCTTGTTACAAACAGGATGCTTGTTTTGGAATATTTTTATTCTGTAAAGGCTTCCTTCTTTTCACTCTGTCAATTAAGTTAGTATTGTGGAGTAACTACAATGTTGTTGATCCATCCTCAGTTTTCTCCCATCACGGCCTTAAGCTCTGTAACTGTTTTAAAGTCACTATTGGCCTTATGGTGAAATCCTTCCTCTCCAGCAACTGAATTACGAAGGACTCCTGTATCTTTGTAGTGACACAAAGTGTAATTAATAACCTCACCAAGCTCAAAGGGATTTTCAATGTCTGCTTTTTTCTTTTTTTTTTACCCATACACCAATAGGTGCCCTTCTTTGCTAGGCATTGGAAAACCCTTCCTGGCCTGGTTGGATCTGTGTTTGGAATTCACTGCTCGACTTAAGGACCTTGCCGATAATTGTATGTGTGGGGTACAGAGATGAGGTACTATAGTCGTTCAAAAATAATGCTAAACACTATTATTGGCTGCAGAAACGCTATTATTGACCATAGAGTGAATCCATGCAACTTATTATGTGACTTACTAAACACATTTTTACTCCTGAACTTATTTAACTTATGCCATAACAAAGAGGTTAAATAATTATTGACTCAAGACATTTCAGATTTTCATTTATTTATTCATTTGTCAAATTTAAAAAACTGAATTCCACTTGGACATTATGGGGTATTGTGTGTTGGCCAATGACAAAAAATCAATTCAAAATTTTCATTTGAAATTCAGGCTGTAACACAACAAAACGTGGAAAAGGTCAATGGGTGTGAATACTTTCTGAAGGCCTCTTTGGTAGAGGAGATCACATTACAAATCAAATCCTAGGCAAGAAGCTAGGTAAATAGTTTTTTGCTTGCAAATCTGCCAATATGACAACCCAAATCTAATACCAGTTGCTGAAAACAGCTGGTCAAACGAGAAACATGTGGGAGTATTTGACAGCACTAGCATCACCTGGTTCATTACTGCAATATTGTAACAGACGGATCAGAGAAATTCATGTTCATCACTCACCATCTTAAGTCATCAGATGCTGTAAAAAATATGTATCTGCAAAAACAAATGAATGCTAGCTACAGTGCCTTGCGAAAGTATTCGGCCCCCTTGAACTTTGCGACCTTTTGCCACATTTCAGGCTTCAAACATAAAGATATAAAACTGTATTTTTTTGTGAAGAATCAACAACAAGTGGGACACAATCATGAAGTGGAACGACATTTATTGGATATTTCAAACTTTTTTAACAAATCAAAAACTGAAAAATTGGGCGTGCAAAATTATTCAGCCCCTTTACTTTCAGTGCAGCAAACTCTCTCCAGAAGTTCAGTGAGGATCTCTGAATGATCCAATGTTGACCTAAATGACTAATGATGATGATAAATACTGTTGTGAAGAAGTTTAAAGCCGGATTTGGATACAAAAAGATTTCCCAAGCTTTAAACATCCCAAGGAGCACTGTGCAAGCGATAATATTGAAATGGAAGGAGTATCAGACCACTGCAAATCTACCAAGACCTGGCCGTTCCTCTAAACTTTCAGCTCATACAAGGAGAAGACTGATCAGAGATGCAGCCAAGAGGCCCATGATCACTCTGGATGAACAGCAGAGATCTACAGCTGAGGTGGGAGACTCTGTCCATAGGACAACAATCAGTTGTATATTGCACAAATCTGGCCTTTATGGAAGAGTGGCAAGAAGAGCCATTTCTTAAAGATATCCATAAAAAGTGTTGTTTAAAGTTTGCCACAAGCCACCTGGGAGACACACCAAACATGTGGAAGAAGGTGCTCTGGTCAGATGAAACCAAAATTGAACTTTTTGGCAACAATGCAAAACGTTATGTTTGGCATAAAAGCAACACAGCTGAACACACCATCCCCACTGTCAAACATGGTGGTGGCACCATCATGGTTTGGGCCTGCTTTTCTTCAGCAGGGACAGGGAAGATGGTTAAAATTGATGGGAAGATGGATGGAGCCAAATACAGGACCATTCTGGAAGAAAACCTGATGGAGTCTGCAAAAGACCTGAGACTGGGACGGAGATTTGTCTTCCAACAAGACAATGATCCAAAACATAAAGCAAAATCTACAATGGAATGGTTCAAAAATAAACATATCCAGGTGTTAGAATGGCCAAGTCAAAGTCCAGACCTGAATCCAATCGAGAATCTGTGGAAAGAACTGAAAACTGCTGTTCACAAATGCTCTCCATCCAACCTCACTGAGCTCGAGCTGTTTTGCAAGGAGGAATGGGAAAAAATGTCAGTCTCTCGATGTGCAAAACTGATAGAGACATACCCCAAGCGACTTACAGCTGTAATCGCAGCAAAAGGTGGCGCAACAAAGTATTAACTTAAGGGGGCTGAATAATTTTGCACGCCCAATTTTTCAGTTTTTGATTTGTTAAAAAAGTTTGAAATATCCAATAAATGTCGTTCCACTTCATGATTGTGTCCCACTTGTTGTTGATTCTTCACAAAAAAATACAGTTTTATATCTTTATGTTTGAAGCCTGAAATGTGGCAAAAGGTTGCAAAGTTCAAGGGGGCCGAATACTTTCGCAAGGCACTGTAGCTAGTTAAGCTTACTTTATTGGACTTGCATTTACAATGTATCCAATGTCAGTGTGGTTGTAGTTTTAATTTCTGTGTCACTCACCTAGTGTGGGATGCTGCTATAACTCACATTGTGGATTAACTGTTAACAGACACAAGGCATGCTCTGGGACTACAAGGCTCTAGGTTGCCCCCTGAGGAATAACCATTGAGACTCTGGGTTCAATGGTCAGACGTGTTGTATTAACAGAGACTCATGCAGCCCCAATAGTGCTGTAGTGTATAGGTCAGTGGGTCTATCCAGTAATTGTGAGAAATCACGTCAGTGAATGTGACTATTGTTAAAGAAAATGGACTAATATAGTTACATAAGACTGACTGCACTCTCCAAGAAGAGTGAAAACATAAGGAACTGGAAGGGAAGTGATGATACTAGTTTTCTCTGCGATAATGAAATGCACATATCATTGTAAATACAAGCCCTGTTTATACATGGTAATTAAGTACTCAGGCAGTTAGTTACCATAATGTATTTAGCTTATACGCCTTAATATGCTTTACCACATGCAAGCTCTCTCTCTCTCTCTCTCTCTCGCTCTCTCTCTCTCTGAGTAACGAGTCATGGTGGGTCTATTTCCTGTGGTTTGGTTAAATGGAGCGGGCTGGGAGCTGTCACATGCACTGACTGTACACTACACACCCTGGAGGGAGAGAGGGAGTTGACATGATTTGTCAGGCAGAAGAGAAAGTGTTTATTTGTCTGAACACACCGTAGAGCTCTTTAGAAAACACATCCAAAGTATTCTAGAGGACAACAGTAAACACACACAGACACACTTAGTAACAACATGCACAATACATATGATTATTTACATCCCTTCCAAATGAACCTTTGGCAACAGCTGTGTCAATCATTTCAAGTAACAGTGTACCTAATTTGTTCCAAAATGTTAAATAGACCTCACGAGGATACCGTCCCGACCGGGTGACTTGCCTTTATTCATGTTATCCAATGCCCTTGAGTTCATGGAGAGAGATTTGGGCTCCCAGCAAGCCGGCTTCCTCAGCTGAGAGAAGATAAGTTCTTTTATCTTTTAAAAAGGACTCAATCTGGCGGTGTACAATTCTTTATAAAAACGGGAGAATCTTTCGTTGATTAATTTGGGTGATTCACCTGATTCAGATTCAATAGGTGCAATATCCGCTAATTTATCATTACTGCAAAGCTTGTTAACCAGTAGATGACTGGGTCGATTACCATGGAAGTAATGGTTGAGTCTCTTGATGGATGGCAAATTCTGCTCTCTGTCTTATCAACAGATAAAGTTATGTCATGACTTTGTAAAGAGTAGTTGCTGCCTGGTCTGGAAAAAAGTGTTTGTTGAGAATGCCCTAATGTCATAAACAACTTTTCCAATTCTGATATCTTCTTTAATTGTGATTTATTCAGCCCAGATGCAAATGCAGTTGCGTTGTTTTGAATCAAACCTATGATGGCTCTTTTAGGTGATGTATATCTGGCAGTAATAAGCAAGATGATCAAATGTCGAATTTCTGTTTTCTTGATTAAAGAAAATTAAGGAGTAGATAATAGTACAAAATCGATTCGGGATAATGCTTTAATGCCTATTTGAATAGAAAGTGAATAGCCAGCCGTGTCGATGGTTCCCAGTAGGGTGATGAGAGTAGCGTACTATGGTGGTTTGAGGAGAGTAGTAGAATGGTCCCACTTCAATTCGCTTTCTAGATACTTTACTTAGGACAGCTAATCAGCCGTACCAGTGATTGTCCGGGAGGTGAGTTTATCGTCTCTACCTCGGTTTGAGATTCAGAGTTTGAACCACTTTAAACTTGAGCTGCAGCTCTAAGTCTCTCTGGTCTGGTATGTTAATTCTTTAACCTATAATTTTATACGGTTTGTTCAAAAGGGCGGTTCCGCCAGGCTGACACGCTGTCTGGCCTCACTCAGGGGCATGACTTGTCACTGTGCAAAGTTATGTAAAACTATTATCTCTTATGGCTCCTAAAATCATCTCCCTCTCTTAAGCAGCATATTTTGGGTCTTAAGGTATTGGAAAAAAATGTAATTACAATAATATTAATAATAAGGTAATAATAAAGTAAAATTCAGACCTTTACAATTAAGTCAGCAGACTTGTTGAGTAAGGGTAGGTAATGAGGAAAAAATAAATAAAATGGGGAAAAAAGAAAGTATGACAGATATGCTAATGATAAGTCTAACTAAACAGTCAGAAATAAGATAGCTGTAGAACCCATAGCACTTAATCCATCTTCATTTATTATTAGCAATATGCTTTAAATTACCTTAAACATACATTTGCCCTCCTTTACGTGCTCTATGCTATGTAAAAAACAACAACGTATGTGCAAAAAGTCAAGTCTATACTTTAGATCTTGTATAACAATTAATATTTTCTTGTAGGGAAAGTCCTCCCTGGGAGGTAAATTCAGTAGCCTAAACAGAGAGGGACAGGAATCAACAGGAAGGTAAAACCAGCAAAAGCTAAAAAGCTATTGTGTAGTAATAGCACATACGGGACAGGTCATCTCTCCTTGCCAGTAACAAAAATAAATAACATTTCAACTAAAATTAGTAGGGATATAGTTACCAACGTACAGTATCTTGCCATATTTAGCCCAAATGGATTCAATGAGCTGTAACCACACAAGAAAACAGTCCCAGTACAGATGACACCTCCATATATTGTCCATTGATCATTAATTGGCGTGGTGTCATCACTCTGTAAATGTCTTCGACCATAAGAAATATATTTATCACATGTTCAATGCTCAGCAATAATAGTAATATTGTTCCTTGTACCCAAACATGAGGGGTGTCCTAATCCTTGTCTTATGCTGAGGGCAGCATCATAGCCATAGGCTAGGCTGTGTGATTGTTCATGCATAGCATGCCTGAGTCATGAGTCAGTCACGGGGTTCCATTTGTTAGCTTGTCCCCTTGTGTGTTGGGTTTGATGTGCTTCTCAAAGAAGTCTGGAGCTTTCTTGGCAGTGGAAAATGTATGTGTTGTGTTCTGGAAGGTCAAGATGAGTTTTGCCGGTGGGATGAAGCTGCATCTCAGGTTTAGCTTGTGCAGTTCGCGTCTCACCACATCTCCCTCTGTTTTAGAAGTTTGACACTAAGGTTTGGGTAGAAGCTGATCCTCTTCCCTGCATAGGTCAGATCCCCGGGTTCCGCTGCAAGGCGAACAATTCAAGTCTTCTCGACTTTCCAGTTTAGTTGAATAGGTATCCACTTTAGCAGTGAGCACTGATAATGATACATTTACCGGTTTTAATTGTAAATCGAGGGCAGAGGTAATGTCATCACAAACAATCTGCCGAATAGTAGCGGCCAGCTCTTTCTGTTGTCTGGTGTTGAGAGGTGCCATGTTCCCGCAGTCAAATTGTGGAAGGACAAATTCCAGACCTGCTAGTTATTTATTTTCTCATGAATGTTCCACACCGGAATATGACGTTTAGCATTGACAAGTTTTAGGAAATAAGTCTGTTAATTAATAGTCATTTGCAAAAGAAAGACATGAAAAGGCAACGCTTTTCAATGGATGCCACCGGAACTGGAAACACTCCTTAAAAGAAGTAAAACAAATAAATTCTTGATGACATGAAAATATTGTGTGTATGTGCGAATGTGTGTATTCGTGACTTTGCCTCACATGGCCTGAATCTCTAAAACTAAAAAGGGAAGAGCTGTTACATTATTAAACACACAAACACAGTCTATCACCCCAGCCTGCCTGAAGACACGTGTGTCTGTCTCTTTTCGTCTCATTCGGTGTCTCTGTCTTTCTTCTTCTCTTTTTCTCTTTCTTTCTCACTATCTCTCTCTCTCACGACGAGAGTTGACTAGAGTTGATCAGTAGTTGTCTGCCAGAATGCCAGAACCTGCCAGAATGACCGGTAGTGAATAAGCCCTGACTGTTTTTAGCCCCACCACATTTTCTGTCCACTAACCAGCTGTCACAGTGAACAATATTAAAACATTTGACTGGTGCCTCTGTAACGGATGTGAAACGGCTAGCTTAGTTAGCGGTGCGCGCTAAATAGCGTTTCAATCGGTGACGTCACTTGCTCTGAGACCTTGAAATAGTGGTTCCCTTTGCTCTGCAAGGGCCGCGGCTTTTGTGGAGCGATGGGTAACGATGCTTCGTTGGTGACTGTTGTTGATGTGTGCAGAGGGTCCCTGGTTCGCGCGAAGGGACGGTCTAAAGTTATACTGTTTCACCTCTTAAAGATGCACTATGCAGAAATAGCTCTACCATTTCCTGTTTGCTAGAATTATAATAAACTCAGCAAAAAAAGAAATGTTCCTTATTCAGGACCCTGTCTTTCAAAGATAATTTGTCAAAATCAAAATAACTTCACAGATCTTCATTGTAAAGGGTTTAAACACTGTTTCCCATGTTTGTTCAATTAACCAAGAAAGATGCCCAGGATTCCTGCTCATCTGCGTGAACGTGCCTTAGGCATGCTACAAGGAAGCATGAGGACTGCAGATGTGGCCAGAGTAATAAATTGCAATGTCCGTACTGTGAGATGCCTAAGACAGCTCTACAGGGAGACAGGACGGACAGCTGATCGTCTTCACAGTGGAAGACCACGTGTAACAACACCTGCACAGGATCGCTACATCTGAACATCACACCTGCGGGACAGGTACAGGATGGCAACAACAACTGCCCGAGTTACACCAGGAATGCACAATCCCTCCATCAGTGCTCAGACTGTCCACAATAGGCTGAGAGAGGCTGGACTGAGGGCTTGTAGGCCTGTTGTAAGACAGGTCCTCACCAGACATCACCGGCAACGACATTGCCTACGGGCACAAACCCACCGTCGCTGGACCAGACAGGACTGGCAAAAAGTGCTCGTCACTGACGAGTTGTGGTTTTGTCTCACCAGGGGTAATGATCGGATTTGTGTTTATCGTCAAAGGAATAAGCGTTAAATCGAGGCCTGTACTCTAGAGCGGGATCAATTTGGAGGTGGAGGGTCCATCGTGGTCTGGGGCGGTGTGTCACAGCATCATCGGACTGAGCTTGTTGTCATTGCAAGCAATCTAAACGCTGTACGTTACAGGGAAGACATCCTCCTCCCACATGTGGTACCCTTCCTGCAGGCTCATCCTGACATGACCCTCCAGCATGACAATGCCACCAGCCATACTGCTCATTCTGTGCATGATTTCCTTCAAGACAGGAATGTCAGTATTCTGCCATGGCCAGCGAAGAGCCCGGATCTCAATCCCATTGAGCACGTCTGGGACCTGTTGGATGGGAGGGTGAGGGCTAGGGCCATTCCCCTCAGAAATGTCCGGGAACTTGCAGGTGCCGAGGTGGAAGAGTGGGGTAACATCTCACAGCAAGAACTGGCAAATCTGGTGCAGTCCATGAGGAGGAGATGCACTGCAGTACTTAATTCAGCTGGTGGCCAAACCAGATATTGACTTACTTTTGATTTTGACCCACCCTTTGTTCAGGGACACATTATTTCATTTCTGCTAGTCACATGTCTGTGGAACTTGTTCAGTTTATGTCTCAGTAGTTGAATCTTGTTATGTTCATACAAATATTTACACATGTTAAGTTTGCTGAAAATAAACTCAGTTCACAGTGAGAGGACGTTTCTTTTTTTTGCTGAGTTTAGTTCGCCTAATTTCAAACAAGTACAGTATAGATAATCATTGTACCATCTAAACCACTGTGAATATATATTTTACATAACCAAAAATATTGTACTTTCAGCTGTTTGAAGCTGGTTTACAAAACCGAAAGTAAATGCATAGAAATTGCACACATAGATCTACCGCTTCTTAGACTTGCTTTCATTTAGAATGACAGATCAATAATGCATACAGTAGTTCTATGTGAATTTGGTCAGGTCGCCATAAGTTACATATTGCATATTCAATCAATCATGAATGCATAAATAAAAAATAAATAAAATAAATACATTTCCAATAGATATGAGGCTATTGACACCAATCAACAGCCCATAACACTCCATTTACCGTATCATTTAACAGTTACAGATCTTTATTACTTAGTGTGCTCTATGCTGCCACATGCTATCGCTATAGCTAGTAGTGGGAGGCATAAACAATGGCATTGGTAGGAACAGCCTGCAGCTGCACACTGGATGAGATGAGATCACTAACTGTTAACTAACTACTAACTGTCTGATATACACTCATGAGTGGATTTTATATCCTGGATGTGCGTATGTGCGTGCAAGTGTGTGTGTGTCTGACCACGTGTGTGTGTGTGTGTGTATGCGTGTGTGCCAAATTGGAAATCATATTCCCTACATAACGCTTTTATCCAAATTGAATAAAAGCGAGCAATAAGAGATACAGTGGCTTGCGAAAGTATTCAACCCCCTTGGCATTTTTCCTATTTTGTTGCCTTACAACCTGGATTTTAAATGGATGTTTTGGGGGTTTTTATCATTTGATTTACACAACATGCCTACCACTTTTTACGCAACATGCCTACCACAACTTGCCTACCACAAGATGCTAGATATTTTTTTATTGTGAAACAAACAAGAAATAAGACAGAAAACTTGAGAAAACTTACTATCAGAGCCACCCTTTGCAGCAATTACAGCTGCAAGTCTCTTGGGGTTTGTCTCTATAAGCTTGGCACATCTAGCCACTGGGATTTTTTTCCCATTCTTCAAGGCAAAACTGCTCCAGCTCCTTCAAGTTGGATGGGTTTCGCTGGTGTACAGCAATCTTTAAGTCATACCACATATTCTCAATTGGATTGAGGTCTGGACTTTGACTAGGCCATTCCAAGACATTGAAATGTTTCACCTCTGTCCTAGTCTCAAATCTCTGGAAGACTGAAACAGGTTTCCCCCAAGAATTTCCCTGTATTTAGCGCCATCCATCATTCCTTCAATTCTGACCAGTTTTCCAGTCCCTGACGATGAAAAACATCCCCACATCATGATGCTGCCACCACCACGCTTCACTGTGGAGACGATGTTCTCAAGGTGATGAGAGGTGTGGGTTTGCGTCAGACATAGTGTTTTCCTGGATGGCAAAAAAGCTAAATATTAGTCTCATCTGACCATATGTTTGGGGAGTCTCCCACATGCCTTTAAGCAGTGGCTTTTTTCTGGCCACTTTTTCGTAAAGCCCAGCTCTGTTGAGTGTACTGCTTAAAGTGGTCCTTTGGACAGATACTCCAATCTCCACTGTGGAGCTTTCCAGCTCCTTCAGAGTTATCTTTGGTCTCTTTGTTGCCTCTCTGATTAATGCCCTCCTTGCCTGGTCTGTGAGTTTTGGTGGGGGGCCCTCTCTTGGCAGGTTTGTTGTGGTGCCATATTCTTTCCATTTTTAAAAATAATGCATTTAATGGTGCTCCGTGGGATGTTCAAAGTTTCTGATATTTATAATTCAACCCTGATCTGTACTTCTCTACAACGTCGTCCCTGGTCTTCATGATTCTGCTTGCTTGGTGGTTCTGCTTGCTTGGTGGTGCCCCTTGCTTAGTGGTGTTGCAGACTGGGGCCTTTCAGAACAGCTGTATATACTGGGATCATGTGACAGATCATGTGACACTTAGATTGCACACAGGTGGACTTTATTTAACTAATTATGTGACTTGTGAAGGTAATTGGTTGCACCAGATCTTATTGAGGGGCTTCATAGCAAAGGAGGTGAATACATATGCACGTACCACTTTTCCGTGTATTTATTTTTTAAACCAGTTGTTTTTTTCATTTCACTTCACCAATTTTGACTATTTTGTTCATGTCCACTACATGAAATCCAAATAAAAATCTATTTAAATAAACAGGTTGTAATGCAACAAAATAGGAAAAATGCCAAGTGGGATGAATACTTTTGCAGGGGACTGTATTATTGCAGTTCCCTTTAATACTATTTACTGTGGAGCATCCAGAGAGATTTGATGTAGACTAATTACATTCATAATTACCCTGAAGAATTTTAATAATGTAGTTGATTAAGGAATATTAGAGAGCTCAATGCCGAATAGTGTTGATCCCACAGTTAAAAGGAGGAGACACACACACACACACACACACACAGTTAGAGGAGATGTGAGCCACAAACACACAGAGACAGTAACAAGAATATGTGAGACACACAAACACACTTAGAAAACAGGAGATGTGAGACACACACAGTTAGAGAGAGATGTAGTTATTACAAATTATGAAAGTCTTGTCAGCCAAAACTTTTTAAATGTAGTGTTACAGCCATCCTCTGTAAGCATTTATTCTTTAGACCTCTCACACACACTTTCACACTTTCACTCTCTCCCTCACTCTTTCTCTCACACAAACACACATATACAAACACACACACCCCATCACACCACATCTCTCTAACCTCCGGCTGAGAAGTCTTTCATGCATTATTCCGTGTCGAGTCTCCATGTCTGCTCTGCTCCTTGGAACACTGAATCCGTAATGGCTGCCAGCGGCTCCATGCACTCCACAGTCACACTCCCAGACTCACCACACCCAGCTACCTGCAGGTGACTGTCGGGACAGGCCCTGTCAGGGAAAACAGAACCACAAAATGGATTCCATAACATTACATGGATAACTGGTAACCCACTCTCCCCTGTGGACATGTGAAGCCGTGGTTGGAAATGGATGCAGAGCACAGCAAACCAAACTAAGTCAAAGAGTGAATTTCAGTTTCATTTACCAGCCTGACTGACTGGCTGAAGTCATGGATTCATTTAGAATATATTCCCTATTTGTAAAATGTTTATGAAAGCAAAACTGTTTAATGCTAGAGGAGAGACCACTGTTCCTGTTCTTGCCAATGTCACACACACATGTATGCACGCTTACAAGCTCACACGCACGCACACACACGCTCGCACACACACACTTAAGCTCTCTGTGCGAGACAGAACGTGGGGGATGGATATTGTAAATAATTCAGGGCATTTTAAAACCATCTTAACAAGGAGCATCTCTTTACTTAAATTCCAATTAGATATATTATACAGTATATTCACCTCACTGGCCTTGGTTGCAATACCTTTTAAATCTGCACAGTTTTATCACCACACTTACCTTTTATGTGGATGGAGGTTTAAAAGGGCTTATAGTATGTGCTTGTTATTTAGCTATGAAGAGCCAAAATGAAGTATGTGACAAACTCTCACTAATATACTTACTCAAACTGGCACTAATAGTTACATATGCATGTGGTTATGGATGAGCTAAGCTTTCAAGGTGAACTTATTTGCGAGGGGTATTAGAGCCATGATATTAATCTAAATATGACTCTATTCTAGGGGGTGTGATTCTAGGATCATAATGTGAGCGGTCAGAAGCAACATAAGATCTGAACATGAATCCATATGATAACATGTGTGATATGATATGATATGATAATATGTGTCCCATTAATGCGCATAGACACACTCCACTCACAAAATAGCGACATGCGCACACACTCACACTCATGCCTGCACAAACACAGACACAAATGGACACTCATTTTTTGTAATGTTTTTTTTATATTTTTTTTATTTATTTTAAGCAGGGAGTCATGCTGAGGCCACAGTCTCTTTGGCAGATGAACCCTGCATGAACACATCAATAAACAACAATTACACTATACACATCTATATACACTTACATTTCAAAATACATGAAAAGCAAACGGAAAATGCAAAACACAATTATATGAAACAAACGAATGTTTCAATTAAAAGTCCCTCTAACATCTGCCTGAATTGCCCTAGAGGCACCAACTCCAACAAGTCCACCAAACGACGCCATACACGTGGTCTGCAGTTGTGAAGCCGGTTGGATGTACTTATGGCTTATGGTAGAGAACACAACATTTTCTAGCAACAGCTCTGGTGGACATTACTGCAGTCAGCATGCCAATTGCCCACCCCCTCAAAACTCGAAACATCTTTGTATTGTGTAGATTTATGGCATTTTAAGAGCTTTTTTAATAGTTCCTTTTTTATATTTTACTTCAGGAATGATGTTGAACCCCTGCTCGGATGAAACCTCTCTCCTGAATGAAACAATTGATCAGTCACGCTCACCCATCCTCAGCTACAGGTACTCCTGGCTGGCTGAATTTGTGCTGTATAGCCTATTTTAAGCCAATGCAAACACAACACTGTTGAGGATATGTAGTTTATTCAAATGGTGTTTATAGTGTATGTACCTTAGGCTACCTAGGTTTTATTTTGTATCTAGACTTAACTACTAGACATTTACACAATTGAATATATTTCACCTTTCAGCTAAGATGACCTATGTGATGCAACCTCTCTCCTTGATAAAAACATCCAGAGGTATCTGTACAGACCCTTTACTGTGACATGAACCCAGGCTATCTGTATTTGTTGAGTGTCTATTTTAGTAAAGCTGAAACAAATGGTCGGTGGGCCTGTGTTCAGTCCTGCTACCAATACATAGATTTGATTTGTTTTTGGAGAATGGATTTGCCTGACCTGTACATTAACACCTCTCCACTAGATGGAGTGATGAACTATGATATAGACTGATGGATTCAAGGGGTCACAGAGTGCCAAGCCTCCTCACTGCTGATTGGTCAGTTCAGTGGAGAAAGATCCTTATCTCTGCTTTTGGGCTGATTGCTGTTAACGAGGCAGAGGGGTAGTTGAGTGAGCTGGGGCCTTTTATGGCCCTGCCTCTGGGAGCCCGCCAGCTTGTGTTATGATGAGAGAGAGTGAGAGAGGGCCTACCTGTAGGATATTTGTTGAATAGTGCTACAAACATACTTCTATTTGAAGAGGTTTTTGACCGTTCAGGGACCTAATCTCAAACACTCATGAAAGCATGAAAAAGTATCGTCTACACTAAAGAAATAAAGATTTTTCAAAATGTGACATTTTGAGATTTTTGGACACTAGGGGACGCCTTGTTATGGATAAGCGCTTATAAAGATAGATTGGTACCAGATATTTGCTCCATTTTTGAGGCACTTGTAGACAAAATGTTGGGGAATCACTGGAGGGGAATATTTACCAACTGAGCATCTCTGAATAATCACCTCAGTGTACAGCTCAATAAACACACTAAGCGTTTAGTTATATTTCAGTGTTATGTGATGTATTTAAAGTGTCATATTGGGATCCAAACTCAAAATTGAATACATTTCAACTTTATATCTGACACGGTACAGGTGTTTTCTTTTTTTAAGCCCATAACCATGTGTGTGAGGTGTGCTTTTGTTTCAAGGTAGATTTGTTTAAGACATTGCTTGCTGTTTGGGGTTTTAGGCTGGGTATCTGTTCAGCACTTTGTGACATCAGCTGATGTAAGAAGGGCTTTATAAATACATTTGATTGATTGAAATTTGATTGACCTTAAGTGGCCTGGACAATTTCCTTCCTATTAACAAAAGTCAGACATGCTTTGTTTCTACAAAAGAAACCAATCTTGGACTTGAACTTCTTCAGCTCAGTGACATGTTTTTTAAATGTCGGTTTGTCATCAAGCCAGATTCCAAGATATTTGTAGGAAGGAACTCACTCAATTTGTGTAGTGTTCAAACTTGTCATTACAAATTCATTTAAATCTGGATTATGGGACCTAGAAAAAAGCATGCATTTTGTTTTGTTTACATTTAGTGCTCACTTTAAATGCAATAGTGATCTCTGCAGTGCTTGAAAATCAGACTTCATATGTGAAAAGGCTTGGCCAACCGATGGAGCAATGGAATACAACACAGTATCATCTGCACACAAATTCATATATTTTTTTTTACAGCATTACCAATGTTATTTATATAGATTGTAAAGAGTAGTGGGCTGAGTATCGACCCTTGGGGTACACCTTTATGTAACTTAAGGAACTCCGATTTCACTCCATCTACCTTGGTGGCCTGAGTTCTGTCATTGAGATAATTTTGAAATCATCGGCAAGCATCAGTAGCTAACCCTCGGACAGTTTATTCAACAGAATTGTCAGGGCCCGGTTACGAACCCGGGTCTCCGGAGTGAGAAACAGTCACTTAACCTACTGAGCCACGAATAGTCGGCAGAACCCAGAAGATGAGGCAGACACAGCAGTACTTGAGACGGTGTATTTAATGAAGTAAAAAGAGAAGTCCTTCAGGAAAACATGTAACTCCACAACCTCAAAAGGAATTCCACAAGAACAAAGGTAATCCTCCAAGACAAAAAAGGTAAATCCACAAGGTGGTAGGAATAGCATAAAAAGCCTCAAAAGATACTCAAAAATAAATAAACAAGAACAAAAACAGAATTCCACAAGAGAGTCCACCGGGATCAACAAGAGTTCACAGAATACTAGGGCTGGGTGCTAACATACAAACACAGAGCAAAGAACTGAGGAAAACTAAGGGTTTAAATACAATCAGGGGAAACGAGGCACAGGTGCAAATAATAATGGGGATCATGGGAAAACAAAAGGTCAAAAAGCACAATGGGGGCATCTAGTGACCAAAAACCGGAACAACCCTGGCCAAATCCTGACAGAATCCCCCCCCTAGGAACGTCTCCTGACGTTCCTACCAGCTCTCTCGGGGTGGAGGGCCCTGAACCGACGAATGAGGTCAGGGTCCAGTATGTCTTTGGCAGGAACCCAGGAGCGCTCCTCGGGACCGTAGCCTTCCCAGTCCACCAGATACTGCCAGGACCGCTGCACCCGGCGGGAATCCAGTATCCGATGGACGGTATAAGCCGGCTGGCCTCCAATGACACGAGGCGGAGGGGGAGGTCTGTCTGCCGGGACAAGGGGAGAAAAAACAACAGGTTTTAATAAGGAAATGTGAAACGTGGGATTAATCTTAAGGGATCTGGGTAAGTGTAGGCGATAAGAAACTGGGTTAACTCTCCTGGCAACCTTAAAGGGACCGATGTATTTTTGGGACAGCTTGCGAGACTCCACCCGTAGTGGTAAGTCTCTTGTGGAGAGCCAGACTCTCTGGCCGGGGCGCAGGGTAGGCCCGGGACGGCGACGTCTGTTGGCTTGTTGTTGGTACCTCTGTGAGGAACGCATAAGATTAAGACGGGTCTTCCTCCACATAAGCCGACAGCGTCTGACGAACTTCAAGGCTGAAGGCACTCTGACTTCTGCCTCCTGGTCCGGGAACAATGGAGGGGCATAGCCAAACTGACACTCGTGCGGGGACATACCAGTGGAGGAGGAGCGCAAGGTGTTGTGCGCGCATTCGGCCCAAACAATGAAGGACGACCATGTGGACGGGTTGTTACGAGTCATACATCGGAGGGTGGTTTCCAGCTCTTGATTCATCCTCTCTGTTTGACCGTTGGACTCCGGATGGTACCCTGAAGATAGACTGGCAGAAGCCCCCATGAGTTGGCAGAAGGCCTTCCAAAACCTTGAGGCGAACTGGGGACCTCTGTCAGAAACCATATCTTGAGGAATGCCGAAGACTCGGAACACATGATTAATTACCAACTCAGCAGTTTCCTTGGCAGAAGGTAACTTAGTCAGAGGGACGAACCTGGCCGCCTTAGAAAACCTGTCGATTATGACTAGGATAGTAGTATTGCCATGGGATGGAGGAAGGCCAGTAATAAAGTCCAACGAGATATGGGACCAGGGTCTGTGGGGAACAGGTAAAGGGTGAAGGAGTCCTTGAGGGCGGAGGTGAGAAGATTTGCCCTGGCAGCACACAGGGCAGGCATTGACGAAAGTGGCAATGTCTTCTCTTATGGTAGGCCACCAGAACTTACGCTGGATGAACTCCAAGGTGCGACCTACGCCCGGATGACAGGTGAGGCGAGAGGAGTGCCCCCACAGAAGGACCTGAGTCCTCACTGCCTTGGGGACAAACAACCGATTGGCAGGGCCTCCTTTCGGGTCCGGTTCGATAGCTTGAGCTCGTCTCACGGTATCCTCAACTTGCCACGAGATCGGAGCCACGATCTTAGCAGCAGGAAGGACAGGCATGTCCGTGTCATCTCGAATGGCAGGAGCGTAGACTCGGGACAGGGCATCCGGTTTGAGATTCTTCGACCCGGGCCGATAGGTGAGGATAAACTGGAATCGATTGAAGAAAAGAGACCATCTAGCTTGTCTAGAGTTCAACCGCTTCGCCTGCTGGATATACTCCAGATTTTTGTGGTCCGTGAGCACTTGAAACGGGTGAGAAGCCCCCTCGAGCCAGTGTCTCCATTCCTTCAATGCCATCTTAACCGCTAGGAGTTCACGATCCCCCACATCGTAGTTCCTCTCAGCCGGGGTAAGCCGGTGTGAGAAGAAAGCGCACGGATGAAGCTTCTTGTCTTCACCCCTCTGAGACAGGACAGCTCCAACACCAACCTCTGAGGCGTCTACCTCCACCACAAACGGTTCATCCGTAGTCGGTAGTATCAGGATGGGAGCAGAGAGGACGCGCTGCTTGAGTCCTTGGAAGGCCGTCTCAGCTTCTCTTCCCCACAAAAACCTTGCATTGCCACCCTTGGTTAAAGCTGAGAGAGGGGCTGCCACCAAGCTGAAGTTCTTGATGAACTTGCGGTAAAAGTTTGTGAAGCCCAGGAAACGCTGAACTTCCTTAACAGATTTGGGGGTGGGCCAATCCGCTACCGCCCCTACCTTCCTGGGGTCCATTTGGACTCGACCGGGTTCCACTACAAATCCCAGGAATTGTACTCGGGATGAATGGAATTCACATTTTTCCGGCTTAACGTACAGATGGCTGTCTAGGAGGCGTTTGAGTACTTGTCTGACATGCTTTGTGTGTTCTTGAAGAGAGCTCGAAAAGATGAGGATGTCATCCAAGTAAACGAACACAAATATGTTAAGCATATCCCTAAGCACATCGTTTATGAGCGCTTGGAACACCGCTGGGGCGTTGGTCAGGCCGAAGGGCATCACCAAGTATTCATAGTGACCAGTAGGCGTGTTGAAAGCGGTCTTCCACTCGTCACCAGGTCTGATCCGCACAAGATGGTATGCGTTCCGCAGGTCAAGCTTAGTGAAAACAACTGCTTCCTGGAGCAGCTCGAAGGCTGTGGCCATAAGGGGTAGCGGGTAACGGTTACGGACGGTTATGGCATTGAGTCCCCGGTAGTCGATGCAAGGACGTAAGCCACCGTCTTTCTTGGCCACAAAGAAAAACCCTGCTCCCGCCGGGGAGGTGGATGGACGCATGAGGCCTGCTTCCAGAGCGTCCTTGATGTAGGTATCCATAGCAGCTCGTTCGGGTGGAGATAGGGAAAAGATCCGACCCCTGGGGGGGCAAGTGCCCGGAAACAGTTCGATGGGGCAATCATAAGGTCTATGGGGTGGTAGCATGGTGGCCCTCTGTTTGCTAAATACCAGTTTGAGGTCATGGTAACACTCGGGAACTCGGGTCAGGTCGATGGATTCTAAAGACTCGGGAGTAGAACTCGGGGAATTCGAGAAAATACAAGTAGCTTGGCACGTAGGACCCCACTGCTTGATAGTGCCCACAGACCAGTCGATGTGAGGGTTATGGCTGTGAAGCCAGGGGTATCCAAGGACGAGAGGGAACTCGGAACAGGAGATCAAATGAAAGTTCATCAATTCCTGGTGTTGTGAAACTGAAAGTCGCAAGGAGGTAGTGACATGAGTGACAAGTCCAGATCCCAAAGGGCTTCCATCCAATGTAGTAACCCTCATGGGGTCACTTAGAGGTTCAGAGGGAACGCCATTCTCCTTCGCCCAGACACCATCCATGAAGTTACCTGCGGCTCCAGAGTCTACCAAGGCTTGAAGGTGAAGCTTGTGGTTGTCCCAGGAAAGGGTGACTGGAATGAGCAGACGGGAGTTGGACGGATGGGAGGAGGTTATGTTTCCCGTTACATTTCCCCCCGGTCTGTACGGGACAGAGCGTTTCCCTGGAGCCCGGGACACGTGGAACGGAAATGGCCCGGTTTGCCACAATATAGACAGCGTCGCTCCCTCATCCGGCGGTCTCTCTCAGCCTGGGAGAAACGTCCAATCTGCATGGGTTCCGGTGGAGCCAGCGAGGATAAAGGTGGGGACTCGGAGCTGGGACTGATAGGGGCTAGAGGTCTACGGTTGAGTTCTCTCTCTCCCAGACGCTGGTCAATGCGTGAGGCCAACTTGATCAGGGACTCGAGATTGTCCGGTGGTTCCCGAGTGGCCAGTTCATCTTGGATAGTGTCGGAAAGGCCTTTCAGAAAGCACACCGTGAGCGCCTCGTTGTTCCAGCCACTCGCTGCTGCTACCGTGCGGAACTGGATGGCATAGTCCGTCACGCTGCGCCGACCTTGGTGGAGAGTCAGGAGCTGTTTGGCTGAGTCAGGACCACTGCTTGGGCCTTGAAACACTCGTTTGAATTCCTCAGCAAAGGCAGAGTAGCTGGCACAGCAGGAATTATGGGCATCCCACACAGCAGTAGCCCAGGCCAGGGCTTTTTCCGACAGCAGGGTGATGATATATGCGATCTTAGACCGGTCGGTGGGGAACGACGAGGGTTGCAGCTCGAAGGAGAGAGAACATTGGGTGAGAAACCCTTTACAAGCACTTGGATCACCTGAGAACCGTTGGGGAGGTGGAAGACGAGGTTCAGCCAGGGGATTAACTGCCATGGGTACGTGAATCTGAGGTACTGGGACGGGAACTGTTGCCGGGGTAAGTCGATCAGATATCTGCTTTATGGAAGTCAGCATCTCCGACAGAAGATGAGAATGTCTAGCCATTAAGGCCTCTTGCTGAACCAGGGCGGCTTCGTGGCGTTGGACAGTCTCCTGGTGGTGGGACAGCATGGCAACAAGGTCCTGGGAACTGGCTGCCTCTGGGTTCATTATTGGCTCTGTGTTTCTGTCAGGGCCCGGTTACGAACCCGGGTCTCCGGAGTGAGAAACAGTCACTTAACCTACTGAGCCACGAATAGTCGGCAGAACCCAGAAGATGAGGCAGACACAGCAGTACTTGAGACGGTGTATTTAATGAAGTAAAAAGAGAAGTCCTTCAGGAAAACATGTAACTCCACAACCTCAAAAGGAATTCCACAAGAACAAAGGTAATCCTCCAAGACAAAAAAGGTAAATCCACAAGGTGGTAGGAATAGCATAAAAAGCCTCAAAAGATACTCAAAAATAAATAAACAAGAACAAAAACAGAATTCCACAAGAGAGTCCACCGGGATCAACAAGAGTTCACAGAATACTAGGGCTGGGTGCTAACATACAAACACAGAGCAAAGAACTGAGGAAAACTAAGGGTTTAAATACAATCAGGGGAAACGAGGCACAGGTGCAAATAATAATGGGGATCAAGGGAAAACAAAAGGTCAAAAAGCACAATGGGGGCATCTAGTGACCAAAAACCGGAACAACCCTGGCCAAATCCTGACAAGAATAACATAGTCTACATTATCAAATGATTTTGACAAGTCTATAAACATGGCAGCACAATTCTTTATCTTCTAAGACGTTTGCAATATAATTTACAACAAGCATGGTAGCCGTAGTTGTGCTATGTTTAGGTCTGAATCCGGATTGATTAACATGAAGGATACCATTTACAGATAAAATAACGTACCTGTTTGTTGACCAATGATTCTAGTATTTCTGCAAGACAAGGGAGCCTGGAAATGGGTTGCCTATCAAGATTACTATTACCCCGCCCTTTTGGAGTGGTAGTAGCACAAAATCTGCTTTCCACACTTTTAGAATATTTCCTGATACTTAAGTGAAAATTGGTGTTACTGAGCCAGCAATGAGGAGCGCTGCATACTTAAGCAAAGACGGGTCCAAATTGTCAGCCCCTAATGAATTCTTGGTGTCAATAGCTAATAAGGCATCAATGACTGTTTCTGTAAGTTGCCAAAAAGAAAAACACTAACTACCATTTCCCAAGTCACGTGAGCTTGCCTGATCAGGCATCAACGCAACTTGAGTCTGTATGTGGGAAGAACAGTCAACTGACTGGCCGAGAACTGTATCACCACCATTTATTTTTAATAGGAAACCAGCTGAGATAAAATGCTGATTTAAAAACGTCACAAAACTTACAATTTTCAGTGATGATGCAGGAGTCTAAAACTACTTGTTTAGGCAGGGAAGTAGAGGAATTACTCAGATTCAGTGAACTAATGTTTTTCCAGAATTTAGAGGGATCACTAACAGTCTGTCATAGCGTCTAGGCCTGTTTAGCCCGATGCGGTGCACATATTTCTCAATTGCCTAAAAAGCCGCCAATCAGCTAACGAACCAGTTTATCTAGCCTTGTCCCAGGCTTGATTACTTATCAAGAGGAGGTCTGAGAGTACAGGAGAGTACCATGAATTAGTTTGTTTTTTTACTTATGGGGACGGTTAGTCAGGTTAAGTTCAATGAGGAGTTTGCTATATGTTTTACATTAATACGAGTGGGTTTCATTATCAGCCGAGTCAAGTTGAACTCAAGACAGATATTCAAACTGATTTGATGTGTAAGCTGGCTACACCTGCTGACTCCATTTGAACGGTCCGTGATTCTGTCAGCGATTGGGTGCAGAGATGTAGCGGAGTCAGGCGCAGGACACAGGTTTTGAGCAACACAACGGAGTTTACTCAAAAAGTCAAGCAAAAATTCCAAATAGGAACATACATACACACTAGCATATACAACAACCACTTAAGACACCAACAATCATGGACAGAACAGAAATGTATGCCAGAGGGTTAAATAAGGAATATGATATGGGAATTGAAACCAGGTGTGTGTAATACAGACAAAACAAAACAAAACTGGAACATGGATCGGTGGTGACTAGAAAGCCGGTGACGTCGACCGCCGAACATCACCCGAACAAGGAGAAGGGCAGAAGTCGTGACTTTCCTGCAGCGTTGAAACCGTTCATTTTTGACTTCCATTTGAAACTACAGGCTAGCTAGGGTAACAGTGCTTTGTCTCTGTTCTTGACCGGAATTTACTAAAAGTTTGCTATAAGCTACAGTTGGTTCGCAAATACAGCCCGCACCCCGCCTCCCGAAACAAGCACAGCTCATGAAATAGCAAAAACACAAGCAACACATCACATGCCAAACAGAGAGAAAGTGGAGGACTTGCTCACTGTATGGATCCTGCTTGCACATATACTGTACAGTACTATACGAGCAGGACATGACCAGTTCGCAAGTTGGGGCTGTAGAAGCAAACTGTAAAATGCGGGGCAGTGAGCCAAAAAACTGGTCAACAATTAAGGAGAGACAGGTAGCAAGAGGATTTGCATACCAACGAGCGAGCAGCGTGGCATGAACAAGCAGTGTGGCGTGAACGAGCATGTGGGAGCATGGTGTGAACGAGCTGCTTACCAAGATGAAACTGTGTGTTCATATGATACCTGAGTGAGTCAACAAAATCAATGGGTGCCCATGAGGGAAAAGCAGTCAAGTCGAATGGCTAGCACCAGTTAGCAAATTTAGCTATCGGCAATTAGCAAAGTAAGCTAACAGCAGAATGCTAACACCTGGCTAGCACCAGTTAGCAAAATGAGCTAATGCCAGTTAGCATTCTGCTGTTAGCTAAGTTTTCTATCAGAACTTTACAGTTCAATCTCCCCTTCTCTAATATGGAACAATAGCTTAGTTCTTGACTTATTTTCTTTCACGAACACACACTTGTTGGTTTGGTATGTAGTGATGTTACGTTTGATACCAGAGCTCCGAGGCATGTGTCAAATCGCTAAGCAGCTAACTTCGAAGCAGTGTAACTACGTATGTATCACTTTATCAGAAGTACGTCATCAATGATGTCCGAAGCTATGTTTGATCATGTGCTTTTTCAACCTGTTTGTTGCAAAAAGCAAGATCCCACTGATTTTGCAGTGGTTCTGGTGCTTTCTTCAATTCCAAGCTGCTTTCAAACATCAACCTTTACTGGACAATGTACAGTTGTGGCCAAAAGTTTTGAAAACAAATATTAATTTCCACAAAGTTTGCTGCTTCAGTGTCTTTAGATATTTTTGTCAGATGTTACTATGGAATACTGAATAATTATAAGCATTTCTGTATAATTACAAGCATTTCAAGTGTAAAAGGCTTTTTTTTACAATTACATGAAGTTGATGCAAAGAGTCAATATTTGCAGTGTTGACCATTCTTTTTCAAGACCTCTGCAATCCGCCCTGGCATGCTGTCAATTAACTTCTGGGCCACACCCTGACTGATGGCAGCCCATTCTTGCATAATCAATGCTTGGAGTTTGTCAGAATTTGTGGGGTTTTGTTTGTCCACCCGCCTCTTGAGGATTGACCACAAGTTCTCAATGGGATTAAGGTCTGAGGAGTTTCCTGACCATGGACCCAAAATATTTATGTTTTAGTTATCACTTTTGCCTTATGGCAAGGAGCTCCATCATGCTGGAAAAGGCATTGTTCGTCACCAAACTGTTCCTGTTCCATGGTTGGGAGAAGTTGCTCTCCTGGAAAGTTGGGAGAAGTTGCTCTCGGAGAATGTGTTGGTACCATTCTTAATTCATGGTGGTGTTCTTAGGCAAAATTGTGAGTGAGCCCACCCCGTTGACTGAGAAGCAACCCCACACATGAATGGTCTCAAGATGCTTTTACTGTTGGCATGACACAGGACTGATGGTAGCACTCACCTTGTCTTCTCTGAACAAGGTTTTTTCCGGATGCACCAAACAATCGGAAAGGTGTTGATGTTTTTCCTGGAGAGAAGTGGCTTCTTTGCTGCCCTTCTTGACACCAGGCCATCCTCCAAAAGTCTTTGCATCACTGTGCGTGCAGATGCACTCACACCTGCCTGCTGCCATTCCTGAGCAAGCTCTGTACTGGTGGTGCCCCAATGTCCCGATTATCACGTTTCAGGTAAGACCCAGATGCAGACAATGTCGAATTAACAATAGTTTATTAATCCAACAGGGGCAGGCAAAAGACAAGGACAGGCAGGGGTCAATAATCCAGATAAGTGGGGCAAAGGTTCAGGATGGCAGTCAGGGTCAAGGCAGGCAGAAAAGGTCAAAACCCAGGAAAACTAGAGAACAGGACAAATCACGAAACAAGAACAGGGGGGAAACCGCTGGTACAGTGGTCATACTGCGGTACATTTTGCGTACTGCTTTTTTCTATTCCAAGAAAAATGAAAAACCCTCTGGGTTTCCATTAGGATGGAATGGAAAATATGGAGCTGTACAACGTGACGGTAAGCAGTACAGTACTGGGCTATTTAGCTAAAGAATCCCTGCAGGGCACGAGGAAGGAATAGGCTGTCCTTGTAAATCAGAATATGTTCTTAACTTCTTAGTGCGGAAATCCCATTACCGGGATCACATTCAACAACATCCGGTGAAATCGGAGCGTGCCAAAATCAAAATACACAATCGTAATATTAAACATTCATGAAAATATAAGTGTCTTACATTGTTTAAAAGCTTACCTTCTTGTTAATACAGCTGCTTTGTCAGATTTCAAAAAGGCTTTACTGCCAAAGCAGACCATGCGATTATTTGAGGACAACGCCCTGCATACAAAAGCATTACAAACCGTGCCAAACAAGCAGAGGCGTCATGAAAGTCAGAAATAGCGATAAAATAAATCGCTTACCTTTGAAGACCTTCCTCTGTTTGCAAGGGTTCCTCTGTTCCCAAGGGTCCCAGCTACATAACTTTCTTTCTTTTTTTCGATAAAGTCCTTCTTTATATCCCAAAAAAGTCAGTTTAGTCGGCGCGCTTGATTCAGTAATCCACCGGTTTCCCTCGTTCATAATGCATACAAATGAATCGCAAAAGTTACCTATAAACTTCTTCCAAACAAGTCAAACAACAATTCTAATCAATCCTCAGGTACCCTAATATGTAAATAAACGATCAAATTTAAGACAGAGAATAGTATGTTCATTACCAGAGATAAATAACAAAGTGTGCGCCCTAATCCACGCGCGTCACAATACTACAGCCAAAATGGGAACCACATAGAAAAACTCCAAATTCTAGCTCATTTTTCAAAAAACAAGCCTGAAACTCTTTCTAACGACTGTTGACATCTACTGGAAGCCCTGGCAACTGCAATCTGGGAGGTATTCCATTGATTTTCCCATAGACAGCCATTTCAATGAGTGGTGAGCTCAACAACAACAAAAATTCCGGATGGATTCTCCTTGGGTTTTTGCATGCCATATCAGTTCTGTTATACTCACAGACATTGTTTTAACAGTTTTATAACATTTAGAGTGTTTTCTATCCAATACTACCAATTATATGCATCCTAGCTTCTGGGCCTGAGTAACAGGCAGTTTACTTTGAGCACACCTCAGTCATTCAAACGTATATTTATATATTTTTTTCAGAACATTAACCGTGTGTAGGTAGAGACGTGTGTTGGTAGATGTGGATAGATGGATGCAAGTGATTTATTGCAAGTTGGGGAGGGGGGATTCACACCTAGCTGAAGTTGGGGAGGAGGAGGGGGTTTCACACCTAGCTCGGCTATTAGACAATTATTTAGTAAAGGTTGAATAGTGTATTGTTCCGCTAATAGCCCATCCTGCTACGCTTGTGAAAAACAAATAATAATACTTTTTCCCCTTTCCACATGTTAAAGATTCCAATTGATAAAATGTTTTTAGCCACAATCGGCCCCAACCCCAATTAATACATTTGGGCACAGTCGCTAGCGTGCTGGACTTCGGGCTATAATGTTGAGGGTTCGAAACCTGCTCTCTGCTTGTTTCATTACATTATTATGCCGGTCTCAGAGCAAATAGCCTGGATTGTTACTCTCCATCTCGTTACTCGCTCTCTTCCACACGCCATTCAGCATGCTTGTGAGCATGCTGGCAGGATGTATTGTTTTTTATTCTGTATATATGAATTACAAATCAGCCTTTACTTAAATCATGTTTCTAGTCTATTGCATAGTTACAATGTGTAATCATTGATGTCCCAGGAGCAGGAGTGGTATACACTGTTGAAGTATATAACTGTAATATATACATACAGACAAAATAGCCTCCAACACTCTACTCAGCAAACTGGATGCAGTCTATCGCAGTGCCATCCGTTTTGTCACCAAAGCCCCATATACCACTCACCACCGTGACCTGTATATGCTCTTGTCGGCTGGCCCTCGCTACATATTCGTCGCCAAACACACTGGCTCCAGGTCATCTACAAGTCTTTGCTAGGTAAAGCTCCGCCTTATCTCACTGGTCATCCCCAAAGCCAACACCTCCTTTGGCTGCCTTTCCTTCCGGTTCGCTGCTGCCAACGACTGGAACGAATTGCAAAAATAGCTGAAGTTGGAGACTTATATCTCCTTCACTATCTTTAAGCATCTGCTATCTGAGCAGCTTACCAATTGCTGAAGATGTATATAGTCCATCTGTAAATAGCCCATCCAACTATCTACCTCATCCCCGTATTGTTATTTATTTTTTATTTACTTTTTTGCTCTTTTGCACACCAGTATTTCTACTTGCACATCGTCATCTGCACATCTGTCACTCCAGTGTTAATTTGCTAAATTGTAATTACTTTGCTACTATGGCCTACTTATTCTCTTACCTCCTTACTCCATTTGCACACACTGTATAAAAATATTTCTATTGTGTTATTGACTGTACTTTTGTTTATCCCACGTCTGTGTTGTTTTTTGTTGCAGTGCTTTGCTTTATCTTGTTCAGGTCGCAGTTGAAAATGAGAACTTGTTCTGAACTGGCCTACCTGGTTAAATAAAGGTAAAATATATATATTTTTTAAAGACATCATCATTCAAATAATGGAGTTTGATACACCTGGTATTAGATTGAAAAGAAACTGCTACATAGTGATTTTCGTAAATTAACTTTATGACAAAAAAATATGCTCAGTCATTTGTCTCTGCATTAACTAACATAGTCTTCTCAATTGTAAATTGTTTGCTTAACTCGTTATGACGTTATAACAACTTACATTTGCTTCCCCCGTAATGTTTTGTCAGTGTGTGTGTGTGTGTGTGTGTGTGTGTGTGTGTGTGTGTATAAGAAGAAAAGAGCAAGTTGACTCACCCTACTTGTAAAGAAATGCTAGCAATGCCATCCTCCTCTTTCATGTTGTCTAAACAGTCTATGACTCTGTCATGTAGTTTTTGTTGTTCTAGGCTACGTACCCATGGATGGACGCTTCTACCTCTCTGTGAAGGATGCCATGGCTGTCCTTAGTTTGAAGATGTAATGCAGAGACAGGTGTTTTCTCCATCTCCTTAGCTATCATACACTAATTCCACTGATTTCAAAACTCGGTCCTCCAGAAAGTGGAGAACAACACTGCAGTTTTAGTAGTGATATCTTTTTTTTTGAAAGCAGCGTTAGATATGATTACCTACTACACATGCTGACCAGCTCAAATAGACAGAAGCATGCTACATCGCAGACCAATCCGAACTCATCTCTCGGCATGTCCAGCCCACTCATTATCTCAGCCAATCATGGCTAGTGGGAAGGTTGCTGACTTTTTCTGTGGCTAAACCAACTAGGCTCCTAATTTAACAATTGTATTTGTATCTACAGAGTATTTACAAGTTTGTTATTAAGGCACAAGAAAGTTCACGTGTTCCAGAAGGCATTTCTGCCAACAAACACATTCTGATTAGAATTTTTTCCTGTGAAGTAGCGCGACATACGCGCTCACTAGCCTAACTTCCCTTCATGGCAAACGATGCAACAGGCCTACTACATCTAGCTACATGTTGAACTTCCATCCTCTCAGGCCAGAGGCACAATGTATACATTTATTAGAATCGCCATTATAATCATTGGCCAGTATGGAGAATTAAGTAAAACCACAAGTCCAAATCCCTATCTCCATCCATGGCTTATTTTACCTAGCTAGCTAGGTAGCCACCAGAGCACAACAGCACAAGAGATGCAACAATTCAATATTTTTCTGTCAATGAGGTTTGGATTCTGGTGAAGTGATTGGTGTGAAGCCAAATCCAAACTGGCTTCCCTTAACACTTTTTTTTTTTGGTGCGCCAGGACCATTCACAGCTGAACACACACAGTTTAGCTCAACGCTGATTGGCTATTATTTAGTATTTTTTATCAAGGGTGGTCAAATGCTCACTCACTTCTCTTGTATTCAATACGGCAACAATGTCATGCTCTTTGAGACCAGACAGCATCTGATAGTTGGGCTACCCATACTGAGACAGAGGGACGCGGTTTCATTCGCTCTGATGCTTTTTCCAGTGAGATACATTCAGCCTCTTGTAAATTGTATGAAACACAGACAGATGAAAGATCAATTATTTTGTATGTTTTTTATTTTTTCTTGGTAAATCTTTGGGAGAGGCCTGGCTTTCCTTGGCACCCATGAACAACCGTCTCAGACAGATAGCCTTCCATCTGAACATTGATACATCCATGAAATTAGCCTTCCACGCAACAAAGTTGAACAAAATGCCACAGTTTTCTTATTTAGACATCATTCCTCTCAATGTATACTGGTAGAGTTATTCTGATACCCACCCACACACACACACAAAAAACTATCTTCAAACACACATACACTCCATCCCACACCCACACACCTGTCAGTTGATCTGAACAGCCAGTGAAAGACCCCTGGGGCTTTTAAACTGTCATCCTTCAGCGGATGAGCAGCTACACTTTCTCTCTTTCTGACACTCCAACCGTAGCCCTTAGGGAGTGTGTGTGTAAAGGGGGGGTAGAGATGAGTTAAGATCAGATAATACTCCAGGATAAGCCTCCTCATATCTCACACACACACACACACACACACACACACACACACACACACACACACACACACACACACACACACACACACACACACACACACACACACACTGGTGATGTTCATAGGAGTCTTCCCTCAATAGGTTGCTAGAGAGGAGGAGAATTGACTAACTATCCCACTGGCACCCTGTTCTGCCCCCTTAACAGGTCACTGTGACAGGGAGACACAGAGATACAGTGCCTTCGGAAAGTATTCAGACCCTTCGACTTTTTCCACACTTTGTAACGTTAAAGCCTTATTCTAAAATTGATTAAATCATTTTTTCCCCTCATCAACCTACACACAATAACCCATAACGAGAAAGTAAAAACAGATTTTTAGAAATGTTTGCCAATTTATATTACATTTACATAAGTATTCAGACCCTTTACTCAGTACTTTGTTAAAGCACCTTTGGCATGATTACAGCCTTCTTGGGTATGATGCTACAAGCTTGGCACACCTGTATTTGCGGAGTTTCTCCCATTCTTCTCTGCAGATCCTCTCAAACTCTGTCAGGTTGAATGGGGAGCATTGCTGCAAAGCTATGTTCAGATGTCTCTCTGTACTTTGTTCCGTTCATCTTTGCCTCGATCCTGACAAATCTCCCAGTTCCTGCCGCTGAAAAACATCCCCACAGCATGATGCTGCCTCCACCATGCTTCACCGTAGGTATGGTGCCAGGTTACCTCCAGACGTGACGTTTGGCATTCAGGCCAAAGAGTTCAATCTTGCTTTCAACAGACCAGAGAATCTTGTTTCTCATGGTCTGAGAGTTTTTAGGTGCCTTTTGGCAAACTACAAGCAGGCTGTCATGTACCTTTTACTGAGGAGTGGCTTCCGCCTGGCCACTCTACCATAAAGGCCTTATTGGTGGAGTGCTGCAGAGATGGTTGTCCTTCTGGAACAGGCCTAGGCAACTCCAGTCCTCGGGGGGCTGATTGGTGTCACACGTTTGCCCCAACTAACACACCTGACTCCAATATTCAACTAATCATGATCTTCAGTTAAAAATGCAATTAGTTTAAATCAGGTGTCTTTGATAGGGATGGGGGAAAAGTGTGACACCAATCAGGCCCCCGAAGACTGGAATTGCTCTGGCCTGTAATCAGGAAGGTTCTCCCATCTCCACAGAGGAACTCTAGAGCTCTGTCACAGTGACCATCGTGTTCTTGGTCAACTTTCTGACCAAAGCCCATCTCCCCTGTTTGCTCAGTTTCTTGGTGGTTCCAAACTTCTTCTTTTAAGAATGATAGAGGCCACTGTGTTCTTGGGGACCTTCAATGCTGTTTTGGTACCCTTCCCCAGATCTGTGCTTCAACACAATCCTGTCTCGGAGCTCTATGGACAATTTCTTCGACCTCATGGCTTAGTTTTTGCTTTGGCATGCACTGTTAACTGTCGGAACTTATATAGACAGGTGTGTACCTTTCCAAATCATGTCAAATCTATTGAATTTACCACAGGTGACTAATATCAAGTTCTTATAATTGGGAGATAGGGTTCTGTCACTCGTACTGTACCCCAGCACCTAGCTATCATTACTGGGACTGCTGGATTCAGAGATTGTGTGCGTGTGGACGTATTTAACCATTTTTGCATAACAATAATGCAATTTATTTCTGGTAACATTGCACATATTGTAACATTATAGTCCCTTGACATACATGATTTAACTACTTTGCATAATGCTCAGTTTACCCACTCTACTAAGAAATCATACTTTTTTTATATTAAAGCTACATTATGTAATACTGTGTCCAATTGATTCTGTTTGGTTGTAATGTTTTTGAAAAGTGTCATTACATAACTTTTTTTTTGCTGATGGCCGATCCTGTTTGGAAACTTTCATAATATATCAATCCTTTTGGGACACATCACCAATTAACATTGGCTGCAGTATTCCAAACTTTACTAGGTAGTCATGCAATAAACATTTTGGATAATTCCCTTTAAATTCATTTCCTTTAAATGACACTAAATGTTGGTGACTGTAGAATTCCACTCTCCATTTTCTCTTTGAAGGCTGCGTAAGTTGCGTGCATGGGCAGCCTTAAAACAATGCTGCATGTATTTGCTTCCGGGAAGATCCTGGCAGCCTTATTCTCTTGTTTGTAGAAGAACTGTAGCTGTGGCTCCACTGGGAATCCCAGCCTAGGAATGGCTGAAGCCCCGAAGTGAAAATGAGAACCTGCTCTGGGGTTAAAGGGATAGGCATCCCGCTAGCGGAACAACTTCCGGTGAAACTGGAGGGCGCGTAATTCAAATAAATAATCATAAATATTATGGATTTTAAACATTTAGGTGGAAAGCTTAGATTAACAAGATTTTAACTGCACTGTCTGATTTACAGTAGCTATTACAGTGAAAACATGCCATGCGATTGTTTGAGGATGGCATCATCAAAATATTTTTCCACCGGCACAGGTTTCATACATTCACATATGAAGATGAAATATTCACTTACTTTTTGAAAATCTTTTGATTTGTCATCCAAGGGGTCTCAGCTATAACATGTAGTGTTGTTTTGTTAGATAAAATCCTTCTTTATCTCTCAAAAAGTCAGTTTAGTTGGCGTCATCGATTTGAGTAATCCACTCGTTCAACGTGCAGAGAAAGGAATCCGAGAATCTGCCCCTAAACTTTGTTTCAACAAGTCAAAATAAGTTTCTATTTACTCCTTAGATACCCTCAAATGTAATCAAACTATAATATTTATTATGGAAAGAAGTATGTTCAATAGGAAACCGATTTTAGCAAGTTTGTCCTGTCTTCATGGCACCCGCAAACATTTTTGAAGTAATAAGCCTGAAACCTTGAACATAGACTGCTGACACCCTGTGGAAGCCATAGGAATTGCATCCAGTGAGCTAATTTTCAATGTGACCCTATACTTGCCATTCTAAGAGGATGGTCTCTCAACAACAACAAACAACAAAAATATTCTGTTTGGTTTTTCTTTGTATTTTCTCCTACCATATCTATTGTGTTTTATTCTCCTACATTATTTAAACATTTCTACAAACTTCAAAATGTTTTATTTCCAATGGTACCAATTATATGCATATCCTGGCTTCAGGGCCTGAGCAACAGGCAGTTTACTTTCGGCATGTCATTCAGGCAGAAATTGAGAAAAAGGGGTCTAGCCCTAAGAAGTTTTAAATGCCAGTGTTTCGGTCAACTAGGCTCACTCAAGCAACCAACTGCCAGACTGTCGGAGTTCGGTAGACCCAAACATTGGCATTTCAAATGAAGAAAGTGAAACTGTACAGGAAAGAAGTGTGCTGTAACTCCTTGGTTTTGAAGTCATAAAGAAAATGTCCACTAGCAGAATTGTCTAGAGAGCTACAGGCTCTAGAAAGTAGTATCACTCTGTCATACCAGTACTTTACAGGTTTTACTACTTGACATGCAGGCCACGTACATTCTACACTTAACATCCCTGCCTCTGCCCTGCGACTACACTCCTCAAAAGATCAACTATTGATAAGAATTAAGAAATGAACAGATTATACATTTTCGACCTCCAGAACATATATTCTAAAATTCATGCATTTTGAGATTTCTGACTGAGGCAACTTCTGCCTTAACCGTCCCTTGGAGTCCCAGTGCAGTCAAATCATTGCTTTCCTGTGTTTTGGATCATATTGTACAACAGCTGATGAAACAAACACTGTTATAGTTAGATTTTATTAAATCTGTGTTATTAACTGATAGTTGCTGGTTGAAAATAAAATCTACACAGGACCTTCTAATCAGAAGGTTTGCATGGACGGGAGTTTTGGCTTGCCTGATGACATCACCTGGCGGTTAATTGTTTAAGAGACCAATAAAAAAGAGAGTTCCAACCTCTGCCAATAACAGCTAGTTTGCAGTTTGCACCTCTCCACTCAGACTACTCCCAGCCAGTCCTAGCAAAATTGCTTGAGAAATAGTTTTTAGCTAAAAAGCTACTTGTCAATTTTAATATAAATTATTACAGTAAAGTACCTAATTGTTGCCCAGAATGTATTATATATTGATATTAAAATGGCTGCATTGGGCCTTTAACAAGGTCCAACTGTGACAAAGCACACAATTTTTCCCCCCTATAACACAAATTGGACAGCTGAGGCTTGCATCACACTGAGCTGCAACACACGCACACACACACACACAAACACACACACACAGACACACAAAACATGTCAGCCAAGAGTGCTTAGATTGTCACCTTTGGTGTCATCTAGTTGAGGTTTGAACTAGCTGACAAGACACATTGAGAGGCCTGCAAACATTAGTATTGATTTAGGTGAAAATGACGTACAATTGTCCGACAAGAACTGAGTTGCAAAAATATTTAATCAAACATGAGTGCATGTTTGCATGGTACATGCTTGAGTGCATGCGTGTTTTTGTTTCAGTTAGTTGTTTGCATTTCTGTTAGAGAGAGTGTGTGTGTGTGTGTGTGTGTGTGTGTGTGTGTGTGTGTGTGTACATGTATAAGTGTGTTTCTGTCTAGTCTAGTTTCTGTGTCTAGTCCCTAGGTATTTAGTCATTTTATCAGGATATAAAAATAATATTACCAGACGAAGGGACATTATTAAAAAAATTTTTTAAAAACATACATTTTTGACACGATATCCGGTCTGATGAAGGGTGTCTATGGCTAATGACTGTCCAGTAATACTTTACTGTAGGTGTCCTTATGTATGCATTCATAACGCCTTTAGAACAGTTACAGTTGAAGTCGGAAGTTTACATACACTTAGGTTGGAGTCATTAAAACTCGTTTTTCAACCACTCCACATTTCTTGTAAACAAACTATAGTCTTGGCAAGTTGGTTAGGACATCTACTTTGTGCAGGACACAAGTAATCTTTCCAACAATTGTTTACATACATATTATTTCACTTATAATTCACTGTATCACAATTCCAGTGGGTCAGAAGATTACATACCCTAAGTTGACTGTGCCTTTAAACAGATTGTAAAATTCCATAAAATTATGTCATGGCTTTAGAAGCTTCTTTTTGACATAATTTGATGTAATTTGATTCAATTGTAGGTGTGCCTGTGGATGTATTTCAAGGCCTACCTTCAAACTCAGTGCATCTTTGGTTGACATCATGGGAAAATCAAAAGAAATCAGCCAAGTCCCCAGAAAAAAAATTGTAGACATCCACAAGTCTGGTTCACTCTTGGGAGCAATTTCCAAATGCCTGAAGGTACATCGTTCATCTGTACAAACAATAGTACGCAAGTATAAACACCATGGTACCACGCAGCCGTCATACCGCTCAGGAAGTAGACGCGTTCTGTCTCCTAGAGAGGAACGTACTTAGATGCAAAAAGTGAAAATCAATCCCAGAACAACAGAAAAGGACCTTGTGAAGATGCTGGAAGAAACCGGTACAAAAGTATCTATATCCACAGTAAATCGAGTCCTACAGTGGGGCAAAAAAGTATTTAGTCAGCCACCAATTGTGCAAGTTCTCCCACTTAAAAATATGAGAGAGGCCTGTAATTTTCATCATAGTTACACTTCAACTATGACAGACAAAATGAGAAGAAAAAATTCCAGAAAATCACATTGTAGGATTTTTTATGAATTTATTTGCAAATTATGGTGGAAAATAAGTATTTGGTCAATAACAAACAAGCAAGATTTCTGGCTCTCACAGACCTGAGGCTCCTCTGTCCTCCACTCGTTACCTGTATTAATGGCACCTGTTTGAACTTGTTATCAGTATAAAAGACACCTGTCCACAACCTGAAACAGTCACACTGCAAACTCCACTATGGCCAAGACAAAAGAGCTGTCAAAGGACATCAGAAACAAAATTGTACACCTGCACCAGGCTGGGAAGACTGAATCTGCAATAGGTAAGCATCTTGGTTTGAAGAAATCAACTGTGGGAGCAAATATTAGGAAATGGAAGACATACAAGACCACTGATAATCTCCATCGATCTGGGGCTCCACGCAAGATCCCCGTGGGGTCAAAATGATCACAAGAACGGTGAGCAAAAATCCCAGAACCACACGGGGGGACCTAGTGAATGACCTGCAGAGAGCTGGGACCAAAGTAACAAAGCCTACCATCAGCAAGGGCATTGAAGATGAAACGTGGCTGGGTCTTTCAGCATGACAATGATCCAAAACACACCGCCCGGGCAATGAAGGAGTGGCTTCGTAAGAAGCATTTCAAGGTCCTGGAGTGGCCTAGCCAGTCTCCAGATCTCAAACCCATAAATCTTTGGAGGGAGTTGAAAGTCTGTGTTGCCCAGCAACAGCCCCAAAACCTCACTGCTCTAGAGGAGATCTGCATGGAGGAATGGGCCAAAATACCAGCAACAGTGTGTGAAAACCTTGTGAAGACTTACAGAAAACGTTTGACCTCTCTCATTGCCAACAAAGGGTATGTAACAAAGTATTGAGAAACTTTAGGTTATTGACCAAATACTTATTTTCCACCATGATTTGCAAATAAATTAATTGAAAATCCTACAATGTGATTTGGGGGATTTTTTTAAATCATTTTGTCTGTCATAGTTGAAGTTATACCTATGATGACAATTACAGGCCTCTCTCATCTTTTTAAGTGGGAGAACTTGCACAATTGGTGGCTGACTAAATACTTTTTTGCCCCACTGTATTCAGTCAACACTTATCTCAAGAATATAATGGCATATTTGAACAAGTAATTCGTTATGGATCCATAACTAAATAAACATCAGCGTTTTGAAAGAATTTTTATCATTATTTTATTAACGAAAGCATAAAGATGCTGATGAGGAAATACAGTACTGTACAGTATATGGTCTTACATTTGGGTAATAAAGCATTTTGAAGATATAAGCTAACTGCATTTGTTTATTAGGCTACTGTGCAGTCTGACAAGTAAACATAGCATGCTGTAGTAAACATGGGAAAGTGTCTAATTCCTTACATAAGGTTGAGCAGGCCATGTCCAGATTTTCTCGGTGACCTCAAGTACTCGTTAACTCTGTCTTTAATGCTTTTTCAGGTTACATCAATCATGGACAGAAACTTCTGAGACACAGTATTAATGAACCCGGAGTTTCACTAATGAGGAGTGACTCTCCGCCAATACCGCCTGGCTCTGGACCAATGCAGTAGCTGTCGCCTGCATCTCTGCCCTCAAAGAATGTTTATTTTCTGATAGTCTGCCTTCAATGACTCGATCTCAGTCTTCAAACTTTGAATCGCCCTGAGCCCCCATCGATTACAGTGGCCTATGATAGAAACGGTAGATCAATTAAGAATTAAAAGTGACTCAAACACACAAATGCTGCGTACACATTTTGTTTGTTTGCTTTCGCCGAAAAGCCTTTTTGAAATCTGACATGTTGGCTGGATTCACAACATGTGTAGCTTTAATTTGGTATCTTACATGTGTGATTTCATTAAAGTTTGATTTTTATAGTAATTTATTTGAATTTGGCTGGCTTTTGGCCTGGTGGGACACTAGCATCCCTCATATCCCAGAGAGGTTAATACAAAACTCTAAGACAAATGTCAAAAAGAATAACACATTCTGTTGATTTTTTCTCAAAATGCCTTATCACACTGTCGACCTCATTACAGAGTCACAGGGTCAGGAAGTTAGAGGAGGCCAGCATCTCGGAGTCGCCTCTTCACTGTTGACGTTGAGACTGTTTTATATGGGTACTATTTAATGAAGCTGCCAGTGGAGGACACTTGAGGCGTCTGTCTCTCAAACTAGACACTCTAATATACTTGTCCTCTTGCTCAGTTGTGCACCGTGGCCTCCCACTCCTCTTTCTATTCTGATTAGAGCCAGTTTGCGCTGTTCTGTGAATGAAGTAGTACACAGCGTTGCACGAGATCTTCCGTTTCTTGGCAATTTCTTGCATGAATTAGCCATCATCATTCTCAGAATAAGAATAAACTGACGAGTTTCAGAAGAAAGTTCTTTGTTTCTGAACATTTTGAGCCTGTAATCGAACCCACAAATGCTGATGCTCCAGATACTCAACTAGTCTAAAGAGGGACAGTTTTATTGCTTCTTTAATCAGGACAACAGTTTGATGTCAGCTGTCAACAGTTTGTTGTCAGTATGTCAGCTGTGCTAACATAATTGCAAAATTATTATTTTTTGCCTTTTTAAAATTATAAACTTGGATTAGCTAACACAACGTGTCATTGGAATACAGGAGTGATGGTTGCTGATAATGGGCCTCTTTACCTATGGGCCTGTATGCCTATGTAGATATTCCATAAAAAAAATTGCAGTTTCCAGCTACAATAGTCATTTACAACATTAACAATGTCTACACTGTATTTCTGATCCATTTGATGTTATTTTAATTGACAAAAAATGTGCTTTTCTTTCAAAAACAAGGACATTTTTAAGTGACCCCAAACTTTTTAACGGTAGTGTATATGGTAACTCCTTCAAAAGCATTCCAGCATTCCAAAAAAAAGCATTCCAGGTGAAGCTGGTTGAGAGAATGCCAAGAGTGTTCAAAGCTGTCATCAAGGAAAAGTGTGTCTTTTGATTTGTTTAACACTTTTTGGTTACTACATGATTCCATATGTGTTATTTAATGTCTTCACTATTATTCTACAATGTAGTAAATAGTAAAAGTAAAGAAATGTTTCCCTTGGCTGTAAACCTTTATGTTAAGCATCCACCATTTTGTTTACAACCGTGTGTGTGTGTGTGTGTGTGTGTGTGTGTGTGTGTGTGTTAGCAATACACTCTAAGGCTATGGACTGATGAACACACCTCCATGTCTGTGAGTGTGGCACTAAACCCGGTACCGATTTTACACTTACCTGAGTCTTGCTTCTTTTTTGTAGTGCTGCCACATTCCATCAGCATGGCGGGAAGTATTCTCCTCACCAAAGAGCTCAACACTGGAAATCGACACAATGTTGCAATTGCAACATCAACTACGCAATTACCTAACTAACTACACTAACTACCTTTTTTTTATGTAGCGGTTGTTATTGCTGTAGCCTATACATTTTCATTTTTTCACAGCAGTCACTAATCCTGATGTGTCCCAGAAACATTGATTTTGTTGTACATTTCTATTTACTTACATTTCATTTGAACATGTTTGTGTTTTTTGAGAAAATTGTTGTTATTATAATGTATCTTTTTATATCTGGACGTGGTCCCATTTGTACAACTCAGAGCAGTTTATTGTCTCGTTGTCAAAATGAGGTATAAGCACATTCATACATTTTTTTTTAAATAATACCTCAAATGAATGTCACTTTACTTAAGGTGTCTGTGCGCACTGTGCATATGACATGGTTTTGACGCCTAGGATTTCAATCAATGTAATAATGTGGTTGGTGACATAGAGGTTGGTAAATTAAATAACACCCTGTTATAAAATATTGTATGTAGACTTATGTAGAATGTAATAACACATGACAAAAGTTGTCATGCAGACTATGTAATAGCAGTCGTTAATAACGGTTGATATTAGAGCCTATGACAACAGGACGAACAGTCATCTATAACGCAAATGTTAACTAGTTCTATAACATCATTATGGGGTTACTCATAACTAGTTATAAACAACTTATGACAAGTTTTACAATGTGTCATGTAGCTGTTTTAAAGCAGTTATGAGCGCATGCATAAGGACACCTACAATAAAGTATGACCGATTGTCCTTGTATGTCTGGAGCATAAGAAACTCATTTCATGTGAAGTTAATCTGTTTATCAGCATTAGCTTTGTGTTTGCCGTTGTGATTAATGAGCCTGTATTCAAATGCAGCCCTTTCTTGCTCATTTCAAGACTGACCTCAAGTAGTCGGAATTCAGTTGACTTAAGGAAGGCGAAGGTGCTTGCAGGAGAATAACATCACAGTCTGAGAGAACACACACACACAGTCATGCACATACACACACTTTGTGACAACCTGTAATTAATGGATCACTGTTTTGGCAGGAAACTGGTGAGACAGAAAACTGAGAGACAACAAGGAATGGTAAACAAATTAGAAAGGGAGAGAGAGATTTAGGGGGGAGACAGACAAAAAGATAAAAACCGAGAGAAAGTGAGGACAAGGTTGAGATAAAATGTAATACCATACTCAATTCTCTCTCCTTCCCACCTTGTTCCCTATCAAATTATATTGTCTGTGGGATAACAGCAGGATGTAGATACAGGCATTGACAAAAACATTAAGACTACTCAATACTCTGCCACTCTATTCAGCAGCAGACAAATTATTTGTCAATAGTGGCATTTAGCCAGTTTAACATTCAGAATAATTTGTTTTTTTGTTGGTTTGGAATTAAAAAACTAGCTGGGGGTTTGAGTTTCAGTGTGCGTCCCAAATGGCACCCTATTCCCTATTCCCTTCACATTAAATCAGAGTCCTATGATCAGAATCCATTTGGGATGCACCCTGAGAGTGTCTCGGTGAGTTTGAGCTGTTTCCCCTGTTGGACATTCTCTGTGAGTAGCTCCTGTTCAGCATTCAGTGATCTGGAAAAGTTGTGTCCAGCAGCACTACAGCCCTCAGATTTAGATCACACACACAAAGGCATGCATGCACACACACACACACACACACACACAAATCTAAAGGCTCTGTTTTTAATCGCTTAAATGTCTGTGTTTACCGACAAACATACATAGATATGGGCCAGCATCCCTGTGGAACGCTTTGTACATCTTGTAGAGTCCCTACCCCGACATTGAGGCTGTTCTGAGGGCAAAAGTGGCAGACAAGTGGCAGTGTGTACTACTGCATGCGTCTTGCTAGAAAGGAGGAGAGACCAGCTCTCAGACTCTCCAGGAAAAGATTGTTGCCCTCATCCATGAGATGCTTGCCATCCCCACGGTGCTGCCTAGGGACACAGTGCTTTCTGGCAGTGCGGCAGATTGTGGGAATGCACCTGTCACGGAGAAATGCAAGCTGGCCCATGTGGAAATGACAAACGACTTATTACAATTCAAATGCACGCAGTAGACATGGTACTTCGCACACTATCAATACCTAAAATGTATGTTATTTTCCAAATCTGTGAGTTGTCCCACCTGTTTTCTCATTTATACTGCCATTTTAAAAATGAGGGCATGTGTGCTCTTTTACTGGAGTTGGAAAGTTGTGTACAGCATTACTTAGGACATTTGTAGCTGAAGTTTTGTATTCAAGGGTTTAGAGCTATCAGGACTCAGGATAAGACCCCGATGCAGACAGTTCAAATATTTACAAAACAGGGGGGCAGGCAAACAACAGTGCAAGGGCAGGCAGAGGTCAGTAATCCAGGGCAGTGTCAGTAAGGTACAGAACGGCAGGCAGGGTCAGGGCAGGCAGAGGTCAGTAATCCAGGGCAGTGTCAGTAAGGCACAGAACGGCAGGCAGGGTCAGGGCAGGCAGAGGTCAGTAATCCAGGGCAGTGTCAGTAAGGTACAGAACGGCAGGCAGGGTCAGGGCAGGCAGAGGTCAGTAAGGTACAGAACGGCAGGCAGGGTCAGGGCAGGCAGAGGTCAGTAATACAGGGCAGTGTCAGTAAGGTACAGAACGGCAGGCAGGGTCAGGGCAGGCAGAGGTCAGTAATCCAGGGCAGTGTCAGTAAGGCACAGAACGGCAGGCAGGGTCAGGGCAGGCAGAGGTCAGTAATACAGGGCAGTGTCAGTAAGTTACAGAACGGCAGGCAGGGTCAGTGTAGGCAGAAAGGTCAAAATCGGGAGGATTAGAAGACAGCAACTATAGAAACTCAAACACGCTGGTAGTACTTGATGGGACTGGACGAACAGAAAACAGAAAACACAGGTATAAATACACAGGAGATAATTGGGACAAATGGGAGACACCTGGTGGGGGGTGGAGACAAGCACAAGACAGGTGAAACAGATCAGGGTGTGACAAGAGCATCTATACAATTTTGTAAATATGTCATAATTTCTCTTACGAGTTTTGTACTTGTCTCATGACTTTTTGCAGGTGTTTCTCAGCAGTTTTTCATTTGTTACAGTGTTTGAATCAGGAGTTATCAAAATTGCTCTTGACGATTCACAGTGTTATGCAGGCTTTTTTGTTCAAGCCCAGTGCTACCACACCTGATTCTCCTACTCAGCTGTTCATCAAGACCTCAGCTGTTCCTCGAGACCATGAATAGTAGAATCGGGTGTGGTAGAACTGGACTTGAACAAAAAAGCCTGCATAAACCTGTAGCTTGTCAAGAGCAATTGTGGCCATCCCTAAATTGTGTTTACAGTTGATGAATATAAATTTGGTTGTAAATTTGATATTTAATAATAACTCACCTTTTTTTAAAGTAATGTAGTACTAGGCCTTTCTTCAGTAAACGTTAAGCTACATTTTCATGTACACTGAACAAAAATATAAATGTTTCATGATCTGAAATAAAATATACACAGGCGATAATGGGGACAATTAGGAGACACCTGGTAGGGGGTGGTAACAAGCACAAGACAGGTGAAACAGATCAGGGTGTGACAGTTACATACCTGGTTGACCGGGTTGCCAGCATCGGAACTCAACGATGAGGGCTGGGTCCAGGATGATCCTAGCGGGGATCCAGCACCTCTCCTCTGGGCCATAACCCTCCCAGTCAACCATGTACTGGAATCCACTGCCTCGAGGTCGAACACTCAGGAGGTGCCTCACCGTGTATGCAGGATGGCTGTTGATGAGATGGAGAGAGGGGTGGGACAGGGGTTTAATTCTAGATACATGGAAAGTGGGATGTATACAGAGAGTGTGGGGAAACAGAAGGCGAACAGCAGAGGGGCTCGAACGACGAGATACCAGTGGCCGAGCAGGGAAGGGTGTTGCAGGCATATTCCATCCACACGAGTTGCTGGCTCCAGGTGGTGGGGTTGGCGGAGATGAGGCAATGAAGAGTCGTCTCCAGGTCCTGATTGGCTCGCTCCGACTGGCAGTGAGGGTGAAAACCAGAGGACAGGCTGGCCAATGCCCCAATGAGGGTGCAGAACGCCATCAAGAACCAGGACGAGAGCTGAGGACGGAGACCATGTTCACCGGAAGTCCATGAATCTGGAAGTCAAGAGGTGTGAATACTTTCTGAAGGCACTGCATCTCTGATTTGATGTTTTCTTTACACAATACAGTATCTGTCGTAGCGGGAGTAAAACCATGAAGGGTGCTTATTGTATAATGTCCCTGTTTGAAGGACAGTGTTGTTTGGAGTATTTCACAGCTAGTTATGGGTGTTCCATCTCTCTCTCCTTTTGTTTCTGTCTTTCGCAATCTCCCTCTATACCCATGAAAAGTCAACAAAAACACAGACTTGCTCTATAAAAGAGAGAGAGTGTGGTGTCTGTGTGTGCATGGGTGTGTCACTTGGGAGAATAGAGCAGAGCACCATAATAAATAGCAGCATTAAAGGAACAACGTCAACACCTTTCTCACGCTCACCCTCTCTCCCCATCCATCTCTCTCTCGCTCCCCTCCCTCTCTTATTTCTCTCCCCCATACCTATACATTCCTCTCCATTTCACCCTCCCCCCATCGGTTTTATGGTGGCAATGCCAGAGGGCACTGGATATTGATTGTGTTCTGAGGACTGATGGGCAAAGACTAAGCAGAGAGGGAGAGAGCGGGTGGAAGGGAAGAGGGAATGAATGAGGGGAATACTTCAATGTGGGGCCAGCATCTTCTTGGTGCAATGGATAGCTGCCGTCTTTTTTGTACATAATATTTGAGCCATCATTTTCTATGACCAAAAGCAGCTTCTGGACATCAGAACAGCAATCACTAACCTTGATTTGGAGGAAGATTTTTACTTCAACGAGTTGGCAGCTGTGGACACACTGCTTATTCCGTACCAGGCCCTAATCCCCGGGAATCGAAAGAGAAAGAGACAGAGCAAGAGAGGTAAACAAATGGGCTCCCTGACGAGACTATGTCGGGGAATAAACAAACCCCCTTTACCTTCTTTTCTATCAGCGAACATACAATAACTAGAGAAGAAACTGGACAAGCTCCGTTCGAGACTATCCTATCAACGGGACCTGAAGAACTGTAATATCGCTATGTTTCTTGGCGTCGTGACTGAACATGGACATGGATAATGTACTTATCTAGCTGGTTTTTCTATGCATCGTCAAGACCCGAACGGCAGCTTCGAGTAAGGTTAAGGGGGAGGTGTGTGTCTCTTTGTTAACATCAGCCGGTACACTATCTCTAACGATAATGAAGTCTTGAGTATTTTGCTCACCTGAGTTAGAATACCACATGATAAGCTGCAGACCATACTATTGCAATACCAAGAGAGTTTTCATCTACCTTTTTTGTAACTGTCTATTTACCATCAAGAACCGATGCTGGCACCAAGACTGCACTCACCAAGCTGTGTAGGTCCATAAGCAAACAAGAAATGCAAATCTAGAAGCGGTGCTCCTAGTGGCCAGTGACTTTAATGCAGAGAAACTGAAATCTGTCTTACCTAGTTTTTACCAGCATGTCACCTGTGTACCTAGAGGCGACAAAACTGTACATCACCTGTACTCCACACACAGAAACGCATACAAAGCTCTCCTTCGCCCACCATTTGGTAAATCTGATCATGACTCCATCCTTCTGATTCCTGCTTACAAGCAAAAACTCAAACAGGACGTATTAGTGACGCGCTCAATACGAAATGGTCTGGTGAAACAGGTGCAAAGCTGAATCCTGGAATATGTTACAGGATTCAGCTTTGCACCTGTTTCACCAGACCATTTCGTATTGAGCGCGTCACTAATACGTCCTGTTTGAGTATAAGTTCCAGGATTCATCAAATAACATTGAGGAGTTTACCACATCAGTCACCGGCTTCAATAATAAGTGCATTGATGACGTCGTCCCCACAGTGACCGTACATATACATCCCAACCAGAAGCCATGGAGGCAACATCCACAATGAGCTAAAGGCTAGAACTGTCGCTTTCAAGGAGTGGGACACTAATCCAGACACTTACAAGAAGTCACACTAAGACCTCCGACGAGCCATTAAACAGTCAAAACGTCAACACAGGACTGAGATTGAATCTAACTACGCCAGCTCTGATGCTCATTGGATGTTGCAGGGCATGCAAACTATCACGGATTACAAAGGGAAACCCAGTTCCTTCTATGCTCGCTTCGAGTCAAGCAACACTGTACCATGCATGAGAGCACCAGCTGTTCCAGACAACTGTGATCTCGCTCTCTTTGCTCTTTTCATCTTTCCCTCGATCCTGACTAGTTTCTCAGTCCCTGCCCCTGAAAAACATCCCCACAGCATGATGCTGCCACCACCATGCTTCGCCATAGAGATGGTGACAGGTTTCCTCCAGACTTCACGCTTGGCATTCAGGTCAAAGAGTGCTTGGTTTCATCAGACCAGAGAATCTTGTTTCTCATGGTCTGAGAGACGTTTATGTGCCTTTTGGCAAACTCCAAGCTGGCTGTCATGTGCCTTTTACTGAGGAGTGCCTTCTGTCTGGCCACTCTACCATAAAGGCCTGATTGATGGAGTGCTACAGAGATCGTTGTCCTTCTGGAAGCTTCTCCCATCTCCACAGAGGAACTCTGTGAGTGATCATCGGGTTCTTGCTCACCTCCCTGACCAAGGCCCTTCTCCCCCGATTGCTAAGTTTGGCCAGGCGGACAGTCTTGGTGGCTCCAACTTCTTCCATTTAAGAATGATGGATGCCCCTGTCTCAGAGCTCTAAGGACAATTCCTTCAACCTCATGGCTTGGTTTTTGCTCTGACATGAACTGTCAACAGTGGGACCTTTTATAGACAGGTGTGTGCCTTTCCAAATCATGTCCAATCAATTGAACTTTAATTGAACTTACCACAGGTGGACTCCAAGTGGACTCCAAGTAGTCATAAAATATGACACAATAAGTGCTGATCAAAATTGGCAAGAAATTAACAGATTTCTTTAACCAGGAGCGAGGCCATCAACAGGGTCCAATCTCAGCCCGCGCTCTTCAATATTTACAAAAACGAATTGGCCACCATTCCAGAAAAATCCTGGTGCTTGTCTCCACAATTCAGTGGTTAAATGCCTGCTCTTCATAGATGACCTGTACCTGCTGTCACCCACAGAAAATGGCCTCTAGCAGAGCCTGGACCTGCTAGATTAGTGCTTTTTATTTATTTAATTTACTTGGAAAGTCAGTTAAAGACAAATTCTTATTTACAATGACGGCCTACCCCAGCCAAACCCCGACGATGCTGGGCCTATTGTGTCCCGCCCTATGGGGCTCCCAATCACAGCCGGATATGAAACAGCCTGGATTCGACCAAAGGAACTGGAGTGATGCCTCTTGCACTGAGATGCAGTGCATTAGACCGCTGGGCCACTCGGGAGCCCTACCAGGTCAAAGAGTTCAAGACTGCCAGACATGGGCCCTGACAGTAAACCTCAAAAATACAAAAATAATGATTTTCCAGAGGAGATACAGATCTCAGGGAAGTAGACCAGTAGACAAGTAGACAAGTTCTCAATTGGTACAAATTATACAATTGAAGTCAAAGTTTACATACACTTAGGCTGGAGTCATTAAAACTAGTTTTCAACCACTCCACAAATATCTTGTTAAACTATAGTTTTGGTAAGTCGGTTAGGACATCTACTTTGTGCATGACACAAGTCATTTTTCCAACAATAGTTTACGGACAGATTATCTATAATTCACTGTATCACAATTCCAGTGGGTCAGAAGTTTACATACACTCAGATGACTGTGCCTTTAGCCTCTTTCAGCTAGGGGGCACTATTTTTATGTTTGGAAAAATAACGTTCCCAAATTAAACGGCCTATTTCTCAGGCCCATATGCTAGAATATGCATAGAATTGACAGATAAGGATAGAAAACGCTCTAAAGTTTCCAAAACTGGCAAAATGTTGTCTGTGAGTATAACAGAACTGATATTGCAGGTGAAAACCTGAGGAAAATCAAACCACGAAGTGGCTTCTATTTTGAAAGCTCCATGTTCCATAGCCTGCCTTCGCTCCATTTAAAGGTATATCAACCAGATTCCCTTTCCTATCGCTTCCTCAAGGTGTCAACAGTCTTTAGACATAGTTTCAGGCTTTTATTTTGAAAAATGAGCGAGAAAGATAACATCGCGTAGTGGGTGTTCGCAAGAGTTTTGCTTGCGCAACACAGTGTGGCAGCCATTGACTCTCCCTCTACTACTGAAAAAAAGACAGTGCCGGTTGATATACTATCGATTATATGTTTTAAAAACAACCTGAGGATTGATTATAAAAAAACGTCTGACATGTTTCTGTGGACATTACGGATACTATTTGGAATTTTCGTCTACATTGTCATGACCACTCGAACCTGTGGATTTCTGAACATAACGCGCCAAACAAGTGGAGGTATTTTGGATATAAAAATTATCTTTATGGAACAAAAGGAACATTTATTGTGTAACTGGGAGTCTCGTGAGTGAAAACATCCGAAGATCATCAAAGGCAAGAGATTCATTTGATTGGTTTTCTGATTTTCGTGACCAAGCTACTTTGATGCTAGGTGTTCATAATGTTTTGTCTAGTGTTCTTACACAAACGCTTGGATTGCTTTTGCTGTAAAGCATATTTACAAAATCTGACTCGAAAGGTGGATTAACAAAAAGCTAAGCTGTGTTTTGTTATATTGCACTTGTGATTTCATGAATAGAAATATTTTTTGTAATATTATTTGAATGTGGCGCTCTGCAATTCAGCGGTTGTTGATGACAATTATCCCGCTCACGGGATGGGTTGCGTCAAGAAGTTAAAAAGCTTGGAAAATTCCAGACAATTATGTCATGGCTTTAGAAGCTTCTGATAGGCTAATTGACGTAATTTGAGTAAATTGGAGGTGTACCTGTGGATGTATTTCAAGGCATACCTTCAAACTCAGTGCCTCTTTGCAAAATAAATCAGCCAAGACCTCAGAAAAAAAACTGTAGACCTCCACAAGTCTGGTTCATCCTTGGGAGCAATTTACAAATGCCTGAAGGTACCACTTTCATCTGTACAAACAATAGAACGCAAGTATAAACACCATGGGACCGCGCAGCCGTCATACCGCTCAGGAAGAAGACAGGTTCTGTCTCCTAGAGATTAATGTACTTTGGTGCGAGAAGTGCAAATCAATCCCAGAACAACAGCAAAGGACCTTGTGAAGATGTTGGAGGAAACAGGTACAAAAGTATCTATATCCACAGTAAAAATTAGTCCTATATCAACATAACCTGAAAGGCCTCTCAGCAAGGAAGAAGCCACTGCTCCAAACTGCCATAAAAAAGCCAGACTACGGTCTGCAACTGCACATGGGGACAAAGATCGTACTTTTTGGAGAAATGTCCTCTGGTCTGATGAAACAAAAATAGAACTGTTTGGCCATAATGACCATTGTTATGTTTGGAGGAAAAAGGGGGAGGCTTGCAAGCCGAAGAACAACATCCCAACCATGAAGCACAGAGGTGGCAGCATCATATTGTGAGGGTGCTTTGCTGCAGGAGGGAATGGTGCACTGCACAAAACAGATGGCATCATGCGAAAAGAAAAGTATGTGGATATATTGAAGCAACATCTCAAGACATCAGTCAAGTTAAAGCTTGGTCGCAAATGGGTCTTCCAAATGGACAATGACCCCAAGCATACTTCCAAAGTTGTGGCAAAATGGCTTAAGGACAACAAAGTCAAGGTATTGGAGGGGCCCTCACAAAGCCCTGACCTCCATCCTATAGATCATTTGTGGGCAGAACTGAAAAAGCGTGTGCGAGCAAGGAGGCCTATAAACCTGACTCCGTTACACCATCTCTGTCAGGAGGAATGGGCCAAAATTCACCCAACTTATTGTGGGAAGCTTGTGGAAGGCTACCCGACACGTTTGACCCAAGTTAAACAATTTAAAGGCAATGCTACTAAATACTAATTTAGTGTATGTAAACTTCTGACCCACTGGGAATGTGATGAAAGAAATAAAAGCTGAAATAAATCATTCTCTCTACTATTATTCAGACATTTCACATTCTTAAAATAAAGTGGTGATCCTAACTGACCTAAAACAGGGAATTTTTTACTTGGATTAAATGTCAGGAATTGTGATAAACTGAGTTTAAATGTATTTGGCTAAGGTGTGTGTAAACTTCTCGACTTCAACTGTATATAGAGTACTGCACACATTACAATTACTTAGGTTTAAAAAATAAGCTAAACTGGACACCTAAATGATTCAGTGAATGAACTGGGAGAGAAAGCAAGCAGGGCATTTTAAACCAGTAAAAAACTATTTCAATTTAAAATATCTATTAAAATGTGTGCATAAATAATTGAATGTGTCATTGAACCAATTGCACTTCATGGCAGCAAGGTGTGGGGTCCATTTGCAAAAAGGATTTCACCAAATGGGACAAACACCCCATTAATACCCTGCCAATAAAGCCATTTTAATTGAATTGAATTGAGAAAGAGAAAGAGTTTAGATCTGGTTCAGCCCAAGGGGAATCATCACGCCTCCAGCCAAACTCTTAACCAATCCCTGAGCTCCACCTCCAACCAATTAGGTGTGGAGTTCTCCCACATTTCTGAGCTTACTGAATTCAACCCACTTCTCTGTCTTATTGGATTCACTGAATTCAACCCACTTCTCTGTCTTATTGGATTCACTGACTCACACACAGACACAAACAGTCTCACAAACACACACACACACACAGACAAAGACACATGCACACACACAAACACACATTCACACACACACGACGCACGGACACACATTAACCCCCTCAGAGATTGTGTGATGGAAATTAATTATTGAGTCCAGGGCATTCTACAATCCATATGAGGGGAAATCAAGCCGTTATCTCATATAGTTAATCAATTACATTCCAGGCCAGCTTTCCCTAACTTTCACATCTACAGATGATGGTAGACACTGGATGGTATAGGCCTGTTGTCTAAGTGAATAACGCCCAAAGCTTGGCTCAGCAGGCAGGCCTACAATATTAGATATGAGAAGCTCATATCAAAGTGGAAGCTGCTTCCAAACACGGGAGGAAGGTTGCCAGCTTGTTTTGCCTCTGATAATATACACTGTTCAAAAAAATAAAGGGAACACTAAAATAACACATCCTAGATCTGAATGAATGAAATATTCTTATTAAATACTTTTTTCTTTACATAGTTGAATGTGCTGACAACAAAATCACACAAGAATTATCAATGGAAATCAAATTTATCAACCCATGGAGGTCTGGATTTGGAGTCACACTCAAAATTAAAGTGGAAAACCACACTGCAGGCTGATCCAACTTTGATATAATGTCCTTAAAAACAAGTCAAAATGAGGCTCAGTAGTGTGTGTGGCCTCCACGTGCCTGTATGACCTCCCTACAACGCCTGGGCATGCTCCTGATGAGGTGGCGGATGGTCTCCTGAGGGATCTCCTCCCAGACCTGGACTAAAGCATCCGCCAACTCCTGGACAGTCTGTGGTGCAACGTGGCGTCGGTGGATGGAGCGAGACATGATGTCCCAGATGTGCCCAATTGGATTCAGGTCTGGGGAACGGGCGGGCCAGTCCATAGCATCAATGCCTTCCTCTTGCAGGAAGGAACCCAGGGCCAACCGCACCAGCATATGGTCTCACAAGGGGTCTGAGGATCTCATCTCGGTATCTAATGGCAGTCAGGCTACCTCTGGCGAGCACATGGAGGGCTGTGCGGCCCCTCAAAGAAATGCTACCCCACACCATGACTGACCCACCGCCAAACCGGTCATGCTGGAGGATGTTGCAGGCAGCAGAACGTTCTCCATGGCGTCTCCAGACTGTCACATCTGTCACATGTGCTCAGTGTGAACCTGCTTTCATCTGTGAAGAGCACAGGGCGCCAGTGGCGAATTTGCCAATCTTGGTGTTCTCTGGCAAATGCCAAACGTCCTGCACAGTGTTGGGCTGTAAGCACAACCCCCACCTGTGGACGTCGGGCCCTTATACCACCCTCTTGGAGTCTGTTTCTGACCGTTTGAGGAGACACATGCACATTTGTGGCCTGCTGGAGGTCATTTTGCAGGGCTCTGGCAGTGCTCCTCCTGCTCCTCCTTGTACAAAGGCAAAGGTAGCGGTTCTGCTGCTGGGTTGTTGCCCTCCTACGGCCTCCTCCACGTCTCCTGATGTACTGGCCTGTCTCCTGGTAGCACCTCCATGCTCTGGACACTACACTGACAGACACAGCAAACCTTCTTGCCACAGCTCGCATTGATGTGCCATCCTGGTTGAGCTGCACTCCCTGAGCCACTTGTGGGTTGTAGACTCCGTCTCATGCTACCACTAGAGTGAAAGCACCGCCAGCATTCAAAAGTGACCAAAACATCAGCCAGGAAGCATAGGAACTGGGAAGTGGTCTGTGGGCGCCACCTGCAGAAACACTCCTTTATTGGGGGTGTCTTGCTAATTGCCTAAAATTTCCACCTGTTGTCTATTCCATTTGCACAACAGCATGTGAAATGTATTGTCAATCAGTGTTGCTTCCTAAGTGGACAGTTTGATTTCACAGAAGTGTGATTGACTTGGAGTTACATTGTGTTGTTTAAGTGTTCCCTTGATTTTTTTGAGCAGTGTATAATTGCTTATACAGGAATGTACAGACCCAACAATATACAGTACAGTCGTGGCCAAAAGTTTTGAGAATGACACAAATATGCATTTTCACAAAGTCTGCTGCCTCAGTTTGTATGATGGCAATTTGCATATACTCCAGAATGTTATGAAGAGTGATCAGATGAATTGCAATTCATTTCAAAGTCCCTCTTTGCCATGCAAATGAACTGAATCCCAAAGAAACATTTCCACTGCATTTCAGCCCTGCCACAAAAGGAACAGCTGACATCTTGTCAGTGATTCTCTCGTTAACACAGGTGTGAGTGTTGATGAGGACAAGGCTGGAGATCACTCTGTCATGCTGATTGAGTTCGAATAACAGACTGGAAGCTTCAAATGGAGGGTGGTGTTGTCATTCTTCCTCCTCTGTCAACAATGGTTACCTGCAAGGAAACGCGTGCCGTCATCATTGCTTGGCACAAAAAGGGCTTCACAGGCAACGATATTGCTGCAAGTAAGATTGCACCTAAATCAACCATTTATCGGATCATCAAGACCTTCAAGGAGAGCGGTTCAATACAGAGCTTGCTCAGGAATGGCAGCAGGCAGGTGTGAGTGCATCTGCACGCACAGTAAGGCGAAGGGCAGCAAAGAAGCCACTTCTCTTCAGGAAAAACCTCAGGGACAGACTGATATTCTGCAAAAGGTACAGGGATTGGACTGCTGAGGACTGGGGTAAAGTAATTTTCTCTGATGAATCCCCTTTCCGATTGTTTGGGGCATCCGGAAAAAAAGCTTGTCTGGAGAAGACAAGGTGAGCGCTACCATCAGTCCTGTGTCATGCCAACAGTAAAGCATGGCCAGGAAACTCCCCAGACCTTAATCCCATTGAGAATTTGTTGTAAATCCTCAAGAGGACGGTGGACAAACAAAAACCCACAAATTCTGACAAACTCCAAGCATTGATTATGCAAGAATGGGCTGCCATCAGTCAGGATGTGGCCCAGAAGTTAATTGACAACATGCCAGGGCGGATTGCAGAGGTCTTGAAAAAGAAGGGTCAACACTGCAAATATTGACTCTTTGCATCAACTTTATATAAATGTCAATAAAAGCCTTTGACACATATGAAATGCTTGTAATTATACTTCGGTATTCCATAGTAACATCTGACAAAAATATCTGAAGATACTGAGGCAGCAGACTTTGTGAAAATTAATATTTGTGTCATTCTCAAAACTTTTGGCCATGACTGTATATACAGTTGAATTCGAAAGTTTACATACACCTTAGCCAAATACATTTCAACTTAGTTTTTCAGAAATTCTGACATTTAATCCAAGTAAGAAATTCCCTGTTTTAGGTCAGTTAGGATCACCACTTTATTTTAAGAATGTGAGATGTCAGAATAATAGTAGAGAGAATGGTTTATTTCAGCTTTTTCTGTGAGTATAACATAACTTTTTTTATGTGAGTGGTTTTCCATTAAAAGCCTATTGACTATATAAGGGTTTTGGGCCCAGATTGCAGTTCCTATGGATTCCACTAGATGTCAACAGTCTTTAGACATGGTTTCAGGCTTGTTTTCTGAAAAACGACGAAGAATAAGACCTTTTGGTAAGTGGTCTATGGAATCATGCAGTACTGGTTTGCGCGTGTGACTGTGTGCGCGCTCTTTGTTCTTTTTCCTTTCTATTGAATACGCTATTGTCCGGTTGAAATAGTTTTGATTATTTAGATAATTGACAACCTGAGGATTAATTATAAACATCGTTTGGCATGTTTTTACAAACTTTACCGGTACTATTAGGATGTATTCGTCTGCATGTTTTGACCGCCTTTGAGCCAGTGGATTACTGAACAAAACACTCCAACAAAACAAAGTTTTTGGGATATAAAGAGGGACTTTATCGTACAAAACGACCATTTATTGTGTAGCTGGGACCCTTTGGATGGCCAAAAGAGGAAGATCTTCAAAGGTAAGTGATTTATTTTATCGTTATTTCTGACTTTCGTGACGCCTCTGCTTTGGTTGGAAAATGTTTGTATGCTTTTGTATGTGCGGCGCTGTCCTCTGATAATCACATGGTATGCTTTCACCGTAAAACCCTTTTTGAAATCTGACAAAGCGACTGGATTAACTTCTTCGGGCTAGGGGGCAGTATTCGGAAGTTTGGATGAATGATGTACCCAAAGTAAATTGCCTGTTACTCAGGCCCAGAAGCTAGGATATTCATATAATTGGCAGTATTGGATAGATAGATAAACACTCTATAGTTTCCAAAACTGTTAAAATAATCTCTGTGAGTATAACAGAACTGATATGGCAGGCGTAAACCCGAGGTCAATCCATCCAGATTTAATTTTTTTTAGCTCACCTCTGATTACAATGGCTGGGAATAGGAATATAGTCCTCCCAGATTGCAGTTCCTAAGGCTTCCACTAGATGTCAACAGCCTTTAGAAAGAGTTTCAGGCTTGTTTTTTGAAAAATTAGCTAGAATTTGGTAATTTACGGGAGGGAAACCGGTGGATTACTTAGTCTAGCGCGCCAATGGGGATATAAAGGAGGACTTTATCGAACAAAACCATTTGTTATGTAGCTGGGACCCTTGTGGATTTGTGGAGTGGTTGAAAAACTAGTTTTAATGACTCCAACCTAAATGTATGTAAACTTCCGACTTCAATTGTATATCCATATATAAAGCCATATATGGTGACAAACAGATTTTTAAGCAGGGAACTTGTGGTTAGCTAATAATGAATGTGTAATGTAATGTATAATGTCTAACAACAAATGTATCAAATGTATCATGCAAAGGTCACACACACACTCGCAAAAGGTCAAAAGAGCCAAAGTCAGGAGGAGATGCAGACACACGTCACACAGCCAAACACTCACGGCTTCTGCAGAAATGTTTAAACCTGCTCCCGGAAACCTTCTGTTCCTCTCTGTGAGGTCATACAGTATGAAGGGAACAGACATGGCAGACCTGGAGGAAGGGTAATGTAACATGGCAGCTCTCTTCTATCTGATTTATCTTTCTTTAATAGGATGTGAATATTTTATGTCTGTGAAGGAGTCATCTTGATCTGAGATTGTGTGTGTGTGTGTGTGTGTGTGTGTGGGTGTGTGGGTGTGTGTGTGTGGTGGGATCAGTTCCATTAGTCATTAGTGCTTGACCAGAGAACTAATGGGGCAGTCTCTGCCAGAAAACAGAATATTTGCTGACTATTTCACCAATCAGTCCTTGATTGTTATTGCAGTTAATTGAACATTTTCTGAGAAATTAAACTTTAAAGGGTCCTATGCAATGGTGCTTTCCTATATTTTAAGTCAGAAAAACATAGCATTTTTGCTTGTTACAGACAGTACGTATTGGTTTAAATTGCTTCAAATTGCAGAGCTTGTGGTTGAAAATGAACTAGTCATCTACTTCCCTACTGAGTGCTAAGAAGTCTCTCTCTCCCTCACCCGTGTTATTTCATCATCTCTCCTTCCCTTCTACCTTTCCCCCTCTTCACCCTCTCCCTCTCTTCCTTCACGATTGGCCTCTCTCTTCCTCTTGCCTCCCTCCCTCTATCCATCTCTCCTTCTCACGCTCTCTCACTTTCTATCAGGCAGTTTCCAGCTGAACTGGGGCTTGGCAGTGCGAGCTATATCAGTCTATATATAGTCCCGGCAGAGAAGGAGAAGAGAGTGTGAGGAGAGGAGAGAAGGGGAGAGTGTGAGGAGAGAAGAGGAGAATGTGAGGAGCGGAGAGTGTGAGGAGAGGAGCGTGTGAGGAGAGGAGAGAAGGGGAGAGTGTGAGGTGAGGAGAGAAGAGGAGAGTGTGAGGAGAGGAGAGGAGAGAAGAGGAGAATGTGAGGAGCGTGGAGTGTGAGGAGAGAAGAGGAGAGTGAGGAGAGGAGAGGAGAGTATGATGAGAGGAGAGGAGAGGAGAATGTGAGGGGAGGCAGTGTCAGTCTATGAGCCAATTTAAAAACAGCAGCAGACAGCAAATACAGGACGGCGGTCGGTGCCGTTTAAGATGAGGGAGGACGATTTTTTGTTTCATTACAGCATATTAGATGACTGTCATTCATATTCCATTCACCCAGTTCAATGCAACTGTAGCGAGGTGCGTACTGGCGGCAGAGAAGTCAGGCGCAGGAGAGCAAAAACGGATTAACAACGGTGTCGTTTAATCAACATAAACCATCGTCAACAGAACAATACATGACATGGGTCAAACAAAACCCGGTAATCACCAGCACCAGTAGTGCACAAGCACTACAAGAAACAATGACGGACAAGGACATGGGGGGGAACAGAGGGTTAAATACACAACATGTAATTGATGGAATAAGAACCAGACAAGACAAAACCAATGGAAAATGAAAAGTGGATCGGCGATGGATAGAAGGTCGGGGACGTCGAACGTCGAACGCCGCCCGAAGAAGGAGCGGGACCAACTACGGCGGAAGTCGTGACAGCAACAGTAATAGGTTTAGGCTACTACATGATAATCACATTTTCCCTATATTTATCATGAGGTTGCTACAACCTCGCCTATGAGACTGAAAGTTGAGAGAAACATTTTGAGGTGACAGACAGGGACACATGGACAGACACATTCAATATCACCTTGCACACTCTTAAAAAGTTAAAATCATTAGTCCAACAGTTGCAAACAAGAGTTTCTACTAGACAAATTCAGGTGTGTTTATCCCTGTTCCGTATCCCTGTTTTTCAACAGAATCCGCAGAATGAATACACCCCTGATCGCACATAAACACAGTTAACTTTCATAACAGCCACGTTGTATTCCTTCTCGTATCTATGCGCTCTCCTCCTCTCACCTTTTCCCTTCACTTGTGTACTTCAAGGCACAACACATCAGCTATATGTGACCAGGTAAAAAAAAACATAAGCGATGCACACAGCCTACATAATTGTCACCGTATTAGCTAAAGTAGTGTCATAGTCAACATAGCTAATAGAACTAACAAGTTAGTTAACCTGCTACAATCAGGCAGTAACGTTACAGTGTACAGCCAGTAAGCAGTTTAGCACTTACACCAGTGGGCCCCGGTGGCAATAAATTAGTTAAATCAAAAGCTTACCTTGACTTCGAAGAGTTCCAGCGTTATGTTGGAAAGTCATAGGCAGCTAGCTAACATAGCATCCCTCTGTTTGAGCAGGGTGTTTGAGTAGGCTAAACTAGCTAGCTGCATTTGCTAGCTAAGTAAGTGAAACTGAAAAAAAATGACAAATTATCTCTCTCTCTTTCTCTCTCTCTTGCTTCTCCTTCATTTTGGAATATTTAATTTGTTCAAAAATGTTCAACTATTGTCTTTCTCTCTCTTTGAGTCAACTACTCACCACATTTTAAGCACTGAAGTGCTAGCTAGCTGTAGCTTATGCTTTCACTACTAGTTTCATTATCTGATCATTTGATTGGGTGGACAACATGTCAGTTCATGCTGCAAGAGCTCTGATAGGTTGGAGGACGTATTCCAGAAGTTGTCAAAATTACAGTGTAAGTCTATGGAAGGGGGTGAGAACCATGAGCCTCCTAGGTTTAGTATTGAAGTCAATGTAGCCAGAGAAGGATGGACGCTGACTGTCCTCTGGCTCCACCATGGTGCTACCCTACAGAGTGCTGTTGGGGCTACGGTAGTCCTTTATTGCCATACAGTGTGTTTTAATCAATTATTTGGTGACGTGAATATCTTTAGTATAGTTTTATCTAAAAAGGATAGCTTTTTAAATGTTTTACTATTTTTATTTTTATGAAATTCACTGAGGAGGATCATCCTCCCCTTCCTCCTCTGAGGAACCTCCACTGATAGGCAACAAACGGAAGAGTGGACTGAAACAGGGAGAGACTATCTAGACTTGTCCAACAAGAAACGTTCCCTTTCCCTTCCCATTCCAAAATGTTTTAAAGCGCTTTCCATTTCGGCCTTAACGATCATGACCCTAATGTTCTCCTGTCCAGTTCCTTTTTAGTGCAGATGGAGGAAAGAAGACAAAGAAAGGAAGGCACTTCAGACTACTGACTAGTAGTCAAACACTCTTGCTAAGGAGACTTCACTCCCAGGGAAAATCTCAATTGAAGGTCCCGTCCCTCTGACCTTCTCCTGCAATGGGTTTTGAGAAGGAGACAAGGAAAGAGGAGAGAGTATGCGAGGTGTATACAATTGAGATCTTCCCCCAGACTAGGACACAGCTAGACACTTATCCTTCTCAAGGTCTTCTCTTGTGAGACTAATGAGAGAGGTATCTAAAGACAGGAGATGGGCTGCATACATTTATTTCAGCTAAGAAGGAAAAATACACTAGCTTCGTTAGTGTATATATTCTTCACCGTGGCTGTTCTTTCTGATGAGTCACAACGCCTGGTGGGTTCTAATAAGCTGTCACTACTTCTGCGTTTAGGCAAACACGCACACGCATGAACACACACACACTCTAAGTAGATGTATTACGATAAGGGCAGATGATGCTCTTCAAGGTAATAATTAATGAAATACTGTAGAGGAATCAGACAGGGTGGTGAGTTTGTTTATCATCTACACACTCACTGGCTATACATCAGCAGATCTAGTCAATTTAAAAAAGTTTAGTTTATCTTCTAAACAGAAGGAAAGGATAATGATCAGGTTTCTGTTTAAATATAGGCATGGACTGTGTGTGTGTGTGTGTGTGTGTGTGTGTGTGTGTGTGTGTGTGTGTGTGTGTGTGTGTGTGTGTGTGTGTGTGTGTGTGTGTGTGTGTGTGTGTGTGTGTGTGTATGTGTGTGTGTGTGTGTGTGTGTGTGTGTGTGCGTGCATGTGAGCAGTTACCTTCCAGGTGCGCATGCACACACATCTCCTCTGAGTTTCTATCAAACCTGAGTCAGAATTCCACATCGACATAGGGGGGGGTTTAAGTGACAATATCAAGGGGTATTGGGTAATGGAACGCAAAATTACGAAAAGGGAAGGAAGAGGAGACAAGAAGGAGATCTGTCTCTATTGTGAATATTCTCTATGATCAAAGGAGGCCCTGGTTACAGCTATGACTGTTCACTGGTAGGAGGGGAGAACAGATGTGATTTCAGAAGAGAAAATGATAAATCGCTTCGGAGGGTTTAGGTTCACAAAGCGAGAGAGAGAGAGAGAGAAGAGATTTGAAAAGGTGAGAGAAGAGAGCAGATCTGTAGGTACATTCTAGGGCTGAGTAATGCAGAGAGGTTGTTTTGACAGGAGATGGGGAAGACACACTCAGACATGGCAAAATCCTGTCCTTTGATCTCTGCTAAGGCCTCACAAGGCAGTCTGCTATTAGCTAACAACCTCAGGTGCAGCACACACACACAATGACCTGAACTAACATCACCTCATCCTCATCTGTAAGGAATATACTGCCCACCTGTGGTTGTTCAATATACCACAGGTCAGAGGAGAAAGAGAGAGTTTTGAGTTTTTATAAGACCTTTATTTAGTACTTACTTATTAACATAAATAATGGCACACTGTGCCTTTTAAGAAATTAAACAACAAATGTGTCAGTCTTAAATAAAAATAAATTCAATAAAATAATATTTTATTTTATGTTTCCTACTCAGAAAAATTGACATCTTAGCTTGCCTCAAAATAAAATTGAACAGTTGACATTTTCTTTTCTGTTGCTTACTATATTGAAACCCCAAAATAAAAACAGTGTTATTGAAAATCTCCACTACAGCTGTAAACATAAACTCCAGCATTTCAAAGAGAGGCTTTATCCTCTCACCCTCCATAAAACAGCGAAAATTGTTTCTTTTATGTTGCAAAAAGGACATCCATCTCCATCATCTGAGTTAATAACAGATACAAAAGCATAACTGCAATACTGCCATGCAAACCCTCCATTGCATGTCACCAGTGCCATTTTGTAACAGTGGCTTGTAACAGTGGCTATGCTCTCCATGTCACCAATACCCAGTTTTACCCTCCAAGGAGTGTATTTTCTAGTCTTCAATTTATCTTTATTCAAAACCTTGACACACCCAGCCATGGCCATTAACTGCTCTAGGGTGATGATTTTGCCCTTCACCAGAATCTTGGAGACATGTGGAACAGCTCTAGTTGTACAATACAATCTTGCCCCATAATACACCAGAGGTTCCTCCAGCATCCAATGCACTGACTCCACTGGAGTGCGTCTGGACACTTTCATTATGCTCCAAACCCTAAGAAGGCCTCTGTAAAACGGATGTACTCCCTAAGATGTACAATACCTTGTACCCCCCCCCCCCTCCTCCTCCTCTTTTGACAAATACAAAACACTTTGTGGAACCCAATGATATTTATCCCAAAATAAATCTATATAAGTCCCATTCCACTCATCCAAACCCAACTCTTCCAACCCTTTCAAATCCAGTAATAACGCCTTTCTTTCTGACTCTGGGATATTGGGTGTAATCCCAAGTCTTGGAAATGGGACATTTTCATCTTGTACCTTCTTCTTGTGATTAATAAGCATAATCCACTCTTCTACTGACAGAGCCTTCCTGCAGCTTCCCAGCAGTTGTCCAACAATCTTTTCTGACCTCACCCACAAATGTTCAGCCACCCATCTTCCATCCATTAAGGTGGGCCCAGCCATGGCCATTAACTGCTCTAGGGTGATGATTTTGCCCTTCACCAGAATCTTGGAGACATGTGGAACAGCTCTAGTTGTACAATACAATCTTGCCCCATAATACACCAGAGGTTCCTCCAGCATCCAATGCACTGACTCCACTGGAGTGCGTCTGGACACTTTCATTATGCTCCAAACCCTAAGAAGGCCTCTGTAAAACGGATGTACTCCCTAAGATGTACAATACCTTGTACCCCCCCCCCCCCCCCTCCTCCTCCTCTTTTGACAAATACAAAACACTTTGTGGAACCCAATGATATTTATCCCAAAATAAATCTATAATAATCCCCTGTATCAAGGCCAGAAGGTGGCTCTAAACATGACAACCAATGCCACAGTGCAGAGGTAACCACATTGTTAACAATAATAGTATGCCCCTGTATGACATGTGAGATAACAACCAACGCCATCTCCTCATCCTCCCTTCCACCATTTCAAGCACCTCATTACAATTTTTTATCCCCTAGGTACACGCCAAGATACTTAAAACCTCCCTTACACCATTCTAGCCACCCTGACAAAGCCATGATCCCTCCAGACCATTTTCCAATCTGTAAAGCACAACTTTTTTCCCAATTTACCTTTGCAGAGGATATTCTCCTAAACCGATCAACCATGAGACTCAAACTATCGACCTCTGTTTGATTTTTCAAAAAAAATAACTATGTCATCATCGTATATATCATATATCATCATCATATATCGAGGGGGAGACGAATAGGAGGAATATCCTTTGAAAGGTGCCCCCCTTCAATGTGACTTCTAATGCTATTTAGTAGTGGCTCTATAGCGATGGCATATAACATTCCTGACAAAGAAGACCCCTGCCTAATACCTCTACACACTTACAAACGTTCTTAACTTTCTGTACACTTTCAATGTTACCATATATCACACTGATCATGAAAATAAAACCAGAGCTGAAACAAAACGCCTCAAAAGTGTGCCATAAGTATTGATGTTCAAAATGCTTAGTGGCTCCCGAGTGTCTCCCGAGTGGCACGGTGGTCTAAGGCACTACATCTCACTGTAAGATGCATCACTATAGTGCCTGGTTTGAATCCAGGCTGTATCACATCCGGCTGTGATTGGGTGTCCCATAGGGTGGCACACAATTGTCCCAGAGTTGTCTAGGTTTGGCTGGAGTAGGCCATCATTGTAAATAAGAATTTGCTCTTAATGTTTGTTCGGAGTAGGCGGTCATTGTAAATAAGAATTTGTTCATAACTGGCTTGCCAAGTTAAATTAAATTAAATCAAATGTATTTTCCTGATCAATTGAAATTAGACCAGCATTCAACCCAATAGCCCTAGAGAAGTCCAAAAAAATCCAGAATCAGGGAAATGTTATCCCCTATCAGCCTGCAGGGAACACAGTAGGACTGGTTCGTATGTATGATTTGCCCCATCACCTCCCTAAGCCTGTTGGACAAAGCCTTGGACAGGATCTTATAATCAGGCACATTAAAGCCACCGGCCTCCAGTTCTTCACCTCCCTAGGGTCACCCTTTTATGGCAGTAGGGTGAGGACAGCCATCCTGCAGCTTATCGGTAGTAACCCTCCGGTCAAACTATCGTTAACTACTGCTACCCAATCCTCTCCCAACATGGACCTTTAAAAAGGCAACGGAAAGCCCATAAATGTCTGGTGCCTTTCCATTTTCCATGCAGTGTATAGCTCCTGCAAAGACAATGGTTGCTGTAGCTCAACCTGAGTTTCTGCAGCCACCTGTGGGAGCCCATCAAGGAATGCTGTGTCACTGTTTTATCCTCTTTGTACTCACACTTGTAGAGGTCAGCATGGAACTCTACTGCTCTCTTTCTAATTTCACTCGGCTAGTGATCTCTTGTCCAACAGCTGATTTGAGGCAATGAATAATTATTCTTTGTCCATTCTTTTTCTCTAAACCAAAGAAAAATTTGGATGAGGCATCCATTTCAGAGATTCCCTGAAAATGTATTCTCACCAATGCCCCCTGTGCTCTGATACCCAGCAGGTCTGCCAATGCAGATTTTTTTTCTCTTGGGGGCCTGAGTTAGGCCTCGATCACCTGTGGTCTCAACCAACGCCAGGAGTTCCACTATTTCAGACTCTAGGGCGTTCATTGATCTGGTGATATCTCTGGTGACATTCATTGTGTACTGATTACAGAATTGTTGAATCGGGATTTTCCCTGTATCCCACCACTGTTGAAGGGATACAAAACCGGCCTTTTGAGACCTTCACCTCTCCGTCCCCCCAAAAAAACATTTCCTGAAGTGAGCATCACTCAATAAAGTTATATTAAAATATGTGCTTTTTGGTTTTACAACGTAAATGAACACCACCTCTGTTATTAAACAATGATCAGAAAATCCCACTGGGGTTATAACACTTGATTTACAGACCTGAGATTGATGCTCAAAACAATAAAACCTATCTAACCTGGCCAGAGAGATGGTGTTCTCTCTCAAATGGGCCCATGTGTACTGTCACGTGCCTCCATGTTGGCTCCGCCAAATATCACACAGTTCTTGTTACAATAAGACATTGAGGCTATATGAGGTTCTTTGTGGTTTCTATCTAAATCACTGACTGTGCAGTTAAAATCCAGAGCAAGAAATAAATCATCCTCAGCATTACATTTATCAGTGGTATTTGATAATGTCTCTAAAAAGCATACCCTCTCAACTGCCACCACTGGGGCATTTACATTTATTTACAGCATGATTGAGATTTAAAGGCAATGTTCCAACTTTAGCAGAGACTGCATTCGTGGTAAACACTAAATATGTCGGTTCAATCGGAAATTACCTTTACATTTCTAGAGTGGAATCTGTAACGCTTCAACCAAAGTATGTGGACACCCCTTTAAATTAGTGGATTTGGCTATTTCAGTCACACCCATTGCTGACAGGTGTATAAAATTGAGCATGCAGTCATGCAATCTCCATAGACAAACATTGGCAGTAGAATGGCCTTACTAAAGAACTCAGTGGCTTTCAACATGGCACCGTCATAAAATGCCATCTATCCAATAAGTCAGTTCATCAAATTTCTGCCCTGCTAGAGCATCCCCGGTCAACTGTAAGTGCTGTTATTGTGAAGTGGAAAAGTCTAGGAGCAACAACAGCTCAGCCATGAAGTTGTAGGCCACACAAGCTCACAGAATGGGACCACCGAGTGCTGAAGTGAGTACAAATATTCTGTCCTCGGTTGCAACACTCACCACCAAGTTACAAACTTCCTTTGGAAGCAACATCAGCACAATAACTGTTAGTCGGGAGCTTTGTGAAATGGGTTTCCATGACCAAACAGCCGCACACAAGGTTAAGATAACCATGCACAATGTCGAGCATAGGCTGGAGTGGTGTAAAGCTCGACAACATTGGACTCTGGAGCAGTGGAAATGCGTTCTTTGTAGTGATGAATCACACTTCACCATCTGGCAGTCCGATGGACCAATCTGGGTTTGGCGGATGCCAGGACAATGCTACCTGCCTGAATGCATAGTGCCAACTGTGAAGTTTGGCGGAGGAGGAATAATGGTCTGGAGCTGGTTTTCATGGTTCGGAATAGGCCCTTTAGTTCCAGTGAAGGGAAATCTTAACGCTACAGCATACAATTACATTCTAGACAATTATATGCTTGCAACTTTGTGGCAACAGTTTGGGGAAGGCCCTTTTCTGTTTCAGCATGACAATACCCCTGTGCACAAAGCCAGGTTCAAACAGAAATGGTTTGTTGATATCGAGGGGGAAGAACTTGACTCCCTGCACAGAGCCCTGACCTCAACTCCATCGAACACCTTTGGGATGAATTGGAAGCCAGACCTAATTGTCCAACGGCAGTGCCCGACCTCACTAATGCTCTTGTGGCTGAATGGAAACAAGTCCCTGCAGCATTGTTCCAACATCTAGTGGAAAGCCTTCCCAGAATAGTGGAGGTTGTTATAGCCGCAAAGGGGGGACCAACTCCATATTAATGCCCATGATTTTGAAATGAGATGTTCAACAAGCAGTTGTCCACATACTTTTGGTCATGTAGTGTAGAAAGAAGAAATTGGTCATTGTTCTGAACTTATTTCCTACCTGAGAACTTTAGCCTCGTATAGACCTATCACCTTTCTTGTCTCAGTAAAACAACCCCATTGCCTGCCATTCCTTCCCTTGCCAAGATGGACCACTATTGCAAAGAGGAGACAGGGGAGGAAGGATATTACTCAATACTGCCACCTCCTAGATATTAAGTCTACCAACTCACAAACCTCCCAATACTCCTGGGGATTCTCTACAGTAACCTCCTCCTCTTCCGTCAACTTTCCTTTTGTCATCACTGATTTGAAATCCCAGTAGATGTGAAAGCAATAGGGTCACCTTTCCAGCTCTCTTACATCAGTGTAGAATCAATCAGATGAAGGGAGGGAAATGAGGACTACTGAGATAAAGTTATCTTAAAGGTATCAGTAGCACTACTGAGCATCAATCATTTCTTCCATCATTCCCTCATATATGAACCACAGAGAAAAATCCATACTCTTATCAGGCCTTTATCTCTCTATGAAAAGATCCCGAGCTGGGACTAGAATAGCACTGAATCGACCTGCCCTGTCCTGAAGATGTCTGCTAGGGCTATTAACTGCATTGTGTGCATGAATACACCCAATGCACAGTCAAAAACTAGTAAACAGACATGTTCGATCTGTAGATCCGCAACATGATCTCGCAACATGACCGAAGCCTATCTATGTCAGAAATCGGCAAGCCTCAATCAAACTTTAAGTTATCGCTTTAAGAACCATCACAATGGTTACAGATCATGGAGGTGATAGGAGAGTTGGACAATGTCAACTGTTGACCATAGATATACAAAGTTTACGGAAGCCCTTTTCTGTATGTCACTCTGTGGCAATCATATAGGCATTTCACAAGAGTCTGGTGATAAGATAAAGAATGGTGGTGAAATCTACTATAGCTGGCCCTAAAATGTACTGTGTTTTTCTGAATACTACCAGCCTCTGTCAGGCTATGAGCAATAGTTCAATTAAAAAGCATTATCTCAGCTAGCATTACATTTGTGTATTGTTGCTCTGGACTTTAACCTGGGTTTCAGGGACAAACTCCCAAGAAATGCAGGAACCTAGGAAGAAACCTAGAGAGGAACCAGGCTCTGAGGGGTGGGCAGTCCTCTTCTGGCTGTGCCAGATTGAGACTATAACAGTACATGGCCAAGATGTTCAAATGTTCATAGATGACCTGCAGGGTCAAATATTAATAATAATCACATTGGTTGTGGAGGGTGCAACAGGTCAGCACCTCAGGAGTAAATGGCTTTTCATAGCCGAGCATTCAGAGTTAGAAACAGCAGGGGCGGTAGAAAGAGCTAGTAGAAAACAGCAGGTCGAAAACAGAAAGGTAGCACGTCTGGTGAACAGGTCAGGGTTCCATAGCCGCAGGCAGAACAGACAAAACTGGAGCAGCAGCACGACCAAGTGGACTGGGGACAGCAAGGAGTCATCAGGCCAGGTAGACCTGAGGCAAGGACCCAGGGCTCAGGTTCTCCTGGAGGAGAGGGAGAGAGAGAGAATTAGAGGGAGCATACTTAAATTCACACAGGACACCAGATAAGACAGGAGAAATACTCCAGATATAACAGTAGCCCCCCGACATTGCAGCATAAATACTGGAGGCTGAGACAGGAGGGGTCGGGAGACACTGTGGCCTCCCCTGACGATACCCCCAGACAGGAACAACCAGGCAGGATATAACCTCACCCACTTTGCCAAAGCACAGCCCCCACACCACTAGAGGGATATCTTCAAACCATCAACCTACTACCCTGCGACAAGGCTGAGTATAGCCCATCAAGATCTCCCCCACGGCACAAACCCGAGGGGGTGCCAACCCAGACAGGAAGGTCACATCAGTGACTCAACCCACTCAAGTGACGCACCCCTCCAACAGACGGCATGGAATAGCACCAATAAGCCAGTGACTCAGCCCCCGTAATAGGGTTAGAGGCAGAGAATCCAGTTGGAGAGAGGGGAACCGGCCAGGCAGAGACAGCAAGGGCGGTTCATAACTCCAGTGCCTTTCCATTCACTTTCACACTCCTCTGCCAGACTACACTCAATCATAGGACCTGCTGAAGAGATAAGTCTTCAATAACGACTTAAAGGGCGAGACCGAGTCTACATCTCTCACATGGGTAGGCAAACCAATCCATAAAAATGGAGCTCTGTAGGAAAAAGCCCTGCCTCCAGCTGTTTGCTTAGAAATTCTAGGGACAATAAGGAGGCCTGCGTCTTGTTACCGTAGTGTATGTGTAGGTATGTACGGCAGGACCAAATCAAAGAGATAGGTAGGAGCAAGCCCATGTAATGCTTTGTAGGTTAGCAGTAAAACCTTGAAATCAGCCCTTGCCTTAAAAGTAAGCCAGTGTAGAGAGGCTAGCACTGGAGTAATATGATCACATTTTTGGGTTCTAGTAAAGATTCTAGCAGCCGTGTTTAGCACTAACTGAAGTTAATTTTGTGTTTTATCCGGGCATTGCAGTAGTCTAAACTAGAAGTGACAAAGGCATGGATTAAGTTTTCTGCATCATTTTTGGACAGAAAGTTTCTGATTTTTGCAATGTTATGTAGATGGAAAAAAGCTGTCCTTGAAATAGTCTTGATATGTTCGTCAAAAGAGAGATTAGGGTCCAGAGTAAAGCCAAGGTCCTTCACAGTTTTATTTGAGACGACTGTACAACCATCAATATTCATTGTCAGATCTAACAGAAGATATCTTTGTTTCTTGGGACCCAGAACTAGCATCTCTGTTTTGTCCGAGTTTAAAAGTAAAAAAAATTGCTGCCATCCACTTTCTTATGTCTGAAACACAGGCTTTCAAGGAGGGCAATTTTGTGGCTTCACCATGTTTCATTAAAATGTACAGCTGTGTATTGTCCGCAAAGCAGTGAAAGTTTACATTATGTTTCAGAATGACATCACCGAGAGGTCAAATATATAGTGAAAACAATAGTGGTCCTAAAACGGAACCTTGAGGAACACCAAAACTTACAGTTGATTTGTCAGAGGACAAACCATCCACAGAGACAAACTGATATCTTTCCGAAAGATAAGATCTAAACCAGGCCAGAACTTGTCCATATAGACCAATTTGGGTTTTCAATCTCTCCAAAAGAATGTGGTGATCGATGGTGTCAAAACCAGCACTTAAGGTCTAGGAGCACGAGGACAGATGCAGGGCCTTGGTCTGACGCCATTAAAAGGTAATTTACCACCTTCACAAGTGCAGTATCAGTGCTATGATGGGGTCTAAAACCAGACTGAAGCATTTCGCATACATTGTTTGTCTTCAGAAAGGCAGTGAGTTGCTGCGCAACACATTTTTTGAGGAGAATGGGAGATTCGATATAGGCTGAAAGTTTTTTTTTTCTGGGTCAAGGTTTGGCTTTTTCAAGAGAGGCTTTATTACTGTCACTTTTAGTGAGTTTGGTACACATCCAGTGGATAGGGAGCCGTTTATTATGTTCAACATAGGAGGGCCAAGCACAGGTAGCAGCTCTTTCAGTAGTTTAGTTAGAATAGGGTTCAGTATACAGCTTGAAGGTTTAGAGGCCATGACTATTTTCATGAATGTGTCAAGAGATATAGGATTAAAATATTTGAGTGAGAAATACGCAGATTTAAACAGGAGTCCGTCATTTGCTTTCTAATGATCATGATCTTTTCATCCAAGAAACTTGTGAATTTGTCACTGCTGAAGTGAAAGCCATCCTCTCTTGGGGAATGCTCGTTTTTAGTTAGCTTTGCGACAGTATCAAAAATAAATTTAGGATTGTTCCTATTCTCCTCAATTAAGTTGGAAAAATAGGATGATCAAGCAGCAGTGAGGGCTCTTCGATGTTGCATGGTACTGTACTTCCAAGCTAGTCAGAAGACTTCCAGTTTGGTGGAGCACCATTTCCGTTCCAATTTTCTGGAAGCTTGCTTCAGGACTCAGGTATTTTTTGTATACCAGGGAGCTAGTTTCTTATGACAAATGTTTTTGGTTTTTAGGGGTGCGACTGCATCTAGGGTATTGCGCATGATTACATTTAGTTCCTCAGTTAGGTGGTTAACCGTTTTCTGTACTCTGACGTCCTTGGGTAGGTGAAGGGAGTCTGGAAGGGCATCTAGGAGTCTTTGGGTTGTCTGAGAATTCATAGCACAGCTTTTGATGATTGTCACGTATACTCCCTCTCCAGTGCTCTAGGTCACCAGGCTGCTCATGATGGCGCACACCTGTCACCATTGTAACACGCACTAGCGCATCGTCAGACTCACTTGGACTCCATCACCTCCCTGATTACCTTCCATATATATGTCCCTCCCTTTGGTTCCTTCCCCAGGCGTTATTGTTTTTGTTTCAGTTTCATGTCTGTGTGTTGTTAGTGTTTCTTGTTTTTATTATGTTCTGTTAATTTATTAAATATTCACTCCCTGTACTTTCTTCCTGACTCTCAGCGCACATCATTACAGAATAACGCCTCACCTAAGGGAAGTATCAGGGAATGTTTTTTTTGTTTTTTTGTGGTGGAAGGTATGTCGGGTCCGGGTGTCAGGACCGGACGTGATCCCCGGGATTGTCCCATTGGTCGGCGTCCTGTGGCTGGGGCCGCGCGACAGGGAGGGGGTACTGTCAAGTATACTCCCTCTCCTGTGCTCTAGGTCACCAGGCTGCTCATGATGGCGCACACCTGTCCCCATTGTTACGCGCACTAGCGCATCATCAGACTCACCTGGACTCCATCATCTTCCTGATTATATGGTCACCAGTGTAACCAGGAGGGGAGGCCTCATTTAACACAGTAAATTCATCAGGCTTAAGCCATGTTTCAGTCAGGCCAATCACATCAAGATTATGATCAGTGATCAGGGATAACTTAATTGACTATAACTGCCTTAGAAGTGAGGGATCTAACATTAAGTTTTGATTACAATACTGGGTGGGGTGAATATATTTTATATGACTTACATGATTTTTTGTTAACTAGTAAATAGTAGCCGACAGCAAAGTGTGTTTATATAATTTCTAACTCGTTAACAATTTCTGCTTGTTAGTTTTTGCTACCATGTGGGTTTTAGCTTGCTTGAGCCTGCTAACTGAGGAGTATTAATTCACCTGTTTCCAAACATGTTTCATTTTAAAACAGGTATCTTACAAAGGAGCTGTTTAATCTAACTGCTTAACTATTATCTGTACATGGAATTGCATTTGAGTTTTTTTTACTCATTGTTTTCTCATCTTTACAGGAAAATTCCACGGGCACTATCTGATGTGTGGAGACATTTCACTGCAGCTAATGTAGAAGGAAAATCTGTGTACGTTTGCAAATACTGTGCCAAATCATATGTGAAGAATGCAACAAAGATGCAGAATCATCTCACCAAGTGCATAAAGTTCCCTCAGTGCTCACAAGAAGCAACCTCTGACAAAAGTCCTTCTGCTTCTATTTGAGGTGAAAATGATGAATCAGACATCTTATTGACAGTAACAGCTCATGGTCCTCCTGGAATCAGAAGTTTTTTTGACTCAATGGAGGTACGTAGTCAGAGAAATGCTGATAAATGTCTTGCTCGAGCTGTGTATGCAACTGGTTCACCTCTGATGCTAACAGGCAATGCGTATTGGGAGAGATTTCTGAATGTCCTTCGCCCAGCATACACCCCTCCAACCAGACATGCTTTAAGTATTCATTTGCTGGATGCAGAGTTCAACAGAGTTCAAGTGAAGGCCAAGCAAATCATAGAGAAAGCAGACTGTATTACAATCATCTCTAAAGGGTGGTCGAATGTTCGTGAGTAGGAATAATTAACTACATAATCTCCACCCCTCAACCAGTATTCTACAAGAGCACAGACACAAAGGACAACAGACACACCAGTCTCTACATTGCAGATGAGCTGAAGGCAGTCATAAATGACCTTTCACCACAGAAGGTATTTGCACTGGTGACAGACAATGCTGCGAACATGTAGGCTGCTTGGTCAAAAGTGGAGGAGTCCTACCCTCGCATCAGACCTATTGGCTGTGCATTCAATCTGCTCATCAAGGACATCATGGGACTGAAAACAATGGATACACTCTACAAGAGAGCCAAGGAAATGGTTAGGTATGTGAAGGGTCATTAAGTTATATCAGCAATCTACCTCACCAAGCAAAGTGAGAATAAGAGCACCACATTGAAGCTGCCCAGAAACACCCGTTCGGGTGGTGTTGTCATCATGTTTGACAGTCTCCTATAAGGAAGGAGTCTCTCCAAGAAATGCCCAAAACACAGTCTGCCGATATGGACAGCCCCATCAAAGGGATCCACCTGGATGATGTATTTTGGGAGAGAGTGGTAATCAGCCGGGACCTCCTGAAACATGGAGTAGTAGCCATTTCACAGATTGAGGGAGACAATGCCATCCTGTCTGATGTTCAGACTCTGCTTGCAGATGTAAGAGAATAAATACATACTGCCAACCCCCACTTCACTGTTGCTCCAAGCAGAGGAAACTGCAATTCTGAAATACATCAAAAAGCGTGAAGACTTCTGCCTGAAGCCCATACACGCCGCAGCGTACATGTTGGACCCCAAGTATTCTAGAAAGAGCATCATGTCTGGTGCAGAGATCAACCAGGCCTATGGTGTCATCCCTACCGTGTCTTGCCACCTTGGCCTGGATGAGGGCAATGTTCTTGGCAGTCTTGCAAAGTAGACTTCCAAGCAAGGCCTTTGGGATGGAGATGCAATATGGCAGCCATGCCAACACATCTCATCAGCCACCTGGTGGAAGTGACTTTGTGGATCTGAGGCTCTTTCCCATGTTGCTTCCATCTTCCTCCAAATCCCGCCAATATCAGCCGCCTGAGAGCACAACTGGTCCTTGTTTTGGAACACAAACACCAAAGCACGCAACAGGCTGACCAATACAAGGGTTGAAAAATTAGTGGCCATCAGGGCAAATTTGAGACTGACAACCAGCCATCCTAAACAAGGTTGGAAAGTGACAGTAAAGATGAGGCCTTAAAGTCTGATGTTCAAGAGGTGGACATTGAGGAGGTCCAGGGAGAAGACATGGAAGCCTGAGAGGAAGACAACCAAAGCTTTAGTTTCTAGACTATCATTTTACAGATGTATTTTGAAATGTTTTTGGGAGATGCAATGGATCATTGGGGATCATTCAATATTCCCTTTCTTTTGTTGTTCAGTGAAATCATCCCATGTGAAGAGTCAACTGATTTAATTAAAGTTAAATTGGTAACTAAATAGTTTTTGAACATTTCTATTGAAAGGATTTAATAATTTGCAATTGTCTACTTATGATAAGGTAAAAGGTTTATGTTTCTGTCTCCATATGATATTGTAAATATATCCAATGCAAAAAAACATCTACATTTAAATGGTATTAATATTAATTTGCAAATATTTCCGTTAATTCCAATATATTCCTGTTAATTCTCACGGAAAGTTTCCACCTCTGAATATTCCCCAAATTGTGCAACCCTATTCAAATGTAGGAACTGGGTTCTACAGTTAGAACCCCTGCTTTGTCTGGCTCCACACCCATCCCGCAACAAGTCAGTGTATCAATCTGAAAATGTGCACACACTGCTGCCATCTAGTGGCCATAATCTAAATTGCGCCTAATCTGCAATATTACATTATGGCCTTTCTCTTGCATTTCAGATGATGATGATGGAACAAAATAAATAAAACAAATGCATGTTTTTTGGTTTGTATTCTCTTTTACCAGATCTAATATGTTATATTCTCCTACATTAATTTAATATTTCCACAACCTTCAAAGTGTTTCCTTTCAAATGGTAGGGTCCTGATCCAGGTCCTGATCTATAGGCAGTTAGATTTGGGTATGTCATTTTAGGCGAAAACTGCAAAAAAGGGCACGATCCTTAAGAGGTTTTTAAGCAAGTCAGCCGTGTCAGCTATGTTTTTAAAAAGGCAGTAAATGAGGCTGAATGAACTGTTTCTCTGCCAGACAAGTCTCCGCTAATAGCCAGGTGTAGTGGTGGTAATTTTGACCCACCAAGATTTACATGCTAAAATCACCACTTCCTATGCCTGGTGATGCTCCTTGTTTCAGTTACTCAAATGCAAAGCAAACAAAAATTAATATGTTGTTACTGCTGAATTATACAATGTAATGTTTTAGTAAGCTACCTGGTCATTTCTGTAGGCATGCTATGTAATATAAACTATTTAGTTTACATCTTATTGATATAGCTGACTACAAAAGTAAAATCTTGAACATTTAAAAAGTATATATATAATAAAGTATCTAACCATGTGTGTAACAACTTGATTGGAAAGAACTGCATCAGGCAGCAACAGTAGAATCAGCAATCCTCCCCAAAAATGTTTTACTCACAAAGTAAACTGTATTGAATGATGCTGCATTCTTAACCTAGTGGGAAGGTGATATTTACCACATACGACTGGGAAAAATCCACTTAAACACCCCTCCAACTGGTAATTACTAGTGGGTTAAATTGGTCCGGGTCCCGCCGGCTCCATGACCTGGCACCTATGATCCAAATGAGAGCCAAGCCGAGCTGAGACCTGGTCCCTTTCGTGAGCCTGTTCGAATTATCGAATGAAAAATTGTTGTCCACATGTAATTTCCCACAGCCAACAACACGAGTAAGCAACAGCTACATCAGACAACCCCATAGTAGAAAAGTTTACCTGTTCACTTGTTCAGCCTGTCGCATTCTATGCAAGAAAATAATATTCCTCTGGAGGAACATTCAAATTGCTCATGCAGCAAAGGGAGAGAAATATGCACGCCCAGTCATTGTAGACTCCAGAATTCTTATTGCAGTTGCAGGAAAACATACCTTTGAAAGTAGTTTTGATGGCCATTGTTAAAAGAGGAGGATCACTTAGCTTTCTAGTATTACTAGGTTACACTTAGCCTATTTCTCAAGCCTTAGGAATTAGTCAAATGCAACATTTTTGAACCAGTGTTTTTAGCAGCAGCATAGTTTATGTGTGTCAGGGAGAGCCAATGGTGTTGAATGCATTGGGAAGACCAGGGCTAAATGTAAAAAGGGTCAGGTGTATAACAGGTAGGCCTACATTATATGACTTGCCTAGTTAAATAAAGGTTAAATATAATAATATTCACAGTACATGATCCTTGGTTTGCCAGTGGAAGGTTTTTCGGGGGACATGCAAAATATTCAAATCAAATTTTATTTGTCATATGCTCCGAATACAAAAGGTGTAGACCATACAGTGAAATGCTTACTTACAAGCCCTTGACCAACAATGCAGTTTAAAGAGATAATACATAAAAATATAAGAAATAAAAGTGACAAATAATTAAAGAGCAGCTGTAAAATAACAATAGCGAGGCTATATACAGGGGGTACCGGTACAGAGTCAATGTGCGGGGACACCGGTTAGTTGAGGTAATTGAGGTAGTATATACATGTGGGTAGAGATTTTAAAGTGACATATGCATAGATAATAACAGAGAGTAGCAGCAGCGTAGAAGAGGGGTGGTGGGGGGGGGGTGCAAGTAGTCTGGGTAGACATTTGATTAGATGTTCAGGAGTCTTATGGATTGGGGGTAGAAGCTGTTAAGAAGCCTCTTGGACCTAGACTTGGCACTCCGGTACCACTTGACGTGCGGTAGCAGAGAGAACAGTCTATGACTAGGGTGGCTGGAGTCTTTGACCATTTTTAGGGTCTTACTCTGACACCGCCTGGTAAAGAGGTCCTGGATGACAGGAAGCTTGGCCCCAGTAATGTAATGGGCCGTACGCACCACCCTCTGTGGTGCCTTGCGGTCAGAAGCAGAGCAGTTGCCATACCAGGCAACCCATCAGAATGCAGCTGTAGAACCTTTTGAAGATCTGAGGACCCATGCCAAATCTTTTGAGTCTCCTGAGGGGGAATAGGTTTTGTCGTGCCCTCTTCACGACTGTCTTGGTGTGCTTAGACCATGTTAGTTTGTTGGTGATGTGGACACCAAGGAACTTGAAGAACTCAACCTGATCCACTACAGCCCTGTCGATGAGAATGGGGGCGTGCTCGGTCCTCCTTTTCCTGTAGTCCACAATCATCTCCTCGGTCTTGATCACATTGAGGGAGGGGTTGTTGTCCTGGAACCACACAGCCAGGTCTCTGACCTCCTCCCTATATGCTGTCTTGTCGTTGTTGGTGATCAGGCCTACCACTGTCATCGGCAAACTTAATGATGGTGTTGGAGTCGTGCCTGGCCGTGCAATCATGAGTGAACAAGGAGTACTGGAGGGGACTGAGCATGCACCCCTGAGGGGCCCCTGTGTTGAGGATCAGCATGGCGGATGTGTTGTTACCTACCCTTACCACCTGGGGGCTGCCCATCAGGAAGTCCAGGATCCAGTTGCAGAGGGAGGTGTCCCACGGTCCTTAGCTTAGTGATGAGCTTTGAGGGCACTATGGTGTTGAATGCTGAGCTGTAGTCAACGAATGGCATTCTAACACAGGTGTTCCTTTTGTCCACGTGGGAAAGGGCAGTGTGGAATGCAATAGAGATTGCATCATCTGTGGATCTGTTGGTGCGGTATGCAAATTGTCTAGGGTTTCTGGGATAACGGCTTAGATGTGAGCCATGACCAGCCTTTCAAAGCACGTCATGACTACAGACGTGAGTGCTACAGGTCGGTAGTCATTGAGGCAGGTTACCTTAGTGTTCTTGGGCACAGGGACACTGTTGGTCTGCTTGAAACATGTTGGAACTACAGACTCAGACAGGGAGAGGTTGAAAATGTCAGTGAAGACACTTGCCAGTTGGTCAGTGCATGCTCGGAGCACAGATTCATGTAATACGTCTGGCCCTGCGGCCTTGGGAACGTTGACCTGTTTAAAAGTCTTACTCTCATTGGCTGCGGAGAGCGTGATCACACAGTCGTTTGGGATCAGCTGGTGCTCTCATGCATGTTGAAGTGTTACTTGCCTCGAAGCGAGAATAGAAGTAATTTAGCTCATACGGTAGGCTCGTGTCACTGGGCTGCTCTCAGCTGTGCTTCCCTTTGTAATCTGTAATCGTTTGCAAGCCCTGCCACATCGGACGAACATCGGAGCCGGTGTAGTACGATTCGATCTTAGTCCTGTATTGGCGCTTTTCCTGTTTGATGTTTCGTCGGAAGGCATAGCGAGTTTTCTTATAAGCTTCCGGGTTAGAGTCCCGCACCTTGAAAGTGGCAGCTCCAGCCTTTAGCTCAGTGAGGATGTTGCCTGTAATCCATGTCTTCTGATTGGGGTATGTACATACAGTTCCTGTGGGGACAACGTCGTCCTCAATGCACTTATTGATGAAGCCAGCGACTGATGTGGTGTACTCCTCAATGCCATCTGAAGAATCCCGGAACATATACCAGTCTGTGCTAGCAAAACAGTCCTGTAATTTAGCATCTGCTTCATCTGACCACTTTTTAATTGACCAAGTCACTGGTCCTTCTTGCTTTAATTTTGAGTATAAGCAGGAATCAGGAGGATAGAATTATGGTCAGATTTTCCAAATGGAGGGCGAGAGAGAGCTTTGTACGCGTCTCTGTGTGTGGAGTAAATGTGGTCTTATTTTCCCTCTGGTTGCACATTTAACATGCTGATAGAAATTAGGTAAACCGGATTTAAGTTTCCCTGCATTAAAGTCCCCGGCCACTACGAGCGCCACCTCTGGATGAGCGTTTTCCTGTTTGCTTATGGCGGCATACAGCTCATTGAGTGCAGTCTTAGTGCCAGAATTGGTCTGTGGTGGGATGTAGACAGCTACGAAAAATACAGATGAAAACTCTCTCGGTAGATAGTATGGTCCACAGCTTATCATGACATACTCTACCTCAGGCGAGCAAAACCTCGAGACTTCCTTAGTTATCATGCACCAGCTGTTGTTTACATACATACATAGACCGCCACCCTTTGTCTTACCATAGGCTGCTGTTATATCCTGCCGATACAGTGTACAATCCACCAGCTGTATGTTATTCATGTCGTTGTTCAGCCACGACTCGGAGAAACATAAGATATTACAGTTTTTAATATCCCGTTGGTAGGATATACGTGCTTTTAGTTCGTCCAATTTATTATCCAGCGATTGTACGTTGGCCAGTAGTATGGATGGCAAAGGCAGATTAGCCACTCTTCGGCAGAACCTCACAAAGCACCTCAAACTCTTTCCGTGATACCTCTTCCGTCTTTTTCTCCTGCGCATGAAGGGAATGAAGGCCTGTTCGGGTGTCTGGAGTAAATCCCTCTCGTCCGACTCATTAAAGAGAAATTCTTCATCCAGTTCAAGGTGAGTAATCGCTGTTCTGATGTCCAGAGGCTCTTTTCGGTCATAAGAGACGGTAGCAGCAAAATTATGTACAAAATAAGTTACAAACAATGCGAAAAAAAAATAAGAAATATCACGGTTGGTTAAGAGCCCATGAAACGGCAGCCATCCTCTCCGGACCCGTTTTATTAAGCTATATGTTGCTGTAACTAGCAACGAGATAGCCTGGTGTTTAGACTTTAGAGTTTGTGATCTAGCTAATCATTAGCCAAATGTAATAATTTCAGATGGGTAACCCTCAGTCTATTAATTTATAGCCACTATGCTGCATCAGGTGGACTACATCAGGTGATAATGCTTATAGCTAAATACCACCTGCCTGATAATATGGACAAATATGTTATGGAATATTGTTCACTGTAATTACAAAAGAAACAATCTCACTGACCCACAGCTCTTTTTGGTTGTGTTCCCCTGCTCAGACTTTGCATGCATCAAGCAATGGTTGCATGCAACATCATCGACTGTCTCTTCAACTGATAGATTGCTATAACATAATATTTGGTTAGCTGATACTTAAAATACCTATCCAGGTGTTGTAAAAAGTTAAATTGCACTATAGTAAACAGCAGCGCAGAGAAAAATCTGAAGCAATTATTTCAATGAAAAGAAAGAGAGAGAAGAGTGGATGGGGGACCGTTGAGCAATGCGAGCATTCGCAAGGGAGCTGAACAGGGCAGGACTAAAGTTTGGTAAAGCTGAACTTTATGCAAATCCTCTGCGATATCGCTACACGAACAGAGTATGTGAGCAGAGTTGAGTGGTCGAAAATCCCAATCATCGATCATGGAGCGGTGCTTTCGCACTGCTCCTGCACTGCTCCTGCGCTCCACATTCAACGCTCCGCTAAAAAACGCTACTTACTCACAGGGAAAAAAAGGACTATTCAAATTCGGGCCTTTCGCTAAAATCACCATTTAGCCAACAACCATCTATTTTTGGGAATACGTGGACCTACCATTTGGTTTTTAAGTATTGAAATCAAACAGTATGATTTGAATGAAAAGTATTTTAATAAACAATATGAAAAGTTTACTGTAAGAAGAGCTCATCATTTCCAATAGGCTACATGTAATAGTAAACAACACAATAACACTCTAAATAGGTCAAGAAGGAACGAAAATGAATTATTTAGGCTACATTATTAGCATATTATTTTTATTATTTCAAGGCTATAGCCTACAAAGAAATACAATGTGAAGTATTTACAAGTCTGTCAGGAACAGTAAGTGCTCAGCATTACATCTTAAGGATCGGACCCTTTTTTTTCAATTTTCGCCTAAAATGACATACCCAAAACAAACTGCCTGTAGCTCAGAACCTGAAGCAAGGATATGTATATTATTGATACCATTTGAAAGGAAACACTTTGAAGTTTGTGGAAACATGAAATGAATGTAGGAGAATATAACACATTAGATCTGGTAAAAGATAATACAAAGAAAACATTATTTTTTTGTTCCATCATCTTTGAAATGCAAGAGAAAGGCCATTATCTGACTTAGGACTCTAGGCACAATTTAGATTTTGGACACTAGTGCAAAGTTTTAGACTGATCCAATGAACCATTGCATTTCTGTTCAAAATGTTGTATCAAGTCTGCCCAAATGTGCCTAATTGGTCAATATATACATTTTCAAGTACAAGTGCACTCTCCGCAAACAATAGCATTTTATGTTTTCATTAATCACTACTGTAAATTGGAGAGTGCAGTTAGATTAACAAGAATTTACGCTTTCTGTCCATATAAGACATGTCTATGTCTTGGGAAATGTTCTTGTTACTTACAACGTCATGCAAATCCCATTAGCACGTTAGCTCAACCGTCCCGAGGGTGGGACACTGATCCTGTAGAGATCCTTACAATATTTTGTTGTATTAAATCATTATAGCCTATACATTGTGCATATAGGCTGTGACTTACTTAGAATTATATACAAATGTAACTAAAAATGCCTTATTAGGCTCAGTCTACAGTGTCTTTGAATTCACTTTTAGAAACACGAGTTTGGCCAGAGTCTGTGGCTTCAGGCTCACGCGATGGTGCCTGGAAAGAATGCCAGCAGCGGAGAATAGACCCTCTCCGTGCCTGCAGAGCAACTGAGGATGCTATACACCCTTCGGGACACTCTTGCCAGGCTGGACGGAATGTTGAGTTGTTTTAAAAAAATTCTGAAGGTAGGCCTAAAGGTTTTTAAAATAACCCTATCAAAATGGAAAGCTCGTTGAAAGAGGTAATATGTCAAATCAAATTTCAAATCAAATGTATTTATATAGCCCTTCTTACATCAGCTGATAGCTCAAAGTGCTGTACAGAAACCCAGCCTAAAACCGCAAACAGCAAGCAATGCAGGTGTAGAAGCACGGTGGCTAGGAAAAACTCCCTAGAAAGGCCAAAACCTAGAAAGAAACCTAGAGAGGAAACAGGCTATGAGGGGTGGCCAGTCCTCTTCTGGCTGTGCCGGGTGGAGATTATAACAGAACATGGCCAAGATGTTCAAATGTTCATAAATGACCAGCATGGTCAAATAATAATAATCACAGTAGTTGTCGAGGGTGCAACAAGTCAGCACCTCAGGAGTAAATGTCAGTTGGCTTTTCATAGCCGATCATTAAGAGTATCTCTACCGCTCCTGCCGTCTCTAGAGAGTTGAAAACAGCAGGTCTGGGACAGGTAGCACCTCCGGTGAACAGCCGCAGGCAGAACAGTTGAAACTGGAGCAGCAGCACGGCCAGGTGGACTGGGGAAGGCAAGGAGTCATCACGCCAGGTAGTCCTGAGGCATGGTCCTAGAGCTCAGGTCCTCCGAGAGAGAGAGAGAAAGAAAGAGAGAAAGAGAGAATTCGAGAGAGCATACTTAAATTCACACAGACTGACCCTAGCCCCCGGACACATAAACTACTGCAGCATAAATACTGGAGGCTGAGACAGGAGGGGTCAGGAGACATATGTCAGGCCTATTGGGCCCCCCAAAAAATGATAGCCTATTGCATAGATAATAGAACGAAAATTAATTAAACTTTTAAGAGATCAGATTTTTGGTTTAAAAACACTTTTCTACAGTGACATACTTAGCTAGCAACCCACCTCCTAACATTCTGTATGGGCACTTACAACATCATGCTTTTGGGATATGTGTCTTTTCAGATTCCACAACGATTCTTTAATTGTGGACACTATATCACCGCACTCCCTCTTTTGCGCTTGGTCCTCCTCATCTTTGTAAGTCACCTTGATTTTACACCTGTGTGCTCCTCTTCGCTCTGCTCCCGCTCCGTTCCGCTCACATAGTCTGAATGCAAGTGATCAATCGAAGCTCACCATAACTTCCAACCCCTACTGGATTGGCTGACGATGCATAGCACTACCTAGCTTGCTTGCTACCTTGTTAGCACCCACATGAAGGTGAGGCTAGCGCGGTTATGCGAGTGCCGCTTGTAATAGTGTAAATGAGCGGTGATGCCCCATTTCCACATAACATGATAATTTGGATAGCCGCAGTAGCTTCGTCCTCATGTGTGTGCTAGCAAGCAGGCTAGGGTATCAACAGCCATTACAGTAGGGGCTGGAAGCTATAGTGACCTTCGATTGGTCGACAGTGCCACAATGTCTTGGAGTATTACCAAAACATTCAGCTGTCCCAAACGTTGATCCTACCATGTTCAGGCTCCCTCACATCGCCCAACTGTCCCTCCGCCCACTTCACTGACTTCCCTCAATTCAAAATGAATGGGGCTCCGTTGTTTTATCACCCCAACATGTTATGTGGAAATGCACTGTAACATCTAGCATGTGTTACCAACGCCTGGGCAGACGAACGCGCCATTTGAAAGACAGCTTGCCATTTCAATGCTTCATAAAATACTTTTTAAGAACAAAAGATAGTCAACTTCAACGATTTCGTCATTCAGTCACTTAATAATCACAATTTTATGAATGTTTTTCGAATGCATATTTTAGGAGTCATTTTTAGAAGTGTTGTATACCACCAATTTACGTTTATTTAGTTGTACTGCTGTTTTCACATGCTGAAGATGGAACAACCTACACAGTTCAACGTTCTGTGATGCAGTCTTTGATGTTACGTATTTCCCTCTCCACTCCTCCCCTTTCAGGAAAAAAATATTTGTATCCGGAAATTAATAAACTCGTGATGTCAGGAGGTAGCTAAGCATCCCGATGACTAGCTTGTTAGCTAGCTAACTACTTTTACGCATAAGATTTCAACTGTTTTGAAATGTCGACAGTTAGTTACATAGTAAGAGAGGTTTTCATCGACGGAAGTGGGATTACTAAAGTTTACGAAAAAACGGTTGATTTAACCGCTGACGGGTTCCAGCTAGCAACATCCGCAGTCTGAGTTGAGATTTGTGCTAGCGTTAGCGCCGCATCGAATACCTTCTCTGCTCTGTAGACATGATGCAACGAATGTTGGAACAAGTGACAGATTTCGTGGACTTTACTAGAGGTACAGATTTAAACGAGTATCTAAGACAGACGTATTCGAATAACAGAAGTTGCAAAAACAATCTATCAGATGTGCGCGTGAGCCCAGATGGACGCCACATTCACGTCATTCTCCGCAAACCCAAGGTTGGTCTCATGACTTTTGACAAATATCAGAGACCGCAGCAGATCCAGAGCCAAAAGCACCTAGATTTGGGGATGACTCGGGCTGTGCCCATTGTGGATATTGTATATTTTGACGACAAAAACAGAGACGGCGGTGTTGCGCTGTTAGCTGTCATATTCGAGAATGGAAAAGCAGAGTTTTGGAAATTTCTGGAACTCAAAGGGGGGTGGCATCCCCTGCACACCGCGGACCTTTGCAACAGCCCCCGGGCTAAAGTAATCTCTGTGTCGGCCAGTCAGAACTACATCGTCTGGTGTGAGGAGCGGCCACCGTCAGAGAGTTCATTACTTGTCAATGAGACCCACAAGTTCAGGTACTGCATCTGCAAACGAACCTATGAGGTGGAGGAAATGGCTGTCAGTTTAGGGGGCATGAAAATTGCTCTGCACAACAACCCCCGCTACAACGTCATCAGCTCAGGTGAGAATGTTTACCTACTACCTGATTTGAAAGACAAATCCACCATGTCCCTCTCCAAATTCTTTCTCATGTGGTCCCCCCGGTATGACACATTCAGAGTGAGCAGCACCTGTAAAGGTAATCTCCTCCGAAAAGACTCACCTTCTACTAAAGAATCTGACTTTAGAAGGTTGATAACAGACTGCACGGGATACCTATCAGCCCTTAGCCCCCCTGATATATATGGCTACTCCCCCACTGGCAGTGGAGGCCTGTTACTGCTGCTCAGCACAGGTTGGGTCAGTCTACTACAGAAGGATGGGGTGTTACGACAGATCTACAAACTAGCTGACAACTGCCTAGCCAGCAGCAGTGCCCATAACAGCCTGAACGTGTACCAGGACACCCTGGCTCTGACCATCGGACGGACCCTCTACCTGATTGACACTACGTGTGGTGTGGAGCTGGAGAAAATAGCCCTGAAGAGAGAGGGGCTACTCTACGTGAACAGGACCGAGAGGCAGGCACCACACCTGCTGTTAGAAACCGGCCTATTTGTAGTGACGCTCCGGGACGGCGACCCCTGGGGCCACGACTCTGACCCAAAGCAGAAGACCCCGTCCCTGGGTACTGGAGAGAGCATCAGCCCTGCAGCTCTACTGGTAGAGGCTGTGTTCGAGGAAGCCTGTAAGTATTACCAACAGAGAAGTCTCAGCAGCACTCGGCTCACTGTGGAGAAGTTAAAGAGAGGAGGGATGTTCCAGGCTCCTATCACTCTGGCAAACATCGTCGGAGACTACCTCCAGAGCAGGGGGGAGAGGGGAGTGGAGTTACCCCAGGGAGGAGGCAGGAGAGGACAGGAGAAGCTGCTCGGGTCCCTGGAGGCTGAACTGAAGGGGCTGGTCTCCCTAGAGGAGGTGAAGGGGGGATTGGTGAAGGAGAGGGAGGTGGAGGATGTGTGTGAGAGTCTAGTGCAGCAGGAGGTGGGGAGACTCCTCTTGTCGTCAGAGCTCGACCGAGACTCTCTACTCTACCTCAACTCCATCTTCAGCCTGTTCCCCGGTCAGGCCTGGAGGGCCACACAGAGCGCTCTGCAGCTACGCTGCAACGGAGAGGGCTCGCTCTCCTCTAAAGTGCCCCCGGAGGTCTGGAAGACTGTCCTCAGCCCTGTACAGGCCCCCACTGTCACCGCAAATCTGCCCTACACCAATGGCAACAGCCAGTCTAAACACAAGCCACCCAAACCTTGCCCCAGCACTGGCTCTAGTTTTAAACTTAGCCCCAGCCTTAGCTCCAACTCCAGCCCACCTGCCGCTAACTCGGCCCTGCCTGTCTTCGAGCTCCTGTGCCACTCCGTCTTCTGCTTCCAGCCCAGCTGGCTGCCCAGGTTCCTGGAGCTGGCCCAGCAGCAGCAGACCTCTGCAGGCTTGGGGATGGGTCTAGGCCTTGGTGGCTCCACCTGGAGCTACTCTGGAGGTAGGGGATTTGCAGAGAATGGAGAGAGCCTCCCCCTGTATAAACGCGCCCTTTCAGCTCTGCCTCTACCTGACCCCGGATCAGACCTGAAACAATACCCAGATTATGAACAAAACCAGGACTTGGAGGTGGATCTCCTTTTGGTGAGTGGTAGGCCAAACGCTGTCCTCCAGGCTCTGAGGATCTTGATGGGGAGACGACAGTGGGAGAGGGTAACCCAAGTGGCACAGCGGTTCTGCAGGCAGAGTCCCTTACTGAACAAAGAGATATTTACTACCTTACTGTGTGAGGTGGCCCAGCATCGAGACCTGGATCCATACCTAGACCTCCTCTGGGCTCTGTGTCCTGAAGATCTTACGGTCACGGCCATACTTAACATTGTGCTGAAAAATATACCCTCATCATCTTCCTTATCTACATCCTTCTCCCCCTCCTCAAATATCCCCCCCTCCTCTCCCTTTGCTGACCCCCAGTCCAGCCAGTTGACCTTTGGGTTGTTGAAGCCGTTGCTCAGTAAGGTTCTACAGAGAGAGACCAGGCCCAACCAGCGATATGCTGACATCCTCCAGTCGCCCTCGTTCCCCCCTCCCACGCCCCCTCGTCAGGCTAAAGGACTGCCTAGGTCCACCACCGAGCCTAGCATAGGCTTAGATCTGCAGCACAATGATATCATCAGCAACATGGCGGCCATCTTGGATCAACACGACCCATCTAAACACAGGACTGTCCACGGGGGCAGGGTGACCTCCACTCCGAACCCCGACTGAGACGCACACACGCACACTGGTCTCTCACCCCATAACCCTTGTCTGACACTCCCACAACCTGTCAATCCTGCCATACTCAAAACACACACACGGTCTATTTCTGCTCTGTAGGGAAAAGTGCTCTTTGGCTGCGGCGATATCTTCATGTTACTCTACTTGATGTGCAGTGTTGGCTACGAAAACATTTTAACAGAATAAAAATAACAAAAAAAATATTGATACCATTATTGAGATTTCAGTTGATTGGTATAGGTAGTGGTGGGTTGTTAGATTGAGATTGTTTCTTCTACACTGAAGCAAGGACTGTGCCTGAACAACAAAATCAGTCAACAAAACAAAATGTCCTCTTTTAGGCAAGCTTCATTTGAGGTTTCTTTTCCGTTGTCAATCATAAGCAGATGAGTAACCATAGCTGACAGTTTACTTTCCGAACAAAATATTGCCTTAAAGTTATTCCAAGTTATTAAATGACTACTAAATATTACCATTGTACATACCTCTCTTTGATTTTCATTTTGTATTTTAAAATGTGTATATATGTGGTGTTATTTAAGTGTCATTGTGTGATCAGGAATGCACACAGATTAGAATGCTAGCTAAGAGTTGCCTTGCATTCGATAAACTCAGCCTTAATGGAAAGAACATTAATAGACTAATATACAGTATGTATTGATATTATGAACAGATTATTAAGTGTGCATGTTGCAGAGCTACCATTCTTGTATGTAATATGGTAGAACTCCATTAACTGTCCTCTTTTTTTTATTTTATTTTATCAACTTGCTCAATATTCATTCATTGTTGTGGGTCTTGTTCAGCAGGCACAAGACAGAACATGTTTTCCAACAGAAAATGTTTAAAAAGCTACAATGAACATTCTCACTGGTCATGTTCAGGTAGTGCCTCTTGTGCTTCAAAATGTTATTTTCTAATTCGTGCCTACTGTACACAACCTGGATCTTTTTTTTGCTTTCGCCAACTCTGTGTGTCATAATATCCCAGGTGGTTTACTGTACTTTAAACCTACTAAGAATCGAAAGCCCTTTGTCAGCCCATAGTGATACAGTTATCGGACCCTGACCCACAAACCTCTGTGTTGAATGTTTATTTGTTTAGAATATTTTGAACCCTTGGCTCTAGGGGGTAAAGGTTTCATCTCTGGGACGTGACTTCTGGGTTTAGTGTATGTTCCTCATAAAGTCAGTCAGCCGTCACGCTCAAACATGAACTATTTTACTGAACGTGTCTGTTTGAAAATAACATTGATATAATGACACCTTTTCCAGCAGCAGTGGAAAAGTTGTATAGTGAAACACGTTCTTTAAGAGATATACAGCTGCTTTTGGAGGAAAATGTTCAGTTGAAAAGTGTACATTTTCTTTCAGGGGTAGATTAATATTTCTATCTTTCTACTTCTTTAAACCCTTGTTGCATTCTCTCTTTCTCTTTTCATTATCTTCTCAACCCTCTCTTCAGTCTCTCCTCTGTCCACTCCAGTCTCTCTTTCTCCAGTTCCACCCAGCACATTCCTACCAAACTGCCCTGTAGAGCAGAGGTGATTCACTGTCTTCCGAGCTCCTGTAATTTCATTTGGGGTAACGCTGTTATGTCCTTAGTAGGGGTGGGGTAGGCCCAAACCAAAGCACATCTCACACACGGCACTCTGCACCAGGTCACGTCTCCCTGCATGGGCCAAGTGACTGTAATGTCGTTATGGATGTTAGACCCTCTTGTCTGTTTCTCCTAACATTTTCTCTCTCTCTGTCTATCCACTGTTGGAATTCGCTCTTTCTCCTGTTAACATTCCCCGTCTCCATTTCACCTCTGCTCTCGTTCTCCTCCTCTCTCTGTTTTCTGCTCCATGATTGACACACACAGAGGAGTTCATACTCTACATGCTGTATGTGTTTCTTCCCCATTGTCAGTATTACAGAACATCCTACTATCGTTTACTTGACATGTCTGAGTAAAATGTTAAAGTCTGGAGATCAAACCTTGTAAACGAAGCTTGTTTTAAAGTGCCTACATTTTTTATTTTATAGAAAGTGTTCTTTAGCATTTAGATTTAGAATCAAACTGATTCTTTAAATGTTTTGCACAGTGCAGTAGTCTGAGTCCCAGATATGTTTGTGCTGTCTTGCCAATGACATGTGAGTTGGAATGACAGTACAGACAAATCTTGGACTCAGGCTAACAGAGCTGTGGAACCACCTCTAAAGAATATAATTTGTTTCTGTAGTCCTATCCAGATATATTCTGTGAAGTTGGCGAAGCCTAACCTGGTTAAAACTGACTGAACACTGCGCTCACAAAAATACGGCCTGCTAAGGCACACAGTCAGTGACACTCCAGAATGCTACTGGAATGACTGAGTTCCTTCAGGCAGCTGCTGCTCCTCATTCACAACCTAGTGTCACATATCTGCTCTAATGCAGTCACCACCACTGTTATAGATACAGCCATCAGAAGCATGGATGTTGTGTGTGTGTGTGTGTGAGTGAGTGACATGGGGTAATTTGTTTAGCCTGATCATGTGACTCGGCCAGTTAAAACTGGTCGCCTGCTCCGAGAGACAAAGATGACTTCCTCTGTGCTGGAATTCTCCACCCATTTCCTTGAAGTGATTCAAGGAAAATCCCCCACGTAGATCAAACAGGATGTCATCAAACAGAGCATGGGATGTAATAACCCATAATAACCCATACTAACACCAGCCCTATGCTTTTAAATCTGCGGAGGAGTGCACTCCAGTGAAAAGGGTTGCTAATTGGGATGCCGGGTATGAGATGCTGTGACTTGTGATGACATTCTGTTAGTTTGATGTTTCACTGTGCATATGATAACTGACGAGACTATCCTAGTATGTCGGGTGCACATCTACAGTCCTTGGAGGGCCGCAATGGCAGTTTTTTTATTACTTTTAATCAGACTGTATACTCTCTCTGGCCAATTAGTGATCAATAAGTGAAACTAAAACCAGTAGGATTGCAGCCACCAATTTGACACCCCTGCAGTATGTGAGAATGGATGGATGTATAAAGCCTTAGCATAACAAGAAAATCACATCAAAACACCATCGCCTAGCATCCTGCTATTCAATCCAGACAGGTGAATGTGCTCAGAAACGGAAGTCTTTGTTTATTTGCCTTTGCCCCACTTTGACAGGTGGAGTTCCCCGTTTTTATTGCCCGTTATCAAATTGTGTCTCTTCCAGTCAGCTGTGATGACTGTTCCATGTACAGTACTTTAGCCTTCTGCAGTGTTTCACTTTCAGCCACACAGATATCAAATGTTTGAATGCAAAATGCGTGTGTTATTAAACCCAAGTTAAAACTTCTACATGGTCTCTGTTTGGTGTTTGCTATTTTGGAATATACGGTTTGATAGTATTGTGTTGTATTTTCTAATTTAGCTAACTGGCCGTTGTCCTGCTAAGGCAACAATGTAGTATTGCTAACATCAGAAACAGGCAGGTACCCAGGCTAACTTGTTGAGTGTAATTGGGTGCGTTCCAGATAGCCATATTATGTGCAAGACTGTACAGTTTACGAGATCATTACATCATAGTGATGTGGTAAAGAGCTGATATTCTATGCAGGCCTGAGCCGAATGTGCCCAATATGTATGTCACTGAGAAATGCCCTTGTTTTTACCTGTGTTTCTGTTCTGTGAATAGTTTCTCATCCTCACCATAAGGCATGGCTCCCACATGTTGTTCTGGGTTGTTAGGCCCCTGACATTGCCAACTCACTCTTAGATACAAAAACATTGTGATTGTTACCTTTTGTTTAAACTAGCCTGGTCCCATATGTTTGTCATAGCACAAGCAGACCTGGCTAACTCCTATCTTGCTATGTTTAAACCCATTATAGTCAAAGAAACAGAGAAAACACTACATTTACTAGTTACATTGAGGACACATGATGACCCACTGCTCCCATAGCTTTGGGTTTTAAGCTCAATATGGCCATAGCCCAGCTATGACCATGGGCTCAATTCAATCAGATCTGCTTTAGCCAACTTAGTGGATAGTGTCTGAGGTGGGAGCTGTCAAATCCACAAGTGGCTCCCAGCATTATACCTAAAAAAACTGACATTGCCATTAGCTGCATGCCGTAGCATTAAGATAAATCCCATGCAGCCTTGTTTAAAAGTTTGAACACTGGAATGTGTTCACACCGGCAAAACATCCGCTATGCGCATGTCTGCAATCGCCGGTTAACGCTTGATCTGATTGAATCTAGGCCTAAATCTCTTTAGAGCTGCACACAGCTTAGTGTGTGGACCAGTCGAAGGATTAATGTGCGTGTATGCGGTGGGAGTACAGCCTGTTGTGTGTGTGTGTGTGAAAATGTCCTTCCTTACCCTGTCTACTAAACAATGCCACTCCTTATTGTCATGGCTATGGAACTGTGTGTGTGCATGCGTGCGTCTCTTTTGTTTCACAGCAGACAGGCAGGTTCCCCAGGGGTGTGTGAGAAGGATATCATCATGTCGGTTGAATTATCATTAACCTTGGAGTGGAGTGGGGGGAGGGGGGGGGGGTGGAAAAGGGTGGTGGAGGGCCCCGCTTATTGTCTTACGCTAGATTTTCATCTGCACTGTTGATCGAGGATCCTCTGGAGTGACACCACCTGGCTGAAGACAATGGGGACTCACTATCTCTTCTCAGATAATCCTGCTGCGGAGGGAGAGAGTGGGAAGGAGGCTGATCCCAGAGGCTAGAAAACCGCAGAACACTTCATATCGGTCATTGAGGTCAAATTCAACCTGATACCCACACTTCCCTTTGCTCCCCTACTTCCCCCATCGTGATGCTGAGAGGTTGTGTTCACTGAATCAGGTGGATCTGTGCTGTAATCCTAAACGCATTGATTGATTTGCACCATTTTTAGACTGCATCCTGTAAACAGCAATCAATCACATGCAGAACACGTTTCTATTGGCCACTGCTGCTGGTGCTATCCTATCAGAAACATATTATACTACAAGGTACTATATCAGTAATATATTTGAGAAAGAATTAGCTAACACAAACAGTAGTCTCTATCAATAGTAAATCTTTAATCACAGTAGTTTGCACAATGCATGTCAGAAATCATTTTCCTATATAAACAGACCTACTAAAGTGCTTTGTAACACATATCCTACTCATTGTCTGGTTCAAAATTGTATCATTGCAGAATCAAATATTTCAATCAATATCATTCCTTAGAAGAAAATATATATATTAAAAATTGTAAAAAGTCAATGACATTGGAGACAAACAACACAATGACATGATTATAGACGTTATGTTGAAGCCGGCAACTTGTACCTACCCTATTTGATATATCATATATATTATGATATAATATATCATATCATTATTCAGGTGGTACATGTAGCGTTCGACCCATTCATGTCCCTCTGTCAGGGTGGGGTGGCAGAGCCCTGGTTCTATTCCCTGAGAGCAGTAACAACCCTTGCCAGTCCTCTCTTTCCCCCAGCTCAGTAGGGTTTGACTTGGGCTCGGGGGAGGATGTTCTTGGCTGTGTGGTTTCTGTGAGGAGAGAGATGAGACAAGACAGAAAGAGAGATTGTATGTTGTTCCCATACCAGCTTCATTACAACAACGTTTCAATCAGAGTCATAGTGTCCTAGGCACGTGTTCACAAAAAGTAATAGAGTAGGAGTGCTGACATAGGATCCGTTTAGCCTTTTAGATCATAACGAATAACAAGATAATCATCTTATTATGGGCGGGTAGGGGACCTGACGCTAGATCAGCACTTGAACTCTGGTATGTACAGTACCAGTCAAAAGTTTGGGCACACCTACTTATTCAAGGGTTTTAATTTATTTTTAATGTTTTGTACATTGTAGAATAATAGTGAAGACATCAAAACTATGAAATAACACATGGAATCATGTAGTAAGCAAAAAAAAGTGTTAAATCAAAATATATTTTCTATTTGAGATCCTTCAAAGTAGCCACCTTTTGCCTTTATGGCACCTTTGCACACTCTTGGCATTCTCTCAACCAGCTTCATGAGGTAGTCACCTGGAATGCATTTCAATTAACAGATGTGCCTTGTAAAAGTTAATTTGTGGATTTTCTTTCCTTCTTAATGCGTTTGAGCCAATCAGTTGTGTTGTGACAAGGTAGGGGTGGTATACAGATGATAGCCCTATTTGGTAAAATACCAAGTCCATATTATGCTATATATTACAGCTAAAATAAAAAAAAGAGAAATGACAGTCCATCATTACTTTAAGACATGAAGGTCAGTCAATCCGGAATATTTCAAGAACTTTGAAAGTTTCTTCAGTGCAGTCACAAAAACCATCATGCACTATGATGAAACTGGCTCACATGAGGACTGCCTCTGCTGCAGAGGATAAGTTCATTATCTCACTAGTTCACTTATCTCCCTCACCAGCTTTAAGCACCAGCTGTCAGAGCAGCTCATAGATCATTGCACCTCTCCATAGCCCATCTATAAATAGCCCAAACAATTACCTCATCCCCTACTGTATTTATTTATACTTGCACCCAAGTATTTCTGCTTCGCACATTCACCTACTGCAAATCTACCATTCCAGTGTTTTTAATTGCTATATTGTATTTACTTCACCACTGTGGCCTTTTTATTGCCTTTACCTCCCTTCTCACCTCATTTGCTCACATTGTATATAGACTTGTTTTCTACTGTATTATTGACTGTATGTTTGTTTTACTCCATGTGTAACTCTGTGTTGTTGCATGTGTCGAACTGCTTTGCTTTATCTTGGCCAGGTCGCAGTTGTAAATGAGAACTTGTTCTCAACTTGCCCACCTGGTTAAACAAAGGTCAAATAAATCAAATAAAACATTAGAGTTACCAGCCTCAGAAATTGCAGTTCAAATAAATGCTTCAGAGTTCAAGTAACAGACACATCTCAGCATCAACTGTTCAGAGAAGACTGCGGGAATCAGGCCGTCATGGACAAATTGCTGCAAAGAAACCACTACTAAAGGTCACCAATAAGAAGAATAGACTTACTTGGGCCAGGAAATACGAGCAATGGACATTAGACCAGTGGAAATCTGTCCTTTGGTCTGATGAGTCCAAATTTGAGATTTTTTTGTTCCAACCCAGTGTCTTTGTGAGATGCAGAGTAGCTGAACGGATGATCTCCACATGTGTGGTTCCCACCATGAAGCACGGAGGAGGAGGTGTGATGGTGCTTTGCTGGTGACACTGTCAGTGATTTATTTCGAATTCAAAGCACACTTAACCAGCATGGCTACCACAGCATTCTGCAGCGATACGCCATCCCATCTGGTTTGCACTTTAGTGGGACGATCATTTGTTTTTCAACTCTAGGCTGTGTAAGGGCTATTTGACCAAGAAGGATAATGATGAGTGCTGCATCAGATGACCTGGCCTACACAATCACCCGACCTCAACCCAATTGAGATGGTTTGGGAAGAGTTTGACTGCAGAATGAAGGAAAAGCAGCCAACAAGTGCACAGCATATGTGGGAACTCCTTCAAGACTGTTGGAAAAGCATTTCAGGTGAAGCTGATTGAGAGAATGCCAAGAGTGTGCAAAGTTGTTATCAAGGCAAAGGGTGGCTACTTTGATTATTTAACACTTTTTTGCTAACTACATGATTCCGTATGAGTTATTTCATAGTTCATTATTCTACAATGCAGAAAATAATCAAACTAAAGACAAATTCTTGAATAGGTATGTCCAAACTTTTGACTGGTACTGTATATACAGGCCCTGGTCTTATTTCTGAATGAGTATTTCCCGCCCAGTACCTAAGTACAATCATCTGATGTATGTGTGTAAATGTGTTTGCTACTCACTCGTAGACATCGCTGTGCTTCATCCTCCTGTAGAACTTGGCCAGTTTGATGGAGAAGATGATGCTGGGGACCAGGAAGATCATACACCAGCCCAGACTGAACCAGAACCCATTCTGGACACAAACACAGATGTAGGTCAATAAACAATATTAGATTAGCGCAGTGTATCATTTTCTGTGCGTGGGTGCATGCATGAAATCATTTTCTCACCAGAGACTCCATCATATTTGAGCAGACTACAACCTTCGCTGAGTCCACAGCTTCTGCCACTGGGCCACAGAGACCAATCTGTTGAGTGATCTACATACCCACACACACGCACGCACACACACACACTCACACAATCAAATTTCATCAAATGTATTTTATAAAGCCCTTTTTACATCAACCACAACCACACATAAGGCTGAGGCTAAACTACACACACACAAACATAGGAACCTAAAATTAAACCACACACACACAAGATACAACAATGCAGTGATACAGTAGTAGTAGAATGCTAAGTGAACCCACCGTGAGGTTAGCCCAGTCAGCATACATCGTGAAGTACCCCATCTGACAGTCTAGGAACTCCCTACTCGCCTGAGAAAAAGAAAGAAAAACAAGTGTAAATTCCATACATTCTCTATTGACTCAGAAGTCATGAGAATCAGTGGAGCTTTGCAGCAGAAAATCAGGTGGAATTCTCTATAACTATGTGAAGTGGGCCGTGTGACTGTGGGCTAAGATGTGAGTAATGGCTGTGGTGCTACCATCTCTCCTTCTTTCCTGTACAGAACACCTGAGGTCATGAACCAAATGAAATGGTTCATCTTTCTAGGAAAGAAACCCAAATGAGAAAAACTTGGCATATGATGTCATTTGGTATTTCATCTGGTTGTAAAGGATTTTTTTTGTGACTAGATATGCTTGTGTTTGTGCATGCGTTTGAAAGTGCATGTGTGTGGTTACTCACGGCCTTGACTATCTGTGTAGTGTTGGTGTTGAGGAAGTCTTGAGCTGTTCCCACTTTATTTAACACATCTCCTACTGTGCCCTAAAGAAGAAAGAGGTAGGGAGGGAGAAAGAGAGGGATGAGCATGCATTGCATAGCTACATGTTTTCATTGTTTAAGGAAAGAACCCTTGCAGCTCATGCTTTCTGAACATTCTGCAGCATTACTTACTTTGATCTCTGATGCTATGACACTGAGGGCAAATATGTTGGAGTTCAACTGAGTCTGAAACACAAAAGTCAGACAGGTAATATATCTATTTACAATATCTAGGACTCTGCTCTGGATAATGACCTCTTTAAGGATTTATAAAATAGTCATCGATAATCCAGACACTCAGATAGCTGTATATTTAGTACAAACACACACGTGACATTTGCTGACGTTGTCCAGAGCAGAAACAGATAGCACCAGGCCAGTCAGACGTACCAGTTGTGGGATGATGGTAGTGACAATGCCTGACTGGATCCCTCTCAGGCCTTCAGCCTCCTGTGTCAGCTGATATTGAACACCTGTATTAATCTGTTGAGAGACGTGCATCACATTACTGTCTTTATACAAACATCTAAATGACTAGTACACACACTGATGTTCACATCGTATCATTGAGGGAAGAGCCTGAGAGTGCTCAGAGGGAGGGAATATGTTTGTAACAATGTTACATGTTTTATTACTCACTTGAACAGTAGCAAGTTGGTCTAACATGCCTGCTATTTCTGTCAGATTAATGCTGGAAATAACGTTGATCTGAAACAGACATAGAAATAGTTATGATAAGTCTTTGTAACCATACTGAGGTGACGCTACATGTTGTCCTAATATACACTCCAATTGAACACGTTCCAAACTATTAGAGGCCAAAGGTCACACATAAATGCACAAGCACATCTACATGTACTGTACATACACACACACTTTGTACCTGCTGTGTGACAGAGCTTATGTCAACATCATGGACCATGTCAGAGAAGCTGTGTAGCTGTTTGCGTGTCTCAGGTGTGAGCAGGGTGATGGTAGGCAGTTTGATCTCATTACTGTCAAAGTGTTGCCGAATCTCTTCTTTGTACTGGGAGGCGAGAGGTGGACTCATAATTAAAAGGAGTAGCGGAAACATTGTGCTAGTATAGCAGATGGTTTGAAATATGGACGTTTACACCACTTTGGAAGTGGAAACATAAGACATGATTTGGGAATTAATCACCCATATAAAGTGATTCCCAGTAATCATCAGTAGACAGTGTATGGTGATAGAAAAAGTAAAAACCACATGTGATAAGAGTAGAAACCGTAGCGTGACAGTCTTACTTTGGACACGTTGAGTAGATCATTGAGGTCTATGAGCTCATACAGGTGGAGGGTTGTCCATAGAGGCCTGTTCTGTTCACATTCACTACAAACACACGCACAACAATACATCCTTACTAGTGATGTGGAGGTTGACTAATAACCCGCAGCCCCAGCGGTTATATCCGTGGTGTGGCGGGTTTAGGGTCATGAAATATTGTGTGGATGAAGGGCGGGTGGGTTAAATGAAGAGAAAATAATACCTTAAATATCCATAAATGTATCATTCACCTTGTGCAATTTATATCTATAGGCTACATTGACGTTTTTCTTTCAATATTTTAGGCCATCTGGCATTAGTGCATAATGCCTAAGCTTTAGGACCTAGCCAACACGCCAACCGCCAACATGCCAACACGCCAAATGCTTTTGGAAACGGGCAGAAAAAGTTCATGTTCAAGTCGATCATGGAGGCAAAAAAGGAGTTGAAAATAAAGAGAAGGGAGTGCCAGATAACTAATGTTTGGGAAGGGGAAAAAGAGAATGATAGCAGATAGATAGATGTGTGATGATTGTGAGGCGCGATACAAATTCGACAGTCACAAGACGGGGACTTCAAATAGGCCGATGGCACATCAAAGGAACTGTAGCCTACTGTTCAGATGGGTTAAATGGAAACTGAATTCTGGACACCAACTGTAGGTTTATAACCTCTCATATAGCCTTAATATGAACTCCTGCAGAATTAAGCCTTTCTTGCAGTAAAATTGTACACCAAATGTAGGCAGAATTTTGACTCGTGTACAGGAGTGGGGAAATATGATTGATTTATTTCAGCATCCTGAGAGAATGCGAATGCGCAGTTAGATACCTACCATTTGTAGGTGCAATCTTTATCAACCACATAAAATATGCATCCAAGCCCAAAATGAAATCTTATCAGAAACAGATTGGGTCATTTTCACAGCCGGTCAAACTTATGTCTTTTGGAAATTTTGCACAGAAAAACTTTCTAGTTTTTTGTTGTTGAGTTATTGCATTTTCTACCCGGTCCCTAAACATCTTTGCTCCGCGAAAGATTCAGAGATGATAGAAAACACTTTACCGATGTCAACTATATTGAAGCATTCATTCTATCGATTTATTACATTATTCTGGTGAGCAAGTGTTTATTTAGTCTTCGAGGGCAACATATAATGACAGAAGTAAAGCTGCATTTATTTAATTTTACACAACAGTGGAGGCTGCTTAGGGGAGGACAGCTAATAATAATGGCCGGAATGGAGTGAATGGGTTTGATACCATTCCAATGATTCCATTATTATGAGCCGTCCTCCCCTCAGCAGCCTCCACTGATGGACAAGTTGACTAACAAATAGCCTACCAAAATGTCGGTAATTGTCAGGCGGTTGCGAGTGGGTTATTAGCCCGAGTGGCGCAGCGGTCTAAAACACTGCACCTCAGTGCTTGAGGCGTCACTACAGGCACCCTGGTTCGAATTCATGCTGTATATCACAACCGGACGTGATTGGGAGTCCCATAGGGCGGCGCACAATTGACCCAGCGTCGTCTAGGTTTGGCCAGTGTAGGCCATCATTGTAAATAAGAATTTGTTCTTAACTGACTTGCCTAGTTAAATAAAGGTGAAAAATTTAAACTATTGCGGGTGGGTGCCGGTGAACAAACAGCTGACCTGTGTACCATTAATCCTTACATTGCATAAGAGCAGAAGAAAAACAAAGTTACATTTAGCAAGCACTCTTATCCAGAGTGACTTATAATAATACTTTAGAAAACCAGAAAGAATATCTTTAATTTACATAACCCTTTATAAAGTTGCTTCATACTTGTATACTTCAATGAAAGACAGGTTGCTCTTCAGGCCCAGTATCTCTCTTAAATGGAATCCAGGTATCAGGCCCGGAGTGTCAACAAACTGTGGAGAGGGAAGACACAATCAATCAATCAGTGAGTCAATTCATTAATCGTGCATGTATGAGAGTGTGTGTTCTTACCTGTAGTAGCTGTCCACTGCGCCAGGGCTGGCAGACCAGTGTGTAGACATTCCCTCCCAGTATAAACAGTATAAACACCACCAGCATGAAGAGCCAGGAGAACAGGAAACTTAGCCCTGCACCCCTATACACACAGACAAATACGTTGAGATAATTATTTTACCAAATGTCCCTTATGCCCATCCTCATACCCACCCACACACGCAAACAGACATAGTGACAGTACTTACGCCATTAGGAAGGTTCCTGCGCAGTCGGCGGTGCTGGATCGTTCTGTCGGGTCGTCTTGAGGGCTCAGTCCCACCAGACCCCAAAACAGACCCAGAAGGTTACACACTACAACCAGGAGAACGACACAGCTCAGGATAATACCCACACCCCACCTATAGAGAGACAAAAACACAGAGGGATAATTACCTTATCTGTTCAGCCCTGTCAGTGTGTGCGCGTGCCTATGTGTGTGCACTCATTACCTGATCATCTCTACCCACTCTGCCTGTGGTGAGTACATGTCGATGTATCTCTGAGCCTCTCCCAGTGTGTGTGAGATGTTGCTGAGGGCAGAGACAGGGATGTATCCCTTCACCGAAGAGATCCGTCTCTTGATGACTTCAAGCTGCTGCTTCACATCTGAAGGAGAAGGATGAATAATATCTCTAGACACTGATCCAAGGTCAGTTTTAAAGGTATTTAGGTTAAAGCATAAGATGTGGCTATAAGGCTAGTAGACATCAGACTCTTGTTAGTGTCACTGTGAATAATAATGACCGATAACAGCAAGTAGTTTAACTAAACTAGTCCTAATCCTATAACAGTTAGTAGTGACCGTGAAGGTAAATACTCACTCTGTACCATGTCCCTGGTGTCGTTGGTCACTCTCTGGGGAATACTGGCAAATAAGTATTCTCCCTGAAACACACATGGTCAGAAACGTCCTCTGTAACTACTGCAGAAATGACGCATAGAAGTCAATGGATGAAAAATGTTGGAACAAGAGTGGATCTCAATTCCTCCCACACAAACAGGAACATGCTGTGGAATGTCAGTTACACTTCACTAATCCATTTTGACTGCTCTCTCTCTCTCTCATATATATATTACACACACACACATATACTGTATGTGGGGGGGGGGGGGGTATTTAGTGTGCCTATTTAGTCCAGACAGAATTACCTCTTTCACTTTTGAGTTGAGATTAGTCTTGGTGACGTCATCAACAACCCACTGCAGCTCATTCAGACTGGGGATCTATGGAACATACACAAACACACACATAAACTTGAGGTTACAAACAGCTCATGACTTCTCTGCAGTGTGTCATTCTTATTCTTTGGCAGCAGGGTGCAGCAAAACCAGAACCACCCACTCAAATGACAAATTCCCGTTGTTACTTTGGCATGTATTGCCTTCCTTATGCTTGTTATAAAAGTAGAACAGTGATAGGGGGTGAATGAAATACTGCTTTGTTTTCCACAATTATATCAGAGTAACATACACCATGTTTGTTCTCCGTGCTACTGGTTTGTTCTCGATAAGGAACTTATCTTGTGTTCCTCATACTGTGTGTGGGCCTGTGTGTGTATATATATATATATATACATTATGAACTGTAATTTTCCTGAAACCCGAGCCTCTATTTGTGGTAGCTTGTTTGAGAAAGGGGGAAGAGGAGGGGAGAGGGTTAACCCACAAACAGACTCAGCGTGCGTCAGCAACAGTAGAGTGGGAGGAGGAGGAACACCCTGAGACCTGATGTCATAAGACAACAGCGTGAACCATTTCCACATAACTAATTTGCCTGTGTCATATCCACCCCATTAACTTCTGCTGCAAGACCAGCACACATCGTCCAAAAGGCCTGAATCGTTCCTCATCAAGGACAAACCAGTAAGATGAAAATACACACCAGTGTGTACAGGGGGATAACTGGGATATCAGAGCTACCGAGGAATTTGCATTCGGTGGTGGAAAGATGAGAAGGAGGGAAGAAAAAAGGGAGGAGAGCAAAGAGAAAAGAGAGGAGAGGCGACGCAACACGATTGCACTCACAGTGATAGTGGTGTCAAATGTTAGTTTCTCTAGCTCTGACTGATAGGCAGAACACCCATGACAGTCAGGGTCTCTCAGTGTGCTGTTGATGCGGTCTCTGACAGAGGAAACATTCGCCTGGACCACAGTCACATCAGACTGGAGCTGGGTTAGAGTAGAGTTCAACCCCACCAGCAGGACACTGGTACGGTTCACCACTAGGATACAAATGCAACATACACACAGATTAAAATGTCAGAAGATGTTTGACTTTTGAAAGCTCTTTATTAATAAACCATTCATGTAGAGAATTCAAATGAAACTATTTCAGAAGAGGAATACACACACACAGGATGGAGTTGTACCTTTGGCTATATCTCCGACAGACTTCAGGGCAGGGTTCATGGGGCCCTCTAGACTTCTCTGGATCTCTCTGCCCAGCAGAGGACCTATGTCTAGGGGAGAGACGAGAGAGAGAAGGTAGAGATGTATGTAATTGTTGACCAGTGTTTCTCAAATGGTGGATGGCAGTCTCTTCTGGGTCAAGACAATGGTCAACATAATTGTTTCAGTGCGTTTCTACTTTGAAGAACTTTTGCACACATTATGTGAATATCTAGAACTTGGAACTAGATTCAGCTGTGGGAGAATTTTTTCTTGAGCCGATGATCGGGGGGCCGGAACATAATTACAAATCATTTGTAGACTGCAAATTGACCACAAGAAGCCCAAACATATAATATTTATCAAACCTTGCTTGCATGTGTACAGTCATGGCCAAAAGTTTTGAGAATGACACAAGTATACATTTCACAAAGTCTGCTGCCTCAGTTTGTATGATGGCAATTTGCATATACTCCAGAATGTTATGAAGAGTGATCAGATGAATTACAATTAATTGCAAAGTCCCTCTTTGCCATGCAAATTAACTGAATCCCCAAAAAACCTTTCCACTTAATTTCAGCCCTGCCACAAAAGGACCAGCTGACATCATGTCAGTGATTCTCTCGTTAACACAGGTGTGAGTGTTGACGAGGACAAGGCTGGAGATCACTCTGTCATGCTGATTGAGTTCAAATAACAGACTGGAAGCTTCAAAAGGAGGGTGGTGATTGGAATCATTGTTCTTCCTCTGTAAACTATGGTTACCTGCAAGGAAACACATGTCATCATTATTGCTTTGCACAAAAAGGGCTTCCCAGGCAAGGATATTGCTGCCAGTAAGATTGCACCTAAATCAACCATTTATCAGATCATCAAGAACTTCAAGGAGAGCGGTTCAATTGTTGTGAAGGCGGCTTCAGGGCGCCCAAGAAAGTCCAGAAAACGCCAGGACCGTCTCCTAAAGTTGATTCAGCTGCGGGATTGGGGCACCACCAGTACAGAGCTTGCTCAGGAATGGCAGTAGGCAGAGTGCATCTGCACGCACAGTGAGACGAAGACTTTTGGAGGATGGCCTGGTGTCAAGAAGGGCAGCAAAGAAAAACATCAGGAAAAACATCAGGGACAGACTGATATTCTGCAAAAGGTACAGGGATTGGACTGCTGAGGACTGGGGTAAAGTCATTTTCTCTGATGAATCGCCTTTCCGATTGTTTGGGGCATCTGGAAAAAAGCTTGTCTGGAGAAGACAAGGTGAGCGCAACCATCAGTCCTGTGTCATGCCAACTCTAAAGCATCCTGAGACCATTCATTCATGTGTGGGGTTGCTTCTCAGCCAAGGGAGTGGGCTCACTCACAATTTTGCCTAAGAACACAGCCATGAATAAAGAATGGTACCAACACATCCTCCGAGAGCAACTTCTCCCAACCATCCAGGAACAGTTTGGTGATGAACAATGCCTTTTCCAGTATGATGGAGCTCCTTGCCATAAGGCAAAAGTGATAACTAAGTGGCTCGGGGAACAAAACATTGATATTTTGGGTCCATGGCCAGGAAACTCCCCAAGACCTTAATCCCATTGAGAGATTGTGGTCAATCCTCAAGAGGAGGGTGGACAAACAAAACCCCACAAATTCTGACAAACTCCAAGCATTGATTGTGCAAGAATGGGCTGCCAGAAGTTAATTGACAGCATGCCAGTGCGGATTGCAGAGGTCTTGAAAAGAAGGGTCAACACTGCAAATATTGACTCTTTGCATCAACTTCATTCAATTGTCAATAAAATCCTTTGAAACTTATGAAATGCTTGTAAATATACTTCAGTATTCCATAGTAACATCTGACAAAAATACCTAAAGACACTGAAGCAGCAAACTTTGTGAAAATTTATATTTGTGTCATTCTCAAAACTTTTGGCCACGACTATATACAATCATGTCTCTCTATGATGCTTGGGATTACTTCAGAACAGATTTCCAAATTTAAAATCACTTGGAGCTGGGTTTTTTGCCTGTTCGTGAACCCTGTTCTCAAAGCTCAGGTACAATACTTACCATTGAGGCTTCTGGTAACCTCATCCACTGTCTTATTGCCCTCTATCAGCACACTGTCAATTTGCTGATGAGACACAGGAGACAAACACACTTAGACACAGGAGAGATGACATAAACTTGCAAGACTTCCTCAAACACATTTAAAACACACTGAAACTATGCACAGACACATCAAAGCCACTACCGATTTACCACACAACCCTGCCCGACCATTACCTTATCCCTCTCTCCCTCCCCTTTTTTCCTCTCTCCATCCTCTCTTCCCCTTTCTCTGAGTCTCTCCGATTCAGATAGGTTGGGTTAAATGCGGAAGACACATTTCAGTTGAATGTATTCAGTTGTACAACTGACTAAGTATCCCCCTTTCCCTTTCCCTCTCTATCCTCCCTGCCTTTCTCACCCAACTCCTCTCTCCCTCTGTTGTATCAGATACAAGTGATCACAGTGCAGGCTGGACAGGAGAGACAAATGTTTTTTCACCTTTATTTAACTAGGCAAGTCAGTTAAGAACAAATTCTTATTTACAATGACGGCCTAGGAACAGTGCGTTAACTACCTTGTTCAGGGGCAGAATGACAGATTTTTACCTTGTCAGCTCGGGGATTCATTCTAGCAACCTTTCGGTTACTGGCCCAATGCCCTAACCACTAGGCTACCTGCCGCGCAATGTGTGTGTGTGTGTGTGTGTGTGTGTGTGTCTGTGTGTGTGTGTGTGTGTGTGTGTGTGTGTGTGTGTGTGTGTGTGTGTGTGTGTGTGTGTGTGTGTGTGTGTGTGTGTGTGTGTGTGTAGCTATTCTCTAGGCGGAGATTTATGGTAGGTGGAGTGGTTTATGTACTAACTCTGAATAGAAGCTTTAGGTCAGTAACTGATCTATAGGTGGTTGTGTGTCAACAGAAGATAAGTGACATGCCATCCAAGTAATTTATTACAGGATACTTAACAGAAGAGAATATGGAATGTTTTTAATAAATGTGTGTACCCATTCAAAAATATCCAGTTGCTACTTTTAGCTATATCTATTGTTTTATAAACCCAAAAAATAAACTGGTCTTACTTCTACTTCATTTATTATTTTGGTTTTCCCTTCTGAAAATAATAGGAACGTTCTCTCTCACACACACTGTTGGGGATGAATCAGAATTAGTTGGGTAACATAGATAAGATGTTTTATTTTCATAATATGCTTGTGAGATACTTGTCATTTAGAATGTATATTGTTGTACTATAGTGGTGGCCGTTTGCAGTTATCTGTTCTCTGTCAGGGTTCAGTTACTTGGGCCACAGAGAGGGGAGAGATCAAGCATGTCGTCATGTGTAAACGTATATTTTAAACCATGTGAAGGGATGATTGAGGGGGAACCAATTATCTCTTGGCTCCACAATGTCTGTGTGCCAGTCACTCCCTACTTTTCCCATCAGGGAGAGGAGGATGGCAGTGTCTGGAACCAATCTATGTTCCCTCTGAGGTTGCCCTTATCTTGACTTAGAGGCTCACTCTCCTCTCCGTGAGCTTGTCCAGGATGGGTTGTATTTGGGATGGGAGTGTCTAAAATGACAATTGATATATACCATTGGGTGAGGTGATGTCTTGGTACCAGAGCTTTGTTTAGGAGACCAAACTGAACGATAATTTATAGCCAATGCTGTCTGGCTATGGGATACTCCTCTCTGAAGTAAAGTCTTTCTTTGTGTAAGTTCCTAAGACGTGTGGTTTGTCATGTCGACTAGGGGGGTGGATCTTTGCTATAAAAGATCTCAGTTGCCATTATGTTGACCATTAGACCATTAGAGATACTGAAATGTTGAAAGTCAAAATGCTATTGCAAAAGCTTAATTATTATTAAAGGTGAAGATTAAGCATAACTCTGACTGGTGTGTAATTTGCTCTCTCATCATTTGGTAATTAAGGAAATTTCCACGACAACACACACTTACCTTAGGGACAGAGGTGAGGTAGGTTTGAAGGTTGTCCAGGTTATTGTTGAGTTCTACAGAGCTGTCCTCAACACTCACTTTCAGTAACTGGTTAGTGAAGAACATGCAGATGTTCCCTGCACTACACACACACACACACACACACATGCACGCACACAAACACACAGAAAAGTTAGTTTGTTTCACTTCATATCCAAATACACTCCCCTCTACATATATTTGGACAGTGAAGCTAAAAATTATTATTTGGCTCTATACTCCAGCATTTTGGATTTCAGATAAAATGTTTAACATTAAGCAACAATACAGAATGTACCTTTTATTTGTGAGTATTTTCATACATAACTGTTTTGCCGTTTAGAAATGAAAGCACTTCATGTATCTAGTTCTCCCATGTGAAGAAGTTTGGACACATTTACTTATAGGATATTAAAGTAGTCAAAAGTTTAGTATTTGGTCCCATATTCCTTGCACGCAACAACTACATCAAACTTCTGACTCTACAAACTCATTGAATGCATTTGTAGTTTGTTTTGGGTTATGTTTTGCCCAATAGTATCTGAATGGTGAATGATGACTGGAGTCATTTTCTTTCTAATTTAGTGGATAAGATGTTTGTAAATGAATCATGATAATGCCATAATTAAGAAAAAACGTTAATGAGTGAGAGAGCTACAGAGGCTACAACAAAACATGCTAACCTCACCCCATTACCAATAACATGGGAGGTTTGGATTTTTGGAGGATATGAGCTTTGTTCCTCTGTAACCTTATCACTGATCAATATTCACGATCCATCTATGACTATCCATAATCAGGGTCGCATCCACAAGAATGTAGAACACATGAACCTTCTATTCTTGCTTACAATAAAAGTGACTCTAAAATGGCACACAAGACATCGAAAACTCAACCAAAACAAACCACAAAGGAATCCAATAACTGTGTAGAGTCATACGCTTGGTTTAGTCATTGTGTGCAAAGAATGTAGGACCAAATACTAAACTGTTCCCTATGTTACACAATAATTGAATTTGTCAAAATACTTAGGATTTCTTCAAATGGGGGGGGGTCTAGATACATAAAGTGCTTTCATTTTTAAATGGTAAAACAGATACATATGAAAATACCCTAAAAATACCCTGCCTTATACAGTACCAGTCAAAAAATAATTATCTTTATTTTGACTATTTTCTACATTGTAGAATAATAGTGAAGACATCAAAACTATGAAATAACACATATGGAATCATGCCATTAACCAAAAAAGTGTTAAACAAATCAACAAAAAATTATTTTGATTCTTCAAAGTAGCCACCCTTTGCCTTGATGACAGTTTTGCACACTCTTTGCATTCTCTCAACCAGCTTCACCTGGAATGCTTTTCCAACAGTCTTGAAGGAGTTCCCACATTTGCTGTGCATTTGTTGGCTGCTTTTCCTTCACTCTGCGGTCCAACTCATCCCAAACCATCTCAATTGGGTTGAGGTCGGGTGATTGTGGAGGCCAGGTCATCTAATGCAGCACTCCATCACTCTCCTTCTTGGTCAAATAGCCCTTACACAGTCTGGAGGTGTAAGGGCTATTCATCTTAAGAAAGCTAGGTGGAACAACCACACATTACAGTCATAGTAAGTCAAATGTTCCTCAATAATGTAGCTATGATGGTGATATTAGTTTATGATGGCGATGCTGGTATACTGGTGATCAAGCTGGTGTATGGTGGTCCAGCATGGTCTAGCTCAGGGATGGGCAACTTTGATGTGGGTAGGGGCCACAGAAAATCTGAACTCATCATGAAGGACTGCAGTGGCTTGCGGGTCTGCTTACACACATGTACAGTGGGGCAAAAAAGTATTTATTCAGCCACCAATTGTGCAAGTTCTCCCACTTAAAAAGATGAGAGAGGCCTGCAATATTCATCATAGGTACACTTCAACTATGACATACAAAATGAGAAAAAAAATCCAGAAAATCACATTTTTATAAATGTATTTGCAAATTATGGTGGAAAATAAGTATTTGGTCAATAACAAAAGTTTATCTCAATACTTTGTTATATACCCTTTGTTGGCAATGACAGAGGTCAAACGTTTTCTGGAAAGTCTTCACAAGGTTTTCACACACTGTTGCTGGTATTTTGTCCCATTCCTCCATGCAGATCTCCTCTAGAGCAGTGATGTTTTGGGGCTGTTGCTGGGCAACACGGACTTTCAACTCCCTCCAAAGATTTTCTATGGGGTTGAGATCTGGAGACTGGCTAGGCCACTCCAGGACCTTGAAATGCTTCTTACGAAGCCACTCCTTCGTTGCCCGGGCGGTGTGTTTGGGATCATTGTCATGCTGAAAGGCCCAGCCACGTTTCATCTTCAATGCTCTTGCTGATGGAAAGAGGTTTTCACTCAAAATCTCACAATACATGGCCCCATTCATTCTTTCTTTTACACGGATCAGTCGTCCTGGTACCTTTGCAGAAAAACAGCCCCAAAGCATGATGTTTCCACCCCCATGCTTCACAGTAGGTATGGTGTTCTTTGGATGCAACTCAGCATTCTTTGTCCTCCAAACACGACGAGTTGAGTTTTTACCAAAAAGTTATATTTTGGTTTCATCTGACCATATGACATTCTCCCAATCTTCTTCTGGATCATCCAAATGCTCTCTAGCAAACTTCAGGCGGGCCTGGACATGTACTGGCTTAAGCAGGGGGACACGTCTGGCACTGCAGGATTTGAGTCCCTGGCGGCGTAGTGTGTTACTGATGGTAGGCTTTGTTACTTTGGTCCCAGCTCTGTGCAGGTCATTCACTAGGTCCCCCCGTGTGGTTCTGGGATTTTTGCTCACTGTTCTTGGGATCATTTTGACCCCACGGGGTGAGATCTTCTTGCGTGGGTTTTGTTTGTCCACCCGCCTCTTGCGTGGAGCCCCAATAATTGCTCCCACAGTTGATTTCTTCAAACCAAGCTGCTTACCTATTGCAGATTCAGTCTTCCCAGCCTGGTGCAGGTCTACAATTTTGTTTCTGGTGTCCTTTGACAGCTCTTTGGTCTTGGCCATAGTGGAGTTTGGAGTGTGACTGTTTGAGGTTGTGGACAGGTATATTTTATACTGATAACAAGTTCAAACAGGTGCCATTAATACAGGTAACGAGTGGAGGACAGAGGAGCCTCTTAAAGAAGAAGTTACAGGTCTGTGAGAGCCAGAAATCTTGCTTGTTTGTAAGTGACCAAATACTTATTTTCCACCATAATTTGCAAATAGATTCTTTAAAAATCCTAGAATGTGATTTTCTGGATTTTCTTTTCTCATTTTGTCTGTCATAGTTGAAGTGTACCTATGATGAAAATTACAGGCCTCTCTCATCTTATTAAGGGTGAGAACTTGCACAATTGGTGGCTGACTAAATACTTTTTTGCCCCACTGTATACCCACACATGCAGTCAGAGCCGGCCCTAGCATTTTGGGGGCCCTAGGTGATAATTTGGTCACCAGCAAAACACTGCGAAGACTGGTCAACATGAAAACACAGCGAATGAACCATGAAAGGACAACGAAGGCACTTCGAAAACACAGCTGGTCACCAGCAAAACCACCACTTATGCTGGTCTATGCTGTTTTTTTCAGGGTGGCACACACTTACAGTATGACTAGTGTTGTGAGTAGTGTAGCCCAGTATAATCCTCTCCTGTGACAGTGGACAGCTTTAGTCTGTTCCTGGTACATGTGTCCTCCACAGTGTCCACAGCAGCGACAGCAGGCCAGGCAGAACCCCACCAGGGGCATAAGGATAATGTACACGATCCCTATAGCAGCACACACTAGGAAACCAACTTCATAGAGAAGGATCTGAGGAGATTCATACATACACACACACACAGGTTAACACACAGATATACACACACATACACACAATTAGTAGGGTGCCTTACATAAAGTTCTCCCAGGTTACTGCCTAAAGGGTAACTTAGGGGGGAGTGTCTGTGGCTAGTACACAGAGCTTAACTTGACACACACACACACTGTAAAAAAAATGTTGTCCTGCTCCTCTCTTCTCTACCTAACTTCCCCTCAAGGTCCAATCAGTTTCTCTTAAGTCCCGTTAGTTTGGCTGCTCAGGCTACCTAAGATATCCCTCACCCATTATAGCCCTTCCATTCCCAACCAATCAGAGCACTTGGAAATGCGCATCTAGACACTGCAACCGCCCAGGTCAGAGTGTTATCGTTGTCCGAAGGGAGAAGACGCATGTTTCTGAGGACTTTTTATTGTCGACAGTAACAGGAATGTTGTGGGTGCATCGAAATGTAAGTTGCAGGGGTGTTCTAATTGTGGTTTTTACATGCTGTATAATAATAGGTCATTACCACTAATTACTTTGTTACTTTGATACGTTTCAGACATATGATCTACTGTGTGGCTGTTAGTATTATTTAATGTTAGAGTTGCCAATGCTGCTTTACGTATTGTTTATCATATGTAGTATTATTCTGTACTGCCATAAGTGTTATTATTGCATTGGTTGCACAAGTACTTTTGCAGAAGTGGTTTAATTGTTGTATTGGTAAGCATATTCTTTTGCATGCACATGCTAACACAGCATTTTCCATAGTGGCCTTTATTAAGGTGTTTTATTGAGCTGCCATGGGCAAGCTTCTCGAGTCATCCCAGACCGTTCTTGGAGCTTCCTCATGCACAGAGTAATTTACAACCCTGTGGTGCCAGGCCAGATCAGGTGTCAGCCTGGCAGATTCTCATACAAGGCTGAAGAGAGAGAGTGCCATAAATCTGGACTCTGTAAATCCAAGTAATTTGTTTCTCTCTCTCTCCAAGAGGTGAATGTTTAAATGTATATTGATGCTGTGTTTATAGCCCTTTATAGACATGTAAGGGTAATGCCATTTGCCATTTATTCATGTACATGTGTGTATATTGCATAGTTATAAACATGACCTAATACTGTTTACATATCTTTGTCTTATAGAACACAACAATAACATTCCAAGTCCTTCGGGTTACTAAAATCATATAAACATCCTCAAATGGAAACAGCTGTGTCTGTGTGTGTGTGGTGGTGACTATCAAGAGTACAGTGATGGACCTCAACATCATGTTCTAACCGGACAGCACTATACATTGGTACCCCAGGTAATCTTAGGTTTTATTACATACAGTCGGGAGGAACTACTGGATATAAGAGCATCGTCAACTCACCATCATTACGACCAGGAATACGACTTTCCCGAAGCGGATCCTGTGTTTTTCCCACCACCCAGGACAATGGATCGGATCCCAGACGGCGAACCAAAACAACGACGCCGTAAAAGGGGCAGACGAAGCGGTCTCCTGGTCAGGCTCCGGAGACGGGCACATCGCGCACCGCTCCCGAGCATACTACTCGCCAATGTCCAGTCTCTTGACAACAAGGTTGATGACATCAGAGCAAGGGTTCCAGAGAGACATAAGAGACTGTAACGTTCTTTGCTTCACGGAAACATGGCTCACTCGAGACACACTATCGGAGTCGGTACAGCCAGCTGGTTTCTTCACACATTGCGCCGACAGAAACAAGCATCTTTCTGGTAAGAAGAGGGGCGGGGGGTATGCCTTATGATTAACGAGACGTGGTGTGATCATAACAACATACAGGAACTCAAGTCCTTCTGTTCACCTGACTTAGAATTCCTCACAATCAAATGTCGATTGCATTATCTACCAAGAAAATTGTCTTCGATTATAATCACAGCCGCATATATTCCCCCCCAAGCAGACACATCGATGGCCCTGAACTAACTTTATTTGACTCTATGTAAACTGGAAACCACATATCCTGAGGCTGCATTCATTGTAGCTGGGGATTTTAACAAGGCTAATCTGAAAACAAGACTCCCTAAATTTTATCAGCATATTGATTGTGCTACCAGGGCTGGTAAAACCCTGGATCATTGTTATTCTAACTTCCCCGACGCATATACGGCCCTCCCCCGCCCTCCTTCAGAAAAGCTGACCACGACTCCATTTTGTTGCTCCCTGCCTATAGACAGAGACTAAAACAGGAATCTCCCACGCTCAGGTCTGTTCAACGCTGGTCCGACCAATCTGATTCCACGCTTCAAGATTGCTCCGATCACGTGGATTGGGATATGTTCCGCGTTGCGTCAAACAACAACATTGATGAATAAGCTGATTCGGTGAACGAGTTTATTAGCAAGTGCATCAGCCATGTCGTACCCACAGCAGCTATTAAAACATTCCCAAACCAGAAGCCGTGGATTGATAGCTGCATTCGCGCGAAGCTGAAAGTGTGAACCACTGCTTTTAACCAGGGCAAGGTGACCTGAAACATGACCGAATACAAACAGTGCTATTCCCTCCACAAGGCAATCAAACAAGCTAAGCATCAGTATAGAGACAAAGTAGAGTCGAAATTCAACGGCTCAGAGAGAGGTATGAGGCAGGGTCTACAGTCAATTACAGATTACAAAAAGAAAACCAGCCCCGTCGCGGACAAGGATGTCTTGCTCCCAGACAGACTAAAAAACTTCTTTGCTCGCTTTGAGGACAATACAGTGCCACTGACACAGACCGCCACCAAAACCTGCGTACTCTCCTTCACTGCAGCCGACGTGAGTAAAACATTTAAACGTGTCAACCCTCGCAAGGCTGCAGGCCCACACGGCATCCCCATCCGCGTCCTCAGAGCATGTGCAGACCAGCTGACTGGTGTGTTTACGGACATATTCAATCAATCCTTATCCCAGTCTGCTGTTCCCACATGCTTCAAGAGGGCCAACATTGTTCCTGTTCTCAAGAATGCTATGGTAACTGAGCTAAACGACTACTGCCCTGTAGCACTCACTTCCGTCATCATGAAGTGCTTTGAGAGACTAGTCAAGGACCATATCACCTCCACCATACCTGACACCCTAGACCCACTCCAATTTGCTTACCGCCCCAATAGGTCCACAGACGACGCAATCGCAACCACACTGCCCTAACCCATCTGGACAAGAGGAATACCTATGTGAGAATGGTGTTCATCGACAACAGCTCAGCATTTAACACCATAGTACCCTCAAAACTCGTCATCAAGCTCGTTGGTTATTACTGCATTGTCGGAACTAGAAGCACAAGCATTTCGCTACACTCGCATTCACATCTGCTAACCATGTGTATGTGACACATGAAATTTGATTTGATTTGATTTGATTTAGAGGGCAGAACCAAACTAATCAGATGTAAGTATATAGCGGGTGAGGGCATACCAGCCAACCGTTTTTACGTGGTCCTTCAAGACGGATTTAGAGACTAACAGTTTTTTTTACATGGTCCGTAGTTTCTCTGGATTTAGCGACCAAGTTGACACACACACACACACACATGCACGCATCCATATTTTCTTACCTCTTTGATGGTTTTCTTGTCATTGTATATATTGCCACTTTTCTCCACTAATTTAACCAGCAGATCTAAGAGAGAAGAATGGAGAGGGAGAGAAAGAAAGGAGGAGGATCTGGATGTGTTTGTTTTTTATGACCATGTTTTTCTTTCTGCTTGCATTCTGTATTTATATTTTGATGTGTGTTTTTTCTTTAATTTATGTAATTCAGGGCCCATCTGTAAAATAGACCTTGGTCCCAGTATGACTCCCTGATAAAATAAAAGATTCAATTAATATATTTTTTTTAAACATCAGCCAACATTCAACCAATAATGACTAGATATCACCACAAAAATATGTTCAACATATAAACATCATCTGGCTTGTTCATGTGAGAGGATCTGTCAAAGAAACACTGTCAAAGGCTGTATGGAGATCAGGAGTCACATTTTACATCAACCCTTTCGATCTCTCTTTCTCTCGCAGGTAGCCTAGTGGTTAGAGCATTGGGCCAGTAACCGAAAGGTTGCTGGATTGAAATCCAGAGCTGACAAGGTAAAAATCTGCCGTTCTGCCCCTGAGCAAGGCAGCACGCCGAAGACGAGGATGTCGATGAAGGTAGTCCCGCTCACTGATTCAGAGGGGTTGGGTTAAATGCAGAGACACATTTCAGTTGAATGCATTCAGTTGTACAACTGACTAGGTATCTCTCTCATTCCCTCGCCCTCAGTTTCTTCATCACCCTCTCTCCCTCATTCTCTCTGACAACAGTGAGATCTCACACCTTCACAATACAATTACTCTATCATTATTTCATTTACTTGCAGAAATCAAACCTACTGTTCTTTAGATGTAACCTAGGTTCAGGATCAGGAAACCATTAGTAACCATACCAGGGATGTGAGAACTGAGACTACCACAATGTTCCTACTCCACTGTCTTGTCGAACCCTGCACTTATAGCCGGTTATTATTCACACAACACCAGCTGGCATTGTGAAGAGAAACTTCAGAGGAGTTCTATCATCTAGGTGGGAAAGAGGAAATTCCACTTTCTCATAGTCTCTCTCCATTTCTTTATTCATCTCCTGAAAGCAGATACCCAGCTGGCGTGCCATGAGACGTGTTAAAGCCCCAACTGGTACACTGTCATGTACGTTACTTAGTGAACAGAATAGTAATCCACTTCTGAATCCTGATACCCAGGCATTCAGCCATAGAGAGAAAGGGAGGGTGACAGAGAGAGAATGACAGAGAGAGAATGACAGAGAGAGGGAGGAGGGTGTACCCGGCTCCACTAGGGAGCTTAGCCCACTCAGTTTTTGTTTTATGTCCCTATATAAAAAAGAAATAGCAAAAAAGTTCCAAATGATTGACTGACAGGTTGGTGAAAAATCTGTATCTCCCTGCACTGTGTCAGCACAATGGACAGTATCAGCACAATGGACAGAGTGCGCTGCGGTGTGTAGGGGGTCTATGGAAAGCCACTGGGGCAGGTTATGTATGATCCCTTTGGGTTTCAATAAAAGCTGTAAAAAACGCTTCATCTGTGGTAGGCTAAGGGAATAAAGTGATACGGCTCCGCCTGTAATATTTGATTTATAAGGGCGGGGTGAAGTTTACCATTGAAGCAGCTTCACTCAACTATGTCTCACACACCACACCACTACAGAATTTATTTAGCTTCTTATCCAGCTGTAAAAAGCGTTGGTGTTCTTAGCCTTCGCCTATTTAGCTAGCTCGAACCAGCTAATCTGCCACTGCCACGATGGGTGTCATAAATTGGCTGCGCCAAAGTACCCAAATAAAGCCAATGGAGAGCGATGAGCAGCAGTATCGAACCACCGAGGCCGCTGCCAAGCCCAGCAGCGATGATGTTAGCGAGCTCCAGCTAGCTCCGAGTGCAGAGGCTTCCCTCTCTTCCACAAATGCCGCCAGGATAATGTCTCCACAGCCCCCTCCACCGCCGACTGTTCCTTGGAACAGAGGAGCAAGCCCAGGTTAGCCTAGAATCCTACCATAGCCTAAGGTTTTCTATTTTAAAACGTTCAATAACGTTTAATAACAACTGGTTCACATGAGGAGAGTGGCTGGAATTACTCGGGTATTGCAGATGCAACATTTTGTTTCCCATGTCGAAAGTTATGTGTCCAATGCTAAAGCAAACAAGGCCTTCACCCAGGTCGGGTATTCTAACTGGAAGCATGCTATTGATAGTACCAAAGGATTCGCTGGGCACGCATCAAACAAAGAGCTTTTGAAATGCACTGCATTGTGAGTACTGTGATGTCAACACGTGTTAAGAAATCACATGTATGTGTTTCGGCGACTGTGGACATTATTGAGTGTCTTGTTTCAAACCAGCGACCACTGAGGGGGTATTGGACGCGACAGAGTCAAGAGGAGAGAGGGGCAGTATACATTTTCTGTCCATGATGGAATATACTCTCTGAATAGACAATAGAACTTGTCATGGTGTATAGCACCATACCCCACAATGTCACATAAACATCACGCGATTTTCAAAATGAAATCATAGGGCTCATGAGTGAGATTGTCACTGATGAAGCTACATGCGAGAACTCATTTTCCATTTTGACAAATGTGTTCCGTCAGCACAGAAGAAGCATGATACACCCGAGAAAAGCTCAACTACGCCAACTGGTATTTGAGGGGGATCTTTCAAGAAGATTTCGGGGAGAATGGAATGACCGATTACTCAGGAAGATCCAGAGAGCATCAAGGAGGCAGCAACTGTTCTGAAAAGGTAAGACCAAATCTAGCTGGTTAGTTTTAATACAAATCGTTCTTTGGTGTGTAGGGTACTGTCCATGGTGCTGATAGAGCGCAGCGGAGATTTTGCGCCAACCTGTTACTTATTGGTCAAAAGCATTTTAACTTTAATGTTCATTGTAGCGTGATATAAGCAGAATTCAATATAATTCCAACGCAATATCCAAAATGATGTCCCAGGGTATAGCTATGTTTAATCAAATAACTAGACATTCTATTGGGGTTTTCTTGGTAGCCAATTGGTTTTCGTGGTACATGGAACTGTGTATATTGGAAACCTGTTTATGGTAGTCTGGCCATTGCTTACTTGATTACGTGTGTCGAATTTGATTCACAGAAGTGTGTTTTGCCGTATCACAACGTGTTACTGAACTCATGAGCGAGCGGCATTATATTCTAGGTTTGAAGCGGGCCATTATAGCCCTATTTATTTGGGAAGACAACTGTGCATGGCTGCATTCCACTGTAGTAGGTTGTAGGCTGTTTTGGTTATTTGGATCTCCATTCGCATTTTGTTTACTGCATTTGTTTACTGTTAATGTAACTAGCCTAAATATAGATTGTGTCATGCCTTTATCGATCTGACATTTTGTTTTACTAGGCCTACTAGGCCTATTCTAAGTCAAACTGCTATTCAGTATTTTTGTTTGCATGCATGAATAACTAGGCTACTACTTTCACCGTTTCTTTTCCATTATTTTGGTAAGACAGCTATTACAAACAGCCTATCTATCTTGTAGCCTGTCTTCTTTACCAAAACAGCCTTACTTTAGTGTGTACGGCACAAGGCACTGTCCATTGTTCTGATATAGCGCAGCGGAGATTTCGTGACAACCTGACTGTCACTTCAAAAGCACTCCATTATCTTGGAGTCTGGGCATTTGAACTTTAGGTTTATTGTAGTATAGCGTGATATAAGCAGGATTCAATATAATTCCAATGCAAGAACCCCCAAAATGTTGCTCCCACGCCAATTTCAATTGCCCCATTAGTCACTTTATCCTGGACCCAGATATACAGTACCAGTCAAAAGTTTAGTTTGACTATTTTTCTAAATTGTAGAATAACAGTGAAGACATCACAAAACTATGAAATAACACATCATGTAGTAACCAAAAAAATTGTTAAACAAACCAAAATATATTTTAGATTTTAGATTCTTAAAAGTAGCCACCCTTTGCCTTGATGACAGCTTTGCACACTCTTGGCATTCTCTCAACCAGCTTCACCTGAAATGCTTTTCCAACAGTCTTGAAGGAGTTCCCACCTATGCTGAGCACTTGTTGGCTGCTTTTCCTTCACTCTGCGTTCCAACTCATCCCAAACCATCTCAATTGGGTTGCGGTCAGGTGATTGTGGAGGCCAGGTCATCTGAAGCAGCACTCCATCACTCTCTTTCTTGGTCAAATAGCCCTTACACAGCCTGGAGGTGTGTTGGGTCATTGTCCTGTTGAAAAACAAATTATCGTCCCACTAAGCGCAAACCAGATGGGATGGTGTATCGCTGCAGAATGTTGTGGTTACCATGCTGGTTAAGTGTGCTTTGAATTCTAAACAAATCACAGACAGTGTCACCAGCAAAGCACCCCCACACCATCACACCTCCTCCTCCATGCTTCACGGTGGGAACTACACATACGGAGATCATCCGTTCACCTACTCTGCATCTCACAAAGACATGGCGGTTGGAATCAAAAATCTCAAATTTGGACTCATCAGACCAAAGGACAGATTTCTACCAGTCTAATGTCCATTGCTTGTGTTTCTTGGCACACACAAGTCTCTTCTTCTTATTGGCATCCTTTAGTAGTGGTTTCTTCGCAGCAGTTCAACCATGAAGCCTGATTCATGCAGTGTCCTCTGAACAGTTGATGTTGAGATGTGTCTGTTACTTGAACTCTATGAAGCATTTATTTGGGCTGCAATTCTGAGGCTGGTAACTTTAATGAATGTATCCTCTGCCGCAGAGGTAACTCTGGGTCTTCCTTTCCTGTGGCGGTCCTCATGAGAGCCAGTTTCATCATAGCGCTTGGTGGTTTTTGCGACTGCACTTGAAGAAACTTTCAAAGTTCTTGAAATGTTCCGGATTGACTGACCTTCATGTCTTAAAATAATGATGGAATGTCATTTCTCTTTGCTTATTTGAGCTGTTCTTGCCATAATATGGACTTGGCCTTTTACCAAATAGGGCTATCTTCTGTAAACCACCCATTTCTTGTCATAACACAAATACTAGTGTCATTATCCAAACATTAAACCAAAACATGAGCAAACAAGGGTTGCTTCAACAACATCCTCCAATCCTGATTGGATAAAAGCCATGATCAAAAGAGACTATCACTATCCAATCTGTGCATTGCAATCTGCTCAGCAAATCGAGAGCTCTCTGATCTAGGATGAGATTTACCTGAGCAAAGGTCAATGGCTAATTAACACACACTGTGTGTGTGTGTGTGTGTGTGTGTGTGCGTGCGTGCGTGCGTCTCTGTGTACCTAAGGGGCCTTCACTGTTGTTTGTCCATCAGAATCACTACTAGCTCTAACAAGGAAGCAGTCACAAATAAACTGAGCCAGCTCTGAAGTAATAGTCATTTAGGATGGGTAACAAAGGTGACAAAGATTCTGGACTACAGTGGAATATTGTCCACTCACTACTTAAAGATGCTCTATGCAGAAACCCTCTGCAAATGGGTGAAAGCCTAGATATTTACATAGTGGCTACACACACCTGGCTAGGTCAGAATGAGCTCAATATGATTAAAGCACTGCTGTAGAAAAGCAGCGTTGTCCGATTATGCTACAGTTTTTTTTTTACTATGGCACCCTATTCCCTTTATATAGTACACTACTTTTGACCACATGGATGCACCGAGACTGACCTTTGGGGAAGGGGTTGGGCTGGATGGTGTGGAGGAAGGACTGGACGACCCCGGACATGAAGCCTGCGTCTGCTCCTGGGATTGACTGGTACTGTGTTTGGATCAGGTTCAAGGGAGAGACTCCCTTAGGACAGGTGGCAGGGAGAGGCAGGGCCAAGCTGGACCCCAGCAACAGAGCCCCGATCCAGGCCAACACCACCCCGGCGCAGCCCCCCAACCTCCAAACACTCCTACTTGCTCCCATCACTGCAACTAGAGATAGGGCTGGAAGGTGGGCTAGGGTAAGGCTGGAGAATGTAGAGTGGCACTATCTCTGTATTGATGGGCCTGCAAACACAAAGCAGAGACACTGGGGTGGGAGTGGAAACACACAAATACGGAGATAAACACAGAAGTAAAGAGAATGTAAAAAGGTGCAGGCCCTGGAAAGTAAATACATACATAATGTAATTGTAAGAAAAATAGCATTGAGGGAAACCATAAATGTGACCACAAGTGAAGCAGGTTTCTAGTTCTGGTGACATGCATTGATATGCGATATTGTGTCTTTCTGTTGCAAAACTATTGTTTTATAAAAATGTAAATTGTTAACCCCATATTAAGGTGTAGGACGTTCATTGTTTAATAATTTAAAAAAAATAGCAGGTTTCGCTCCATCAGATAGCATAATCTGTCCATCCACAATTCACCTGTGGGAACATGGCGGCTTTCACCAGACAACAGAAAGAGCTGGCCGCTACTATCCGATAGATTGTTTGTAAGGAGATTATCTCTGCCCTCGATTTGCAATTAAAACGGGTAAATGAATCACTCGCATTGCTCTCTTCTAAAGTGGATGCCTATTTAACTAAAGGTGTGAAAAAAAAGGAAAAAAAAGTTTGTTGATGATGTTGACACCAAGGAACTTGACGCTCTCAACCTGCTCCACTACAACCCCGTCGATAAGAATGGGGGCATGCTCGGTCCTCCTTTTCCTGTAGTCCACGATAATCTCCTTTGTCTTGATCACAGAGGTTGTTGTCCTGGCACCACATTGCCAGGTGCCTAACCTCCTCCCTATAGGCTGTCTCATCATTGTCAGTGATCAGGCCTACCACCATTATGTTGTCTCCAAACTTAATGATGGTGCTGGAGTGGTGCTTGGCCATGCAGTCATGGGTGAACAGGGAGTACAGTAGGGGACTAAGCACGCGTGGCAGATTGGGGGGGGGGGGGGGGGGGGGGGGGTGCAATGTTGAGTGCAATAAAGATTGCATCATCTGTGGATCTGTTGGGGCAGGATGCAAATTGGAGTCGGTCTAGAGTTTCTTGGATAATGGTGTTGAGGTGAGTCATGACCAGCCTTTCAAAGCACTTCTCATGGCTACAGACGTGAGTGCTACGGGCCGGTAGTCATTTAGGCAGGTTACCTAAGTGTTGTTGGGCACAGGGACTATGGGGGTCTGCTTGAAACATGTTGGTATTACAAACATCTTTCTGGTAAGAAGAGGGGCGGGGGCGTATGCTTTATGGTTAACGAGACGTGGTGTGGTCACAACAACATACAGGAACTCAAGTCCTTCTGTTCACCTGATTTAGAATTCCTCACAATCAAATGTCGACCGCATTATCTACCAAGAAAATTCTCTTCGATTATAATCACAGCCGTATATATTCCCCCCCAAGCAGACACATCGATGGCTCTGAACAAACTTTATTTGACTCTTTGCAAACTGGGATCCACATATCCTGAGGCTGCATTCATTGTAGCTGGGGATTTTAACAAGGCTAATCTGAAAACAAGACTCCCTAAATTGTATCAGCATTTCGATTGCGCAACCAGGGCTGGCAAAACCTTGGATCATTGCTATTCTAACTTCCGCGACGCATATAAGGCCCTCCCCCGCTCTCCTTTCGGAAAAGCTGACCACGACTCAATTTTGTTGCTCCCTGCCTACAGACAGAAACTAAAACAAGAAGCTCCCACGCTGAGGTCTGTTCAACGCTGGTCCGACCAATCTGATTCCACACTCCAAGACTGCTTCCATCACGTGGACTGGGATATGTTTCGTATTTGCGTCAAACAACAACATTGACGAATACGCTGATTCGGTGAGCGAGTTCATTAGAACGTGCGTTGAAGATGTCGTTCCCATAGCAACGATTAAAACATTCCCAAACCAGAAACCGTGGATTGATGGCAGCATTCGCGTGAAACTGAAAGCACGAACCACTGCTTTTAATCAGGGCAAGGTGACCGGAAACATGACCGAATACAAACAGTGTAGCTATTCCCTCCGCAAGGCAATCAAACAAGCTAAGCGTCAATATAGAGACAAAGTAGAATCGCAATTCAACGGCTCAGACACAAGAGGTATGTGGCAGGGTCTACAGTCAATCACGGATTACAAAAAGAAAACCAGCCCAGTCACGGACCAGGATGCCTTGCTCCCAGGCAGACTAAATAACTTTTTTGCCCGCTTTGAGGACAATACAGTGCCACTGACACGGCCCGCAACCAAAACATGCGGACTCTCCTTCACTGCAGCCGAGGTGAGTAAAACATTTAAACGTGTTAACCCTCGCAAGGCTGCAGGCCCAGACGGCATCCCCAGCCGCGCCCTCGGAGCATGCAGCTGGCTGGTGTGTTTACGGACATATTCAATCAATCCCTATCCCAGTCTGCTGTTCCCACATGCTTCAAGAGGGCCACCATTGTTCCTGTTCCCAAGAAAGCTAAGGTAACTGAGCCAAACGACTACCGCCCCGTAGCACTCACGTCCGTCATCATGAAGTGCTTTGAGAGACTAGTCAAGGACCATATCACCTCCACCCTACCTGACACCCTAGACCCACTTCAATTTGCTTACCGCCCAAATAGGTCCACAGACGATGCAATCTCAACCACACTGCACACTTCCCTAACCCATCTGGACAAGAGGAATACCTATGTGAGAATGCTGTTCATCGACTACAGCTCAGTATTTAATACCATAGTACCCTCCAAACTAGGCTCTCCAGAGGGTAGTGAGGTCTGCACAACGCATCACCGGGGACAAACTACCTGCCCTCCAGGACACCTACACCACCCGATGTCACAGGAAGGCCATAAAGATCATCAAGGACAACAACCACCCGAGCCACTGCCTGTTCACCCCGCTATCATCCAGAAGGCGAGGTCAGTACAGGTGCATCAAAGCTGGGATCGAGAGACTGAAAAACAGCTTCTATCTCACAGCCATCAGACTATTAAACAGCCACCACTAACATTGAGTGGCTGCTGCCAACACACTGACTCAACTCCAGCCACTTTAATAATGGGAATTGATGTAAAATATATCACTAGCCACAGCCTTGTGAATGTTGATCTGTTTAAAGGTCTTACTCACATTGACTGTGGAGAGCGTGATCACACAATCATCCGGAACAGCTGCTCTCATGCATATTTCAGTGTTAACTTGCCTCAAAGCGAGCATAGAAGTAATATAGCTTGTCTGGTAGGCTCGTGTCACTGGGCTGCTCTCAGCTGTGCTTCCCTTTGTAGTCTGTAATAGTTTGCAAGCCCTGCCACATCTGCCGAGCGTCGGAGCCGGTGTCATACTATTCGAACTTAGTCCTGTATTGACACTTTGCCAGTGTGATGATTCATCGGAGGGCATAGCAGGATTTCTTATAAGCTTTCGGGTTAGAGTCCCGCACCTTGAAAGTGGCAGCTCTACCCTTTAGCTCAGTGCAAATGTTGCCTGTAATCCATGTCTTCTGGTTGGGGTATGTACGTACAGTCACTGTAGGAACAATGTCATCGATGCACTTATTGATGAAGCCAGTGACTGATGTGATGTACTCCTCAGTGCCATCGGAGGAATCCCAGAACATATTCCAGTCTGTGCTAGCAAATCGGTCCTGTAGCTTAGCATCTGCTTCATCTGATCACTTTTTTATTGACCGAGTCACTGGTGCTTCCTGATTTCAATTTTTGCTTGTAAGCAGGAATCAGGAGGGTAGAATTATGGTCAGATTTGCCAAATGGAGGGCAAGGGAGAGCTTTGTACGTGTCTCTGTGTATGGAGTAAAGGTGGTCTAGAGTTAATTTCCTACTATTTTCACATTTAACATAATGGTAGATATGAGGTAAAGGGGATTAAAGTTTCCCTGCATTAAAGTCCCCGGCCACTAAGAACGCAGCCTCTAGATGAGCGTTTTTCTGTTTACTTTTGGCCGTATACAGCTCATTGAGTGCGATCTTAGTGCCAGCATCAGTTTGTGGTGGTAAATAGACAGCTACGAAGAATTTAGATGAAAACTCTCTTGGAAGATACTCTATCTCAGGCGAGCAAAACCTTGAGACTTCCTTAGATTTCGTGCACCAGCTGTTGTTTACAAATATGCATAGACCTCCACCCCTTGCCTTACCAGAGGCTGCTGTTCTATCCTGCCGATACAGTGTATAACCCGCTAGCTGTACGTTATTCATGTCGTCGTTCAGCCATGACTCGGTGAAACATAAGATATTACCATTTTTAATGTCCCGTTGTTAGGATATACGTGCTTGTAGTTTGTCCACTTTATTATCCAGCGATTGTGCGTTGGCCAATAGCACCGATGGCAAAGGCAGATTAGCCGTCTCTTTGCGGGATCCTCGCAAAGCACGCTGATCTCCTTCCGCGATACCCCCGTCTCTTTCTCCTGCTAATGATGGGGATGAGGGCCTCTCATCCAGCTCGTTAAAGAAAAATTATTCGTCCAGTTCAAGATGAGTAATCGCTGTTCTGATATCCAGAAGCTCTTTTCGGTAATAAGAGACGGTAGCAGCAACATTATGTACAAAATAAGTTACAAAGAATGTAAAAAGCCCATAGAGCCCATAAAACAGCAGCCATCCCCTCCGGCACCATTTCCCATAGAGATAAATATGGTGTTTCCTATAGCCCTGGAAGTGATGGTCTTCACTGATATGTCCCTTAAAAAATTTAAACTACACTTTGGTCCTATTATTGCTCACACAATCTCTGGGAATCGAAATGGCATACCCACACTCCAATATTTCACAATAATGTCTTGCAATCTGGAGGGTGTCTTTTTGCATTCCCCCAATGGTCCAAATGTGGAATCCGTACCCTTGCCAATTTCATGGAAGTAATGGTTTGAGAACATTCAAAGATTTGAAAGACATACACATTACCAGTTAACTCCTTTTTTCTATATTTACAACTTAGGTCAGCAATGTTGGCCTATGGAGTCCCTTGGGAAGCCCAACTACCATCCAATGATGGGATTTATAAATAAATTATCTGGGCTCCCAACAGGACTGATCTCTGTAATATCTAAACAACTTATGGAAAGCTTATATTCTGAGCTAGCCATTAAAAAAGTATGGTCCACAGTTCTAAGTGAATCTGAATAACCCTTTAATTGGAACAAAATATGGAAAATTATGACCTTGTTATCCCGTAATCCAAACTATCAATTTATACATTAAGTTTGTTCAAACTGTATAACACAAAGGAAACGTTTTATGATGAAATTGTCCCCAACTCCCAAATGTTTACTGTGTCCAATAAATCATGTAGGCACATTCCGTCATATGATGTGGGAGTGCCCTGCAGTTAAATGCTTCTGGGACAAAGTTACTAAATTAATTTCAAAGTGCAGAAATGTAAATATTCAATGCTTTGCATCTACTATGTTAACAATGATAGTTCCTTGAATCTCTCAATTAATCAGAGACTATTACTGCTGCCAGGCAGCACTGCAGCAAGAAAAATATGTTGGCTCTTAGATGGCATTCACCTCACTCTCTCTCCCAATTTGCCAGTGGATACAGCTACTATTAGAAGTTATAACATTAGAATTATCAACAGTGACAATTCATGGTGCAACGTTAACAGTGAAGAGGCGACTCCGGGATGCTGGCCTTCTAGGCAGAGTTACTCTGTCCATTGTCTGTGTTCTTTTGCCCATCTTTTCTTTTTATTGGCCAGTCTGAGATGTGGCTTTTTCTTTGCAACTCTGCCTAGAAGGCCAGCATCCCAGAGTCGCCTTCACTGTTGACGTTGACACTGGTGTTTTGCGGGTACTATTTAATGAAGCTGCCAGTTGAGGACTTGTGAGGCGTCTGTTTCTCGAACTAGACACTCTAATGTACTTGTCCTCTTGCTCAGTTGTGCACCGGGGCCTCCCACTCCTCTTTCTATTCTGGTTAGAGCCAGTTTGCGCTGTTCTGTGAAGGGAGTAGTACAAAGCATTGTACCACAAAGCATTGTACCAGAGCTTCAGGTTCTTGGCAATTTCTCACATGGAATGGCCTTCATTTCTCAGATCAAGAATAAACTGACGAGTTTCAGAAGAAAGTCGTTTGTTTGTGGCCATTTTGAGCCTGTAATCGAACCCACAAAGGCTGATGCTCCAGATACTCAACTAGTCTAAAGAGGGCCAGTTGTAATTGCTTCTTTAAATCAGCACAACAGTTTTCAGCTGTGCTAACATAATTGCAAAAGGGTTTTCTAATGATCAATTAGCCTTTTAAAATGATAAACTTGGATTAAATAACACGAAGTGCCATTTTTCCAACTGATCATACCTTATAGGGTCCATAGTTTTCCTAGTTTGGTTAACATATAAGGAGAAACCCCAGGCCCCAGGGGGTAAAAATTGCCCCACCGTTCTGCGACCTATGGTTCCACCAGTCTGCTTGCAGTTGTCAGTTATTCTCAGGTATGTGGATGATCAGGGTTTTATTCAGGAACGTTTCTTGGGCTACTTTGTGCCAAGTGGGCAAGATGCGCAGTCTGTTTGACTTTATGAATTCTGAGTTTAACTTCATAGAGAAACTCGTTGTTCAAACCTACGATGGCGCAGCTGTAAAGGAATGTAGCTGTAAATACAAATAGCAGATAGGTCCCCTCATGTTCCCTGATAAAGGGGTGACTACTCCACTCCAATACCATTGTCAACTTTCTTCTGACATGAACTGAAGCACGACGTCTGATGTGCCCGCTCATCCACTGGCACATTGAATGTTTCCCTTCAAAGCACTGTGAGTACCCATATCAATTTTCTCTCATTACTATATGTAGAATCAATCACATTATTACACATCAATAATTTTACTCCTTGCTTTGACTAACTCATTCTTAGCTCTTTTGTCTAACTGTGTAGTGTCTTGTGTTATTGGTTGTCTTTGCAGTAAAATCCTGTCCTGCACTGGTGAAGCCTCTGAACACCTTAACTCATGTCTCACACCTTCCCTGCTGTGATCCCTTTCCAACACTGTAAGTAGCCCTCTCATTCCCCATAATATTGTACTATAAATGTTTTTATTAAATGCATTAGGTTAAAATAATTAGTCTTTGATGATTTTTGAAGCACACTTTGTGGTCTCCGTGCGTTCCGCGCCTATACCGTGAGTCTCCCAGCCTCCACGGATTTTATATATACAGTGCCTTTGCGAAAGTATTCGGCCCCCTTGAACTTTGCGACCTTTTGCCACATTTCAGGCTTCGAACATAAAGATATAAAACTGTATTTTTTTGTGAAGAATCAACAACAAGTGGGACACAATCATGAAGTGAAACGACATTTATTGGATATTTCAAACTTTTTTAACAAATCAAAAACTGAAAAATTGGGCGTGCAAAATGATTCAGCCCTCTTAAGTTAATACTTTGTAGCGCCACCTTTTGCTGCGATTACAGCTGTAAGTCGCTTGGGGTATGTCTCTATCAGTTTTGCACATCGAGAGACTGAATTTTTTTCCCATTCCTCCTTGCAAAACAGCTCGAGCTCAGTGAGGTTGGATGGAGAGCATTTGTGAACAGCAGTTTTCAGTTCTTTCCACAGATTCTCGATTGGATTCAGGTCTGGACTTTGACTTGGCCATTCTAACACCTGGATATGTTTATTTTTTGAACCATTCCATTGTAGATTTTGCTTTATGTTTTGGATCATTGTCTTGTTGGAAGACAAATCTCCGTCCCAGTCTCAGGTCTTTTGCAGACTCCATCAGGTTTTCTTCCAGAATGGTCCTGTATTTGGCTCCATCCATCTTCCCATCAATTTTAATCATCTTCCCTGTCCCTGCTGAAGAAAAGCAGGCCCAAACCATGATGCTGCCACCACCATGTTTGACAGTGGGGATGGTGTGTTCAGCTGTGTCGCTTTTACGCCAAACATAACGTTTTGCATTGTTGCCAAAAAGTTCAATTTTGGTTTCATCTGACCAGAGCACCTTCTTCCACATGTTTGGTGTGTCTCCCAGGTGGCTTGTGGCAAACTTTAAACGACACTTTTTATGGATATCTTTAAGAAATGGCTTTCTTCTTGCCACTCTTCCATAAAGGCCAGACTTGTGCAATATACGACTGATTGTTGTCCTATGGACAGAGTCTCCCACCTCAGCTGTAGATCTCTGCAGTTCATCCAGAGTGATCATGGGCCTCTTGGCTGCATCTCTGATCAGTCTTCTCCTTGTATGAGCTGAAAGTTTAGAGGGACGGCCAGGTCTTGGTAGATTTGCAGTGGTCTGATACTCCTTCCATTTCAATATTATCGCTTGCACAGTGCTCCTTGGGATGTTTAAAGCTTGGGAAATCATTTTGTATCCAAATCCGGCTTTAAACTTCTTCACAACAGTATCTCGGACCTGCCTGGTGTGTTCCTTGTTCTTCATGATGCTCTCTGCGGTTTTAACGGACCTCTGAGACTATCACAGTGCAGGTGCATTTATACGGAGACTTGATTACACACAGGTGGATTGTATGTATCATCATTAGTCATTTAGATCAACATTGGATCATTCAGAGATCCTCACTGAACTTCTGGAGAGAGTTTGCTGCACTGAAAGTAAAGGGGCTGAATAATTTTGCACGCCCAATTTTTCAGTTTTTGATTTGTTAAAAAAGTTTGAAATATCCAATAAATGTTGTTCCACTTCATGATTGTGTCCCACTTGTTGTTGATTCTTCACAAAAAAATACAGTTTTATATCTTTATGTTTGAAGCCTGAAATGTGGCAAAAGGTCGCAAAGTTCAAGGGGGCCGAATACTTTCGCAAGGCACTGTATATATATACTGAATGTATAAAATACTGCTCTTTCCATGACAGACTGACCAGGTGAAAGCTATGATCCCTTATTGAGCCACTTCAGTCAGTGTAGATGAAGGGGAGGAGACAGGTTAAATGATTTTTAAGCCTCGAGACAATTGAGACATGGATTGTGTATGTGTGCCATTCAGAGGGTGAATGGGCAAGACAAAAGATTGAAGTGCCTTTGAACAGGGTATGGTAGTAGGTTCCAGGTGCACCGGTTTTGTCAAGAACTGCAAAGCTGTTTAAAAAAAAATCTCAACAGTTTCCCATGTGTATCAACAATGGTCCACCACCCAATATCCTGCAAACTTAGCACAACTGTGGGAAGTCAATATGGGTCCCTGTGGAATGCTTTCGTCACCTTGTAGAGTCCATGCCAAGACAAATTGAGGCTGTTCTGAGGGCAAAAGGGAGAATGTTTTGTACACTCAGTGCTATTTTCATATTTTTTTTACTTTCTTTGCTTTTGTGCCCACGGGTAAGGGGTGCTGGTGATCAACTTCTGATAAACGCGTCCTACCTTTGTTCATGTTGTGCGACACACATTGGCATCATACTTCCCTGTTTATCTATAAACATTGGCACAGCATCCTTCTAGAGAGCATAGTTCTGTCTTAGGCTATACCACTGAAGGTTATCAACCTCTTTACACACTTGAGCTTTGATCAATCAACCACCAACACAGCTATCATTATCAATTACTTGAATCTAGTCATTTCACATTTGCTGTTCCGATATCAATAAAAAAAGACACGAGACAGATCACCAAAAACAAGAAAAACTTTCCATAACGCAACACCACACAGTCTGTTTTTCTATAAACAGACTATCAACACTCACTACTGCATAACAGTTCATCATAAACAGCTACCTGCATCACTACAGTTTGTTTAGTTTTAACCAGACAGACAGAGGTGAAATATGGGAGGGGGAAACCAGGCACTGATCTGCTTACTAAGACTGTGTGACAGAATAGTTAAAGGTTCAATAAAAATGAAATAAAAATACCGGTATTCTCTATATAAAGTAAAGAAAAGCTTTTACTAGGATTGCATAAACTCAAACAAAGTATTGCAATGTTACATGCAATTTGATTGTCCAATAAGATTCAGTATGTTATATTTATTTACTCATGTGCCTCTGAAAGGCAAATACTAGGACAACGGAGAAAGAAAGAAAAATATAATTAAGTACAGACTAAAAAGCACTCACTCACTTCCCACAGTGTAAACAGGCTCTGGACGTGTGTGGAGGAGTAGAGGAGACATAACAAGAGAGTGAGAGAGAGACGGGGGGAGAGAGTCAGGAGAAGAGTGTGAGAGAAGAGGAAAGAAGGTAGAGTGTGTTGGAGGCCATAGAGGAGAAAGATATCGGAGAGGTGAGAGGAAAAATGGGGGGGGGGGGGGGGGACATTAAACAGTACTTTACCTGTTGCTCCTTCAGTCGAGACAGGAAAGAGGTGAAGCAGGAGAGTGGAGTGTATATTCCAGGTGAGTTTGAGTGTGTCCTCCTCCTGGACAGGTGTGTCACCAATCTGCAAAGCACAGGTGTGTGTGTGTGTGTCCGGTCTCTACCCTGGTTCCACTAGTGTATGTGTTTGCAGGTGTGTCTCCGCTCTACACAGCACAGATGTGTGAGGGAGTGTGTTAGTCCCTTCCTTGAGAAACCTGATAGGGTCTACTATTGCTGCTATTAATTTGACTGCCTCTCTGTGAAATACTGACAATAGAGGGATGGAAGAAGGGATTGGGGAGGGAGAACGGGAGGGTCTTAACTGGATGAGAGAGACAGTCGGGAGGGAGAGAGCTGGCGGGTGTTTGCTTTTTAGCAGTGAAAGGCTAAACAAAGGAAACACCAACACAGTGTGTTATTAGGGCGTTGGGCCACCACAAGCCCTCCGAGCAGCTTCTATGCGCCTTGGCATAAATTCTATAAGTGTCTAGAACTCTTTTGAGGGGATGCGACACCATTCTTCCACAATAAATTCCATAATTTGGGGTTTTGTTGATGGTGGTGGAAAAGCTGTCTCAGGCACCAATCCAGAAACTCCCATAAATGTTCAATTGGGTTGAGCTGGTGAATGAGACACACCCTAAAAAAAGATAATTAATGCCATTATAAATGTTATACATGCTTATGACTTATGCTTGAATGCCTACTTTAAATAGTTATCTAATGAATTAATGCTTTTTCATGAGTTATTTTTACCCATTCATTCAACGGTGGTTCATCACGAAGAGCCTTCGGTTCCCTTTGGTGGTAATATTGATGTGCGTGTCCCCATTTTAGGTTGGCTTGGAATGTCAAAAAAATATATACTGATCACATAAAAGCCATCAGCGTCAAAATAACAGGCCCCTACTGGAATATAAGAGTTTATAACCACCATATAACCAATAGGTCAGGGGCAATAAAATAATGTTTTAAAACAGAACATGATAGTTTTGTTTGAACAGGAGTGATGCGTGTTTAGTGTCATTTATAGAGCATCCTTACCTGAGGATATGTGACCCAGATGACAGGACACGCTTACCATCAAGATGGAGGCTGCATCAAATACAGACATTCGGTTGGTCACTTCTGTCATACCAAGTAGAAATGCTAGATAATTTCTTCAAAACAAATGTATATTCAGTCCAGTCTACATTACGTGTGACATATTCTATGTCACACTGCAATCCAAAGTGAACATGTTATCTTTTGTCATCTGGCCAGAGAGAGGTGGTACTGTACATTTGCATAGCACAAGAGAAAAATACTTTCCATAATTCAAATGTTCCTGTTTAAACTCAGGTGTATAAAAGGCATTTTACTGTAGAAAACAGAATGGAGCTTACCAGAGAGCTGAAATGTTTATCTCAGACTGTTTCTCCTACACATCCCTGGGATGTTCCCTCAGATAGATGGTTAGCTGTTAGTCTAGTTTTAATTTAAGCTGTATTTTAAATAAGTCTTAATAGCAGAGTAGCTTACTACTTCCTGGCAAAGATAAACACTGACCTATCCTCTTGATGTGAGCCACAACCTCCAACTCTCCTCCATCTCTAAACCAAATCTTATTGGTCACATGCGTGTTTAGCAATGTTATTGTAGGTGTAGCGAAATGCTTGTGTTTCTAGCTCCAACAGTATCCTGCGTCTTGAAGTTCACCACCCATGTCGTCTGTTAATCAGTCTATCGCTCTACCTGAGCCGACCCTGATAGCCCATTTACAGAATCTCCCATCCGCCGCTGCTGCTGAACTGACCCTACCGCCCAAAAAACACACAGGCCCTGTCCAGAAACAATCCCCTTGCCCAATGGCAACTTTCACCTGTGCTAAATTCCCCCACCCTCCCCCTTAAGCACTCATGTGGATCTTAAAAGTTTGGGATTCAGAACAAGTGAAAGTTACCCATAGGAACAGATCCAGGATCTGTGCATTTTTCCCCAATCCAAACATGAACCATTAGGGGTTTAAAACCAAAACTGACAGATCAATGTCTAGGAGTTTCATTGCATGCAATGTGGTATGACGTGGCTGATCTCTGGGTTGGCTTGTTCCTAAGAAAGATGGCAGCACTGTCACTGTCTGGTCTGCATCATACCAGAGGAAAAGCATGAACACAGGTGATGTACAGTGTGTACAAAACATTAGGAACACCTGCGCTTTCCATGACAGACTGACCAAGTGAAAGCTATGATCCTTTATTGATGTCACCTGTGAAAACCAATCAGTGTAGATGAAGGGGAGGAGACAGGTTAAATAAGGATTTTTAAGCCTTGCGAAAGATTGTATATGTGCCATTCAGAGGGTGAATGGGCAAGAAAAAGTGCCTTTGAACGGGGTATGATAGTAGGTGCCAGGTTCACCGGTTTTGTCAAGAACTGCAATGCTGTTGGGTTTGAGTGTTTCAAGAACAGCAACGCTGCTGGGTTTCCCATATGTATCAAGAATGGTCCACCACCCAAAGGACTTCCAGCCAACTTGGCACAACTGTGGGAAGCATTGGAGTCGACATCTCTGTGGAAAACTTTCGACACCTTGTCGAGTCCATGCCCTGACGATCTGAGGCTGTTCTGGGGGCAAAATGGGGTGCAACTCAATTATTAGGAAGGTGTTTCTAATGTTTTGGACATTCAATATAAAATGGATAAAGATAAGAGTACAAGAGTATGAATGAGACGTTTTGACATTTCAGCTAGAGCCTCCCAAGACTGCCTTTAGGTGAAATGTAAACGATAACGTCTGCTTTATATTCCTAATATTTTTTCATCTGCACTAAACGTACAGCCCAAAGGCTTGCTAATGCTATGCAGTCTGTTTCAGCATAATGGGAATCATACACTTGGCCTAGGAGAGAATCAGCCAGTATTCTTACACCCATCCATGGAAATATCAGTCATTATCAAGCCTAGTCATCTCCCACATCACATCTGCTACAACACCAAAATGGATCAACGGTCTTCTGGTACAGAGGTGATATTTTAGAACGGAAATTGCATTCTAGTCTTGAGATTTCCGTGCTAACATGGAGAACAATTTACCCTGTCTGTCCGTCTAGCTTCAGAGGCTTCAGCCTACTATTAAAAACACATATTCTGCCACCCAAAGCCAGCAGGTAAATCTGGGGCAAATCCTAACTTCCTATTGACATCAATGTGTGACTTAAGCGGAAGTTAGTATTTGCCCCTAATAACAGACAGAACAAGTGAAGCGCCGGAGTCAACTGCGCTTAAGTGAAAATTATTCTTTATTGATACCCTAACACAAATCAATGGCAGAAACAAGGCAAAATATAATATACTGTATATCAACACAGCCCTATGACATGAGCCGCTAACGGGAACAGGTATGGGTACTTCACACCACTGACTCAAATCACACCCTACTCCTTATATAAACTCAGCAAATAAAGAAACATACATTTTTCAGGACCCTGTCTTTCAAAGATAATTCATAAAAACCAAAATAACTAGACAGATCTTCATTGTAAAGGGTTTAAACACTGTGTCCTATGCTTGTTCAATGAACCATAAACAATTAATGAACATGTGCACCTGTGGAACGGTCGTTAAGACACTAACAGCTTACAGACGGTAGGCAATTAAGGTCACAGTTATGAAAACTAAGGACACTAAAGGGGCCTTTCTACTGACTCTGAAAAACACCAAAAGAAAGATGCCCAGGGTCCCTGCTCATCTGTGTGAACATGTCTTAGGCATGCTTCAAGGAGGCATGAGGACTGCAGATGTGGACAGGGCAATAAATTGCAATGTTCGTACTGTGAGACGCCTAAGACAGCGCTACAGGGAAACAGGACGGACAGCTGATCATCATCGCACTGGCAGACCACGTGTAACAACACCAGCACAGGATCGGTACATCCAAACATCACACCTGCGGGACAGGTACAGGATGGCAACAACTGCCCGAGTTACACCAGGAACGCACAATCCCTCTATCAGTGCTCAGACTGTCCACAATAGGCTGAGAGAGGCTGGACTGAGGGCTTGTAGGCCTGTTGTAAGGCAGGTCCTCACCAGACATCACAGGCAACAATGTCAACTATGGGCACAAACCCACCGCCGCTGGACCAGACAGGACTGGCAAAAAGTGTTCTTCACTGACGAGTTGCGGTTTTGTCTCACCAGGGGTGATGGTCGGATTTGCGTTTATCGTCGAAGGAATGAGCGTTACACAGAGGCCTGTACTCTGAAGCGGGATCGATTTGGAGGTGGAGGGTCCGTCATGGTCTGGGGCGGTGTGTCACAACATCATCGGACTGAGCTTGTTGTCATTGCTGTGCGTTAAAGGGAAGACATCCTCCTCCCTCATGTGATACCTTTCCTGCAGGCTCATCCTGACATGACCCTCCAGCATAACAATGCCACCAGCCATACTGCTCGTTCTGTGCGTGATTTCCTGCAAGACCAGAATGTCAGTGTTCTGCCATGGCTAGCGAAGAACCCAGATCTGAATCCCATTGAGCACGTCTGGGACCTATTGGATCGGAGGGTGAGGGCAAGGGCCATTCTCCCCAGAAATGTCCAGGAACTTGCAGGTGCCTTGGTGGAAGAATGGGGTAACATCTCACAGCAAGAACTGGCGAATCTGGTGCAGTCCATGAGGAGGAGATGCACTGCAGTACTTAATGCAGCTGCTGGCCACACCAGATACTGACTTACATTTGATTTTGCGCCCCCTTTGTTCAGGGACACATTATTCAATTTCTGTTAGTCACATGTCTGTGGAACTTGTTCAGTTTGTGTCTCAGTTGTTGAATCTTATGTTCATACAAATATTTACACATGTTAAGTTTGCTGAAAATAAACACAGTTGACAGTGAGAGGACATGTCTTTTTTTGCTGAGTTAAGTACACCACAGGCGGTGATGCCCTATTTAGGGAAAAGAGTGTGATTTGAGGCGTGCCCTCAGTTTTCTATTCAGTCACTGCAGAAGTGCTGGACCAGAAGATAGGGATGTTAGAAAACATGATTGGAGAGTCAAACATTATACAGTTAAGTCTGGGTGGATTTAGAGAGCTTGAGAGGGTTGATCCTATGGACTTGGGGGGCTGCTCAACTTGTCATGGAGCTCAGGAGAGACCCCTTGTGGTGAAACTTAGTATCTACACCAACTATGCACAGAGAAAACAGAGGATTCATTCATCACTGTATTGACTTGACTGAAAATCATGTGAAGATAACTATGAGAAACATATGCTACACCATTTGAAATTATTGCCCTTTTTTTTACTCTTCTCATGCATCTGAATGTTGATAAAGTGACATTGGTGTGGGTTATTGACAAGGTAAAGTATAATTTAGATGACAAAGCCAGAGCAGCCCACCAACATCTGACATTGGAGGCAAAGACATGGATATTGTACATGAGCTTGTGAATTTAAGCCAGACAGGCTCCATTGACATAAAAAAAATCTATCAATTGTATGTTGAACCCAAATTCAGTCAAGCTCATTGAATGTATTTTCCAAACGGTTCAAAAATGATTGTATTTTTGTATCTTTACTTTAGAGAGATTAGATCAACACCCTAAGGCAGAATACATAGAATTACAATTATACAGAAACTACCTTTAAATATACAAGCACAAAGACACATAAAACATGAGGTGGGGGGGGGGGGGGGGGGGAAGCCCACAAAATTATTCTTAATACAAACCAATAGTATGTTGGGGATTGATGTTCAAAAAGGTCTTGCAAAGTAAATTCTTGGTCTGTAGCTTTCAAAAATTGTGATAAAATGTTTGGGGAAAACAACACAAAATGTTTATCTTAAATCTTACAATGCCTTGTCAAAATTGTCTTCAAATGTTTCAAGTAGCAAATCGGAGAGAAACAAACATTGTCTGAGGTGTGGACGCAAGGTACTGAGCAGATAAGTAGACAGAGGATAGGGTGCCACTTGGGATGCAACCCTATCCTCTAAGTGCACTACTTTTGCCCATAGCCCTATAGGTCCTTGTCAAAAATAGTTCACTACATGGGGAATAGGTGCCATTAAAGGCACAACCTTGAACACTAAAGAGGTGGCCTTTCCCTTCAGATCAGAAACACTGGGCTTCGTTATAACCATATCGGACACTGACAGGCTACTGATTCAGACATAGACAACACAATATTACATAGAAGTAGTAATCAATCACAATAATACAAATGATCTAACAGTAATAATTATACAGTTATATACCGTTGATTCTCCTCTCCAGTCACAGGTTTCTGAATCTTTACAATTTCTTCATATAAGCCATAATAAAAAAGAACAAAACTCCATCAATTCATAAGAAAAATAGATTGAAGTTAGTGGAAAAAAAGTGCAAAGAATATTCAGGGGTGTTTTTTTACTTTGTTTTTGCTTGTCTGTTTCATTTTTAGAAATTGATATAAAAATAAAAAATTGAAATCAAATTAAAAACATAGAACATTGAAACCCACTTCTGTATGGCCAGGCGCTCTGGTCCAGGTGGGGAAGTAGGACCGCTCTCCAGTACCCTTGTGTGTGTATGAGATTTGCATGTGTGTATGTGTTGCTTGTGTGTGTGTGTTGTGTGTTTAAGGTTTAGCGTAGTGGTTCTCAACTCCGGTCCTCAAGCTCCGGCAGTGTACAGGTTTTTGTTCCAACCAGGTCCTACAAAACAAATAATTTCGTTTTTAAAAACTGAACGTTGGATTTATGCTGTAGTGCACACAATACTTTTTATTCTGCTAAATCTAAGAGCTAATAAATAAAGCTAGGTATTCCTTCCCTGTGAGGTGAGCACAACAGAAACAGAGGTACGTTGTCAAGGCAACACACCCAGAGACCCGAGGTTGGAACAAGAACCCGCCAATATGGCCGTGACGGCTAGCACTGATCATAAAAGGCAGAATCCAGCTCTGACTCAAACACTCTGACCGGTAAGCACAGACACTAAAAGAGCAGAGTCAGGCCTAGCGCTGATAAGCGAGGGGAGCCAGGAGAAGAGGGCCGGGGTTGAATATCACTGAGCATGTGCGAGAGAGAGAGCGTGAGTAGCGATTCATTCTGCAGGTAAATGAGTTGCGTATCTGGGTGTTGAGTTAGGGTTTATGGTTGTGGCTCTACTGTGAGGACTGAGAGTCGTTGTTCTTGCTGTCCTGGCTGTTGGGGGTCTTGTTGTTGTTCCAGGGTGAGTTCGCACCCCCCAGGGCAGGGGAGCTGCCGAAACTGTCCTCGTCCTCCAGGCCCCCCCCTCCATTGGCCGTGTCGAACTGGCCATTCTCCAGCCGTGTGATCAGACGCTCATCCTCGTCTCCAAACTCCCCTCCCATCAGAGTGGGCTCGCCCACCATCATCACGTCCTAGAGAGGGACAGCAAGGGCCGGAACATTATCCCCACAACCATGGGGGAGAACCGAGCATGGACGCTCCCAAAGGACTTAGAAAATGGTGGGATGGATGGGGCTGGGACTACCGTTGTTACTCGTAATGGTGAGTTTTGGGCTAGATGAGACTTATGGGATATAAAGTGTTTTTATGATTAATATTTTACATATCCTTTAGGTCCTTGAAGGCCTAAAATTATATGGACATTTTAAAGTAAAGCTTTTTGGGACCTCTGAAAATAAGGATAATTCATGTTTCAGTGACTGTCCATCCATGCTCACCCCACTTACAAATCAGACATAACTCTGGGTTTCAGGCACCCAGCCCAAATACTCAACAACATCTACAACAGGCCCAATGCCGGCCTCTGTTCCAGGGATTTGGGTAATATCGCCCTTCCCTGTTGGTCAGCGGTGGGCAGCCCTAATCCTTGAGTGCTGCATCATGGGGGTTTTCATTCCACCTCGGGTCTCATTGGCTCACTCAATCAATAACTGCTCAGCTGCCTGTGAATTCTATGTTTTGATAGGCTCAGGTAGATGCGGCTTTTAAGGTTGTAGGACGATAAAACAGATTGAGCGGCATGTCTCACCCGCTCCAGGTAGACGCTATCCCTAACCACAATATAGGATCAGATTGGCATATCTCCACTCCTAACTTTAATAGTTAGAGGGATGATATTGTATCTGATCCTGGGCCAGCGGTAAGGGGTAATGTCTACCTACTGAATGAGAGTGCGGCCCCAGAGGACCAGGTACTGCCCAGCACTGGCTCACGTCAGACAGGGAGTCTTTGGTATAATAAGCATAATATACACTTGCACTATCCCCCAATACCTGTAGCCGACTTTCCACACTCTGATTTTAAGACTAAAAGCCCCACCTCTACCCTTCCTCCTCTCAACCCCTATCCTGCATTCCCCTATCCCAAACAACCCTGCCTTGAACTCATATCCTTATCATACCAGCCCCCATCCCCATCTTTCCTGGCCCCACACTCCCCCATGTTACCTGTCCCAACCCCACCCGTCCACTCTATCCCCACCCCACTTCCAAACCCCTATCGTTCCCCGCTCCCCACAAGGTCATGTAGATGGGATGCTTACAGGTACCTGTGTGGAGAGGGGGAAGTTGTTAGCAGGACTCTTCTTCTTGCTGCTGTTGTTGTTTCCTCCTCCAGCGCTCATGTTGCTTCCACCAGACATCTTCCTTTTCCTCCGCTTATTGGGCGCTTGTCTGGCCGGCTCAGCTGAGTATAAAGAGAGGGGGAGAGGTGTTACTGAGATCTGCAGTGTGTGTGTCTTGATCAGGTTACTCATCACCCAAGTTTGGTTCACCATATAAAAGTGTGTTGTCTGTATACAGAGAGTGTGATGACTGTGTTTACCTGGTGGGGCCACCATGCGTTGCCACTTTTGGAAGAGACAGGTCTTGAGACAGTCTCTGGGACTCAGACTGTAGGTCTTGTGTCTGGACATCAACTCCTGCATCGGCTCCAAGATCACACACAGCTAGAGGAAAGAGAAAGACATTGACAGTCAGACTGCCAATACTTCAGGTATTGGTACTTCCCGGTATGGTCAAATTAAAGTGAGTACAACCTCCTTTTTCATTCTACTTCAAGCACTAACTGGGGGTGACTTACCCTAAGGTAGTTGAGTGTGGAGTTGGACAGACCACATCTTGTGATGTTTTTGGCCAGCTGGTCCAGCATCTGAGGGTCCTGCACCTTGGAAGAGGGGGAGGAGAGCAGGGAAGCAATGACTGAATGGTGGTCAGTAACACCGGCAATCAATCAATAACTGTTTCTGTGACCTTTTAATTGTGAATGATCATTGAAATGTAAATGAATCGTTTTTGGATTGTAATGTGATTTGTGGATTCAAATAAAGTATTTAAAGTGTGACTCACGTGCATAGCTAGTATGCTACGAGGCAGGACCTCTCTGTGTTGTCTGATGCTAAAGTGCCATGTCTTGATCCTCATCATGTCGTCAAACATGAACTCCAGGTATAAACGACCCTCCACACACACCTAGAGGGGAGAGAAGTTAAAGGTCAAACACAAAGGATGAGAGAGGAAAAAAATAAAGCATTGTTTGTGTGTGGGGGGGGGCTGAAACTAGTGTTTGGATTTGTTGAGTTGTGGAACTGTCGATGGGACATTTGAGGATTTGGAAATGCAGAACACAATGTATATTTGCAATTGAGAGTTAAATGTGTGCTTGCAAATGGAGAATGGAATGTGTACAAAGGTCTGTATGTTCAAATGGACGAGAAAGTGTATTTTACGTACCTGTGTGAACATGGGCTTGCCGTTTTGTGTAACCATGGTGCACTGGTCACAGTCTAGAGACACAAAGTTACTGTGGAATGACTCTTTAGGGTGTTTCAATGTGTAGAACAGCTCAGTGGCGCCCCCTTCAAAGATACTTCGGAAGTACCGTGGGATCAATGTCCGGCCGATAGCTAAGGAGAAGAATAATTTAATGACATTCCTTTGTATAAAATACTACGGACGAGTATTAGGGATAAGCGAAGAGTGAAAAAAAAATGTTTTGTACTAACATAAGTATTTTTGCATAGAGAAAATATCAAAGTTGATAAATAAGTCAAATATTTAGAACTCGGAATTTCAGTTCGAGAAAAAAGTAAACATTGAGAATAAAGTGGCAGTTATATTTCAAGATTAAAGAGGGGATTTGGTTAATTGCATGCCTCCCTGTTGCTGTGCACCGTTGAAATGCCTGAGTTAGATGACCTGGTGAAACCAATGATTTATATATACACACAACATGACTGACAGGGGGTGTTGAAGCAACCGTGCCTCCATCTTGGAACTCACCCACCATTGGGGAAAAAATATATAATTTGGAACCTATAGAAATATATTTAATACATGTTAGTTATATTATGTAAGCTAAACATAAAAGCATTACAATTTTCCTTACGGTGTCTTTTTTTATTACTAATGTTACTGTCCCCACTACAATGTTTAAAATGTTTAAATACATGTAATTTTGTCCTTGAAACATTTAATTGAAACACTGTAGAATCCCATTCATTCCTATGGAAGACTGATCCTACTGGGGAGGGCCAGTATGGCCGACAGGTAGCTTCAAAGCCTCTCAATAGCCAACACCTTAGCATCAGCAATCCAGGGTTTATATATATATATATATATATCAACACCGTAGCATCAGCAATCCAGGGTTTATATATATATATATATATATCATTCGGTGAAATTATCATTTGGAATTGGCTTTAGAAACAAGGAAATCCTTACTCTTTTAGCACATAATATTATTATAAGTATTAGGACCTTGTGGCGCAGATTGGGTCTTTCAGAAGGAGGAACCAAACCGACTTGGATGAGAGAGCCTATTGCAAAGTGAAATCAACAATATTATACAGAATACATGACCAAAAGTATGTGGACACCTGCTCGTCAAACATCTCATTTTAAAATCATGGGCATTAATATGGAGTTAGTCCCCACTTTGCTGGGAAGGCTTTCCACTAGATGTAGGAACATTTCTGTGGGGACTTGCTTCCATTCAGCCACAAACAGAGAGGTTTGGGCACTGATGTTGGGTGGTTAGGCCTGGCTCGCAGTTGGTGTTCCAATTCATCCCAAAGGTATTCAATGGGGTTGAGGTCAGGGCTCTGTGCAGGCCAGTCAAGTTCTTCCACACCAATCTCGACAAACATTTTCTTTACGGACATCGTTTTGTGCAATGGGGTATTGTCATGCTGAAACAGGAAAGGGCCTTCCCCAAACTGTTACAACAAAGTTGCACAGAATCTTCTAGAATACCATTGTTTGCTGTTGCGTTAAGACTTCACTTCACTGGAACTAGGGGGCCTAGCTCATACCATGAAATACAGCCCCACACCATTATTCCTCTTCCACCAAACTTTACAGTTGACATTATGCACTCGTGCGGGTAGCTTTCTCCTGGCATCCGCAAAACCCAGATTTGTCCGTTGGACTGCCAGATGATGAAGTGTGATTCATCACTCCAGAGAACATGTTTCCACTGCTCCAGAGTCCAATGGCGGCGAGCTTTACACCACTCCAGCCGACACTTGGCATGGTGATCTTAGGCTTGTGTGTCGCTGCTCGGCCATGGAAACCCATTTCATTAAGCTCCCAACGAACAGTTCTTGTGCAGACGTTGCTTCCAGAGGCAGTTTGTAGTGTGTTGCAACTGAGGACATACGATTTTTACGCACTATGTGCTTCAGCAATCCAGTTCGGTGAGCTTGTGTGGCTTACCACTTCGCGGCTGAGCCGTTGTTGCGCCTACACGTTTCTTCCCCTAGTCAAGTATCAGCCCTGCACTAGTTAAGCATCACCCCACCTTCTCAATCCTCACCCCTGCATTTGTCAGGTATAATACTGCCTCATCGCTCTCATCTGTGCATCAGTCAGTTTTCACCCTAGCATTACACCACATTCTTTTAAAACTACAATGACCATGACTATTGGCCGAAATACATGTACATTTAAACAGCCAGCTAGGAATGATCATTTAGCATCATGGTGATATATTAATTTCAAAAGGTACTAGCAAGAATAGCTTAGGGAAATTATGTTTACATACACAAACTAGAGTCCTTCACTTGCTAGCTAGCTATGAACTTATTTACAGGATAGCTAGCCACAAAAACTAGATTGGGTAGGTCTAGTTACATAGCAGGATCAATTAGTAATACCCAATTAATTTGCTTACATTTAGGAAATATGTTTGAAATGGGCATGAAATTATTTGATTAAACCAATCCATGTTATTTAGCTGTATTAAGCTATGGTGGTGTACCACAATTCTAAGATTGTAATAGGTTGTGTTTACATAGTCCCTCACGGAATTACGTTTCAGTGGCCACGCCCCTCTACTGGGGTAGGGGTGTAAAGATCCCTCAATCTGCCGTTGGCGCACATACAAATTAGCCTCAAGGTTTCCTTGTTAAATCTTCTTCATTCTCTTCAATTAAATACCATGACTGTTTTCTCATTAGCTGGGAATGTTTGAAATGTCCAATACAACATACATCGGTGATATTGTTTTACTTTAAGACAGACTGGTAGAATAGCTTGCATAGCTAAACATCACTAGCATTCACTGGTTGAAGTAACTTAAGAGTAATGGGAGTTGATTGGTGACTATGACATGAATATATATAATTCACAACATTGGGAGTTC